>NC_133320.1:21835052-22198036 GCF_012295235.1 Primulina huaijiensis
ATATATAAACAATAAATAAATAACAGTAAAATAAATATTATTACTTTTGTTACCTTTTTCTTCTGTTCGGAGCTTGGAAAAATATGGAGGACTTTTAGAGCTTCGTGCTGATAACATGTTGTGAAAAAGTAAAAATTTACGGTAAAAATCTCAAACTCTTAAAATTATCACACTACACACTTTATAATATTTTTCTCTCAACTCAATTGTGAATTTCTTCACAAATGAGAGATCTATTTATAGAAAATTTTTACAAATAATCCAAAAATAAAATACATCATTAACTACATCATCACACACTAATTTTCAACATTCAACACCTAATTTTACCTAATTTTCAACATTCAACATTCACATTTTCAACACAAATATTTTTCACATTTTTAAATAATTTTTCAACAAATACAAACTAGTGTATAGAATTTTACCTTGGGTTATGGCTGGTAATTTGGCTTGTATAGGTAATATAATATATATTGTTCTAATTTGTTTTTACCTAAATTATCTTTGTCTCGTTCAATAAATAAAGTAGTAAAACAAATTGTTGGGTTAAATTTAGTCATATATTCCTAGAATATTATCATGTACAACTTTTAAAAAAATTATTTTGCAAATAGTTTTTTCCGCTTAGTTTAAATCTTTTAGTTCAAACTAGGGACGATATTTTTCTCTGGGAGAAAATCTGAAATAGGACGAGGTTTGAGGATATTTCAAATTTCTGAAGCAAATCAGGGACGAGTATGAGAATGTTATTATCATCCTCATCCCCGTCTCCAAATTCGTCCTGAAATCCCCGATAATATTATCGTTTCTAGTTATAATAATGATGATGAATTTTTCTAATAATTAACAAAAAAGAAAACTCAAATTCATAACATTCAAAGTTCGTTCATGATCTAACTCGTTACATCATGATAATTATGTGGTTTCATCTTTTTGTTTACTAAAATCATGAATTGCAAAAATTTGTATTGTTTAAGTAATATTAGTATTTGTAGATGTTTTTAGATTATTGTATAAATATTCATTAAGTAAATTTGAAAACCTTTTTTATTATTTCAACCGATATTTGAAGTGGTGATAGGGATAATAATTTAATTTGAGTCAAGTTGAGGATGATGATAAGAAATCCAACACACCTCGTTACCATTTCTAGATTATTTGAAGCCAGGATGAGGACTAAGAAGAAAATTTAATGTCAGCGAAATCGAAATGAGAATTTTAAGATCAATCAGATAGAACTAGATATGTTAATCCGATGAGACTTAATCCATGAGGGGATTAAATGATGAATCCTGATTAGAAAAACTTTCCAATCCCCGCACTCTGCACTGCCCATCCCAATTTTATCACTAGTCCAAACATTGTTGTTTTTTTTTAAAATAAATAAATATATCGAACAAAGCTATTTTAATTAGATAAGTACTTATTAATTTTAACATATATAAATTTTTCTTAGATATATGGGAAGGTCTTTCAAAAATATTTTTACATAGAAAAAAACAATCTCATAGCAAATTTTGTGATAATAAATAAAAGGTGTTTTTTTTTTATGTCAATAGCATTATTTTTCACCATAGATATAGACCGTGTTGTCTATCTCACGAACATAGATCCGACCTACTCATTTATTATTAATTTGGATGGTTAAATTTTCCCAAATTCTAACCATTATTTTATTTTTATTTTTTTAAAAATGTTTTAAAACCTATTTCTCCATCCAAACTCCAAACACATTATTTATGGGCAAAAACTTGTGTGAGACGATCTCACGGGTCTTATTTTGTGAGACAGATCTCTTATTTGTGTCATCCATGAAAAAATATTACTTTTTATGGTAAGAGTATTACTTTTTATTGTGAATATTGGTAGGGTTGACCCGTCTCACAGATAAAGATTCGTGAGACCGTATCACAAAAAACTTACTCTTATTTATGATCTGAAATTGCTTCATATGTAAAGAAATCAATGCTTAAAGATGGGTTTGAAAAAAGATAATCAACAATAGAAAACAAGACTCGAGATGATTTCCAAAACCATCAACATCGACCGGAGCCAATTACAACTTTTTGTACCCAATGTTTTCCCCAAAGTTGATTATTAAAATTACATTATCCGAACTACGAATTTCTCAAAACAAAAGAAGCCCACAAGAATTTGCATGCTTATAAATTTACTACGTTTTTTATTCCAAATCCCAACCGGCTAAGATCGTTCTCTTTCAAAAATGGCTTCCATTGTCCTTCTCTTGTCTGAGCTTCTCCGCCACGAAAACCTAGAGACCCTTATGTCGTCATCATTCGATCACTCCACCGCCACGAAAAGTTCGGCCGACAAGTCGTCTGACGTTGGATGTTTGCCTCAGTGTTGCAAGAACAATGCCCTGCAGGATAATGAATTTCAAGAAGAGCTGCCCAGGGTCTCCGTAGGATACTTGGTTTGGCCTTGAGTTGTCTTGATTAAGATCATATGGTGAATAATCTCATTACAATCATATGTATATAACTTTACAATATAATACATTGTTTTTATATGTGCGATATTTGTGTATTTTTTAAAAAGTAAAATACATATAAATATATTATAGTTGGATGTATCAAATATATATAAAAAATGCTCTGTACCGATAATAATGATATATGTAGTAATTAAAAACTTTTGATGATTGGAAATGCTAGATATTATGATATGATAATATTTATACTCATATCAAACATCATATATTTTAGAGTAGGTATCTTGTAAGATCACATATTTTTATTCATAAGACGGGTCAACCATGCATATAATTACAATAAAAAGTAATATTTTTTTGTATAAAAAGTAATTTTTTTTATGGATGACCCAAATAAAATATTAATCTCACAAAATTGAATCGTGAGACCGCCTCACATGAGTTTTTGTATATATTTTAACACACGATATTAATTATCTATATATCTCAACTATTTATCAATCTTGTAATTATCATATCTCACACATCAAACGGTATCATATATTATAGTACGCTAGGATTTATTTGGTTTCCAATCAATATGAGAAAAAAATAATTTTAACTGGTATTATTTAATATCTAGTCTAGGTGAAAAATGATGCCGAAGTTGTATGTAATATCTTGCCTGCTATAATCTTTTGCAACCTCTAATGTAAAAAATCGATATCTGCTACATTTCTACTTGTAATATAATTTGTAAATATTGCAGTGAAAAGCCATGCCTTTGGGCTGTGTTTCCGGTCCTTTTGAATTAGCGGGCTTTAGTATTCGGCCCCAATTCACGGCCCAACATAAAAGGGCGAGGCTCAATTCTATGCTATTTGAGGGAGGCCCAATATCCCACAGAGCACTAATGGTCATTTGTTAAATGTATGACCAAAAATAAGCTTTTATTATCAAATGCCCTACTAGTTATTTTCTTGACATATTTATGTATTCTAAAACTTTTTAACAAGCAAACTAACTTAATGTAATTTTATTTTATTTTTATTGAATTGATTGTAAACGTATTTTTTTTATGACATGAGAACCTACATTCGCTACCTTTTGTGTTTATTGGATATAGTCCAGACTAATATAGTAGCTTATAAACCACGCTAAATATGGTAAACTACTCTAGACAAGTCACGTACAACATCCTGGCTCGAGAAATTGTTGGTAAGAGGAATCGAACTTCTGATAATTGATCAAATATTTACATATTCCATCAACTTAAATACTTGTTAGAAGCGTATAATTTCTTTTTTAATACAATGGATTGTGAAGCCATGACCATGTTCTTTTTTCTATTAGACCAAATCCATGAGTCTTGGTTAGTCTTTAAGGGGGTATTGATATTATTTTAATTCCACCAATAATTATAATAGCATGATTCATGAACACAAAATTGTAGAGCTTACACATATATAAAAGGTGTCAAATTTGTAGAGAATTTAAAAAATTGTCTGTCACACAGTGCAACAACCAACCTACCAAATATTACATCACCTTAAAATCAAATTATATTTGTAAATTCAGATTTATTACATCTTCTTGATTGTCATTATCCTTTAGACAAAAACTTGTGTGAGACGGTCTAACGGATCGTATTTTGTGAGACAGATCTCTTATTTGGGTCATCTATGAAAAAATATTACTTTTTATGTTAAGAGTATTACTTTTTATTGTGAATATCGTTAGGGTTGACCCGTCTCACAAATACATATTCGTGAGACCGTCTCACAAGAGACTTACTCCTATCTTTATTGACATAATTCATTCCCAACCGTGGATATTATTATTATTATTATTATAAAATCCTCAAATTTACAAATTTTATTTAAAAAAACGTCAGAAAATAAATAATAATTCATTTTTCAAAAATAAAAATAAAAATTTGTGTTGTTTGCTTTGCATTGACGGACATATGTGGTTGAAATCTCCCATTTTTATTCATTTTTTTAGGGTTGAAATCTTCCATTTTTAGTTGAAAACAATTGACCTTTTCTGTTAAAAAGCCCAACGCTACGCAAAAGCTTCTCGTTTAATTCCAATGGAAAACACCAAAACAAAGTCACACCAACTTTGGTAGAGGTCAATCCATGGCAATATATAGAAGAAACAAATGTAAAAACATTTTAATTTTTAGTCCACCATCAAAATATTTGAAAATTAAAAGTCAATTTCATAATTTTAATCTAATATTATTATTATTATTTAAGTGTGTAAGTGAAATTGTGAATATCCTCTTGATAATAATTATAAATTTAATAACATGACATCAAATCTTAATTCAATAATAATACGAACGTAATTAAAATCATATTTCATAACCAATTTCTATTGAAACTACAACATGTACAACCTCTGATCCGTTAATTCTCAGAGCTTGCTTGATTCTGTTATGGAATTTGTGGGAAAACAATTCTCAAATAAACCGTATATTTGATTTTGTTTTGGAAATTTTTTTAAAGTAAATAACAAATCATTAACATGGTATCAGAGTTCGGGTTCGACTGTTATGTGTTATATTGTTCATAGTTGGACCACTCGTTATGCTCACAGTTGGCCACTTGTAAACTTCACGTACCAATTGTTTATTTGTAAGAGGAATGTGTTATAAAATCTCCTAAAATTGTATATATGAACAATCCTCCATCTTTGGACTATCTTTTGAAGTCATAGCCACTCTTTTTATCTGTGTAAATTGGGGGATGATTTTTAAGGTGAAAAATTTGTACTTTGTTGGGGTAGTTAAGTTTAATTAATGAGTGGGGAGAGGTGTAAGTTGGTTCCCCAGTTTTATTTTGCATGGCAACTTCCTTCGCGCAAGCACCGCCACAGCGTCGCCTCCGTGCCCTCGCCCACTACCTTTTCCTTGCTCTCTGAGCTACATCGCTTCGATTTCTGCTGAATAATCCAACAGGTTTTTATTTTAGTTCCGATTCTTGCTCCCATTTTTTCCCTTTTTCAGGAATCAAGAGTTTCTCATTTTCATTTCGTTTTTTTATTTCGCCATTGTTTTTGTGAAGTTTGGATTTGTGTCATGGAGGACTGGGATGCTCAGAAGATGTGAGTTTTGTTCGTGTTTCAAATTTTGTTACTTCGTCTTCAAGAAATTCTTGCTTTTCTGGAGCTTTTTTCTTTTCTTTTCTTTTTTTTTAAAAAAAAAAATTTATATTTTTTATTTTTTATTTTTTTATATAATGGATTTAGGGCTCGTGGATGTTTATTCTTGTTTGATTTTGGATTTTGTAGGCTTGACAAATACATTCATGATTACATGATCAGGAATAACATGCATGATGCTGCCAATATCTTTGCCGAAGAGGCAAATGTCTGTCGCAGGCCTGTTGGTATATACACCCTTTTTTGGCCCACCTATTCTGCAATTTCTTTAAATTCTACATTAGAAATTTTCGGTTTTTTTATAATTAACATTTGATATGTCTACTCTATTTATGCGAGAAGATTTCATTCTGCAGCATTCTTCATTTATTGATTCTTTTTTTGGGAAGTTTCTTGATTGACGTGTGGACTTTTATGGATTTTTCTTTTGTTGTTGATGACTTAACGATTAGATTCAATTGTAGAATATTTTCCTAGGAAAAAATTGAAATTATCGAGAATGATTAGGACTCGCTAATTTTTCTGATGCATTTCGAGTCATTTTCAGTGAATGCTGCCATGTGGTTTCTGATAATGGATTTCACTCGTGCAAAATAAGCGATGAGGACTAATGCTAATATTTTCTTGCAAAATTTGCTTAATGGCATATTTCGGAGTTATTTTAAATTGATTCTTCCGTTCGATTTCTGGTCACCGTTTCAAAATTCTTTCAATGAATGGTGCTTCGAAAACTAATGTATTGAGGTGTATAGCTGTGACTTATTTCACGATTTGTTTCCTAAGTTAATGGCATTGAATACTGAGTGAACTTTCAATTTTTCTTGGTTTTTTCAGCTATCAATTCAGAGGAAGGATTTCTGGCGGAATGGTGGTCCTTATTTTGGGATGTACACTCTGATATACTTTCAAAGCATCCTACGACAACAGAAGGCTATGCATTCAAGGTTTTAACAAAAAGACTTCGTAAAATTCAGTGTATCTATTGTTTTATGCTTACCCGATTGTGCTTCAGGACTCCATTCCATTTAATTACCAGGCTACTCAGAATGCAGGAAATTGCTCACAAAAAATTCTTCTGGAAATGGAAAGGATAGATATGAATGATATGTCTCAGAATATCAGTGCAGCAATGGGAATGCTAGGACTTCCTAATCAGCCACAAACCGTCCATTTAACAGCAATGCCAAGTCCAGATATGGAGAATCTTCACCAAATTACTCCTCCAATGACAATGCCAAGGCCAGATATGGTGAATTTTCTGCAAAGTGCTCTTCCAATAACAATGCAGAGGCCAGAATTGAACCCATACTGTTTAGGATCACCTTTTTTGGACTTTGACATGCAGAAAGGGGACTTTTTAACGAACTTGGTAGCTGCAAATATACATGAGCAAGAGCACCTTATGTTTCCTGAAAGGGGCCTGGATTTTAATTCACAGCTTCTCAATGTTGATCAATTAGCTCGAATGCTTCCTTCTTCTAGCAAGTACAGGTCATTTTTGAGTTTTACACCTGCCCCCGGATTTTTATGTTTTTCTTGTCAATGAACTAGGGACATGCTATTGATTTATTTGGAATTGATCTTTATAATTCTTTTTCATCTCTGTTTACCCTGGCTTGTTCTTAGTTTTTCTGCCTGGAAGTCAAGGTAATCTTTTATTTTTGACATCCGGCAGTAGCAGTATGCTGATATCTTCCTGACTCTGCCATCCTATGCTGCAGCTATCCGCTGGAGATGGTTCCTCAGAAGCCTTTTGGAGTACGTTCTACATATATGCAATCATTGATGTCAGATTGTAGAAACAAAAATGAGTATGGTAATTGTCTTGCAGAATGGTGGATTTGTCACAAATTTTCCCGGATCTATCGCTGCACAGCCAATACATCACGGAGAATCAAATCTTATACAACCTAAAGCTGAACCTTCTGATTCTGGTTTGTTTATTACTGATCCTTTGTTCCTCCTGTATATTTCTTAATGGCCAGTATATTGATTTTTATTTCCATTCATGGGTATTATATGGTTGTTTATTTAGTTTTTACGTTTAAAGCCTTCCATATTTTTGACTCACGTGAAACTTATGGGCAGATTCTTGA
This sequence comes from Primulina huaijiensis, assembly GCF_012295235.1. Classification (NCBI taxonomy): domain Eukaryota; kingdom Viridiplantae; phylum Streptophyta; class Magnoliopsida; order Lamiales; family Gesneriaceae; genus Primulina; species Primulina huaijiensis. The sequence goes on from NC_133320.1 coordinate 21,842,751, forward strand.
AGCACAAGTAAACATTGTAGAAGTCCTGAAGCAGTCTGGAATTTATATGGTGCCTTTCTTAAAAATAAAAAATCAACTTTTGGGGAACTGTCTACATGTTGCCTTTAAAAATGTTGCAAATAAAGGAATTTGCTTATAGCCTCATGGTTGTAATATAATACTTGTGATTCTTGAGAAGAATGTCAAAGTTAAATGGAATAAACATTGCATTTTTTACAGTAAGGATGTGCCGCAAACATTTTACAGCTATAGATACTTTTTACGTGTTTGTCACACATTATTATCGAACTATGATTGCTCTAGGAAACTGATATAGTTTTCTTCTAATATGGATTAGAATTTGTCGGTCAATGCGTGACAAAAGGCCATTGCTGCTGCCTGGAACTGGACTCTTCAACAAGTTCTAACTCAGCAAGTTCTGATCCATCTCCTGAATTCAAAAACCTATTCTGAAACGTGAAACTTAATGAGTTGCCAATATTCTCTCGAGCATCATGTGAAGGAACATCTATTGATGTAGAGAAAGCTTGCAGTCTTTACATGGAGAAGTACTTTGTCGTGTAGTGGTGTGCGAAAAAATAAATGGACATCAGTAAGAATCAACAATTTCTGACTCATCTTTTAGCCGAAACTTCGTGATTTCATTTACGTTTTTAGTGCTAAAAATAATTGCATCATATTTTTTTCTGGAACTCTACTAAGTTATCTTATAATTAAAGTAAAGTGGGGCTTGGATTTATTGTTCAAAAGCTGAAATGTGCCCAGTTTGGATAAGTGCAGTGCATTTATAGTAACATGGGAAAAAGAGAACAATTACATGTTACAGTAATTTGTTCACGAACTTGGGCATCTAGAGGAATGGTAAAATTTTGACACAGAAACACACCTGCAGTGCAGAGTTCATTGATTGAATGCAAATATGTGGTTGTACTGCCGGATTGACTTGGAGTATTTAGCGACCGTAAAAATCAAGACATTCATAGCATTTGAACATGGTAACCATAATTTAATTGTTAGCTGACTTTTATGCCTATATCACCCATCGTGATATTAATTGTATGTTCTCCGTTATGTCAATTAGTGCTATACTAATAGGAACGACAACATTAAGATATTATATGTCCATGCAAGTGTCATGATAGATTTCAATAGCTGCTACTGTAAAGTTAACAAGAGAATACGAAGTGTTGGGTATGAAAGAGGGAAAAGTCGACCGAGTCAATATGCAGAAAGATTTCATATGACTAAGTAAATGTCTTACGCATCTTCGACAATGTAGGAAAACCCGGTTTAGTTCAACCTACCCTGAGGTCATTATCAACTGGGTAGATTCAATGGCTACCATTATCTCAATTTTTTTTTTTTTTTTTTTATCTATTTGGGGTCAAGCATAGATGCCACATATTTGGACTAGTGATGATGATTGGATTTGAGGTGGGGGTAATGCCCTCGCAATAGGGTCTCATTGACTGGATAACGGTGACAAGTTGCATAGAAATTTGATCTTAACATTATTTAGCATTAATTGTGCCTAATACACAATAATGTAGGAAAAACATTGCAAAAACATAACATAAAGATCCAAAACTGATAACTATCAACTTGATCGCAATTGTATGATTTAAATATTTAGAAGGTAAGGCAACGCCCATTTGCAATGAAATATAAAATGTGGCTAGATTTTGCAACCTTAAATCTAGACTGAGTTATAACTACCATATTAAACGCTATGACTTAATAGCGATTGCATAATTTAAATATTTAGAAGGTAAGGCAACACCCATTTGCAAATATAGGCTATCACAAAATCTGTTTTTAAAATATGACCTTCATTTGACAAAAACGCATAATGCAACCCATTTTAAAATGTTATTTTAACATACGGATGTCTTTTTTTTTTAGAATTTTTTTTGTACCAGGTTATTTTCCCAAATAACATGCAACACAAGCACCACATTATGCAGTCACAAAGTACGGAAGAGCGATTACCACTTACACTAACAAAATAACCCTTATACCAACTCAATTGCTTCATAATCAGCTATAATTAAACTTATTACCTTAGCTCTATAATCATTTTAGGATCTAGTACTTGATACAGGAAAAATGTGGCACCTCAAATTTATTAAAACATATAATGGTTGTAAAAATGGAGGAAGTTACGGTCAATGAACTCACAGTGTGTTTCGTTCTTGTAAATGTTAAATTTTGATTGTTGAGTCAAATATGCTACCATACATGATAATAATGAAAATTACTGCTCATGTAGACTCAACTTGTAGGTTTTGGGGGAGATGAGAATTCGAAACAAACAGATTATAATTATATTGCCACATATTCTTAGCAAAAACCCATGTTCTTGGAAATAAAAGACGAAAAAAGGAAAAACGAATAGCACTTATAGAACTGTCAACTTTAGTCCCTTGCTTTAAGGTGTTCTGCACTTTGCTTTATATGCATCACAGCAGCGTCAAATATTTATCCAAAAGTAAAAAAAATCATTTGACATTTCAAACTTATGTCAGGACAAATCGGTATCACCTTTTGTCCGATTTTTTTTGTTAAAATAGGTCAATAGGTAGCCTTATTCTTTACATTGGAAAATAAATGATGCTAGCGAGAGGCGTGTGACCAAAGAGAAATGGCCTCTAAAATGTGGAAAAAGAACTGCAACTTTCGTTATCTGGTCTTTTCAAATGTGAACACGAACGCATATCATATCTAAGAGTTCATGCATGCGAATAGTCATTCATCGTATATACGTATGCATGCAAGCAATTAATAATTAAATATTTAGATTCCTTTTATGCTTTCCCTGACTGCATTAGATTCTCTCTGTATTCATTTTGTGGCAAAAGATTAATTTGTTACATCTGCTTAGCTACATTTATCTTTATTGTTTCAGTTCCAGAGAGGAAATAATGCATAATGGGGAAACTTTTGGGTAAGAATGATGAGTCCTCTTTCGCAAATGAAGAAGTTTCAGATTGCATTTGCTATTCTTTTGGCGTTTCACCATGAAATTCATTTTAAGGCGGATTTCAGCAGGAAGGCAAGTTTTACCATTTACTTCTTTAATTTAGTATACAGCTTCTGTCATTGCTGGGGTATATTACACGAGAGAAAAATGATAATTGTAAACCAATTAAATAATTGGAAATATTTCATTGACAATTTGTTCTCATATTTGAACTATATTAATCCTTTGAAACTCTTGATTGATTGAGTAAAAAGTACGTGTGTGTTTTCTTGGACAATATTGCATAGTCAGAGCACTTTTTGTCATGGCCCTGAGGTGCTAGAGCACACATGGATGCCCATACAGACATGCATGTATTTTTGTCAGATTACCTTCAATTTCTCAAGGGTCATTTACATTTAATCACAGAGATTTAATTCACAGCTACTACTTTGCACAATCGTTCTAAGAAGAATGTTTGCTGATATGCGATGTAGTCAACATGCTGAACATTTTCAAAAAAAATTCAAACATTCACCTGTGATTTTGTTGTATCCTCTTAAAGCTCGCCCAATTGGCTGCTATTTATGCCGTAATCTGAAAATTTTGTCTACTTTTTACTTTCTAAGTGAGCAAAGATAAGTCGGAGATCTTATGATTGACAAAATTTTATTGGGCATTGTAAAATGTAAATGTTCATTTGTCATCATGTGGTAGACCCTAGGCTCCTCGCATTTGACATGATTCTTTTTCCTATTTTTTTTTATTTGAGATTCCAATTTAGAAGTTCTTTCTTATTAATATTCTTCTAGCAGTAGACTAGCTAGATAAGTCTCAAGGTATATTAATTGTTACAGTAAGTATGTTAAAGGAAATCACTTTTCAATATTGTTGGACATGCTGGACACGTGATGTCACATATTGGTTCTCTAGTTTTGTGATAGTAATGATGAGATCAGATTGTGGAATGCCACCCAATCTTCTTGCGCTCACTTTTATGGTCATTTAGGAACTTTCTGAACTTATGTGGTAGAGGGTGAGAAATGAGCAAATTTTTCTGTTTGCTGTTATGTTGCTCTGTTGTACTTTTCTTATGTCCCATTATACTTTGTCAAAATTGTTTAGTCCTTTTTTTATTGCTCTTGCGTCATTATAGAGTAATTCCTCAAGTTTTTAATTGATAGACACAGAGAAGACATGCACCATCGTCTACCTGTCTGAGGTAGACTGAATGCCTGATGTATTAAGATGCTACCTTATTCTTGGATTTGTAAATTATTCTGTTTTTCACGATCAAATTCCCAAGGAAATGCCAATCATTTATGCTCAATGTTCTCGGTTTTAAGTGGGAAGTAACTTGCTTCTCTTAGTGAAGCCAGTATATGCATTTGGTCAAACTTCATGGTGGAATATACGTGCATGAGTTGCACTCTTGTGTGTTCGTACATTTGCTTATAACACGTTCCATCTCATGCATTCTCTAGACTAGGTTGTTGATTCTGTAGAAAATGCCGGAATAATGCTTTTTATTGTTTATAAAAGAGAAATTACAGACTCTTTATAGATATAATACAACCTATGAATAAGGAAGAAAAACATAAATTAGGCAATGTAAATATACAACTATGCAATCCCTATAATTACAAATATCATCTCCTATAAATCCGGAATGTGATTTGACTTGATTTCATCATGATTTTCAACACTTCCCCTCAAGTTGGTAGGAAGATGTTGTTCGTTATCAAACTGCTTCTTTGATAGACCTTTTGTAAGAATATCTGCTACTTGTTAAGATGTATGAATGTATGGCATGATGATGAGTCCATTTTTTATTTTTTCCTTGATAAAATGTTTGTAGACTTCAAACATGCTTAGTTTTATCACGGAGGACCTAGTTGTGTGCAATTTCAATCACGGCTTTGTTATCACAAAACAACTTCATGGGCAAGGGAATAGCTCTTCAAAGAACTGGTTGATCCATAAAAATTCACAAATACCATTTACGACTGCTCTAAACTTCACTTCAGCACTACTTCTGCCCGCCATATTTTCTTTTTTACTACTTCAAGTTACAAGATTTCCCCCAACAAACTTACAATATCCCGAAGTTGATTTTCTATCTCTCACAATCCTTGCCCAATCTACATCAGTAAACACATCAACTTGGAGATGTTCCCTTTTTTCATACATTATTATTTTTCCTGGTGTCCTCCCTTTAAGTATCTTAATATTCTGTATACAACATCAAAATTTTCTCAATTAGGTGAGTACATGAATTGACTTACCATACTCACAGCAAATGTTTAAATCAACCTCCCAACTAAGTGTTGGTATCTTTCTTTGTCAATTATTTCTTCGAGATTAACAAGCTAAAACTTCACATTTGGTTCTATGGGGTTTTCCAGTTTCCCCCAACAAATCAAGAACGTACTTTCTTTGAGAAACAAAAATACCTCTCTTGAATCTTGCAAATTTCATTCCAAGAAAGTATTTCAAAGGACCCGAGTCCTTGATTTCAAATTCACAAGCTAAGGCCTTTTTTAATCTGTCAAGTTCAACGACGTCATCTCCGGTCAAAACGACATAATCCTCATAAACTATCAACACTGTCACTTTCCCTTCTCTTGAGTGTTTGAAGAACATTGTATGATCAGCTACACTTTGTACATATGCTTGAAACATGACAACATTTCCAAACCTAGTAAACCCCAGCCCCTAGGAGATCGTTTAAGGCCATATAATGACTTCTTTAATTGGCCTACCTTTTGTTTTTCAATTTTTTCTTCAATCCCGGTGGTATGTACATATAAAATTCTTCTACAATATCACCATTTAAAAATGCATTTTTTACATCTAAATGTTGCAACAACCAGTTGAGATGAATAGCAAGTTAAAAATGTACTCGAATGGTTTATCTTTGTGTCAGGTCCAAAGGTTTCTTGGTAGTCAATTCCATGAGTTTGTGTGAATCCTTTGGCAACTAACCTCACCTTGTATCTCTCAATGGTCCCGTCCCAGCAGGTCTACATTTGATTGTGAAAAGCCATTTACACCCTTCTGTCTTCTTCTCCTTAGGTAGATCAACAATGGTTTTATTTTTCTGAAGAGATTTCATTTCTTCATACATTGTTGACTTCCAATCCAAGTGTCCTAGTACGTCCTGTGTGGTCCTAGGTACAAACAGGTGAGAAACATTTGTCGTGAAGACTTTGTATTTTTCTGAAAGTCTATGGTAGGACAGATGTTTGGCGGTAAGGATATTGGGACAATTTCTAACTCCTTTACGAAGGGTCATTGGAACATCAAGATCGCTAAAAGATGAGGGATAAGAGTTTAGAGGGAGATTATCAGAAATTGGAGAACTAGGTGATGATGATTGACCATGCTCAAGATCAACTGGAAGATTCTCCATGCCGGAATTTAGTCTAAAGTGAACACATAGCTCAATGGACACGGGTGGTAATGTTTCTCCTCTTTTATGTGATGCAACGTTATTTGGCCTAGATATGTTAGAATTTCATGTAATTTCGCTAGTCAAAATATTCATTTCCTGGTTTGTTTCAGGAACAAAAACTATGAGTTTTGGTTCTTTTTGTTGCCAAAAACTATCTTCACCCAAACTCTCACCCTGAAGAGAGGTTTTGGTATAGAAAGGAGTTGTCTCCAGAAATTGAATATTCATATTTCATACCATCGTGGATTTTTTTTGTGATGGGATTGAACACTTATAATTTTTGTTAGGATCATATCCCAACAAATACATTTTTCAGCTCTTGGATCAAACTTTGAACGAAGATGAGATAGAATATGTACAAACACCGTGCCACCAAAAGTTTTATAGGAAGATTATTGATAAGGCATGTTTTCGGAAAATTTTTTTTTGGAAGGGTTTGTAACGGAGTTTCATAGTTCAAAATCATAGCAAATTGTCAAGATTGCATCTCCCCAAAGATAATTATGGACACTCATATGAAGCATAAGAGCCCTGGCTACTTCAAGCAAATGCCTATTTTTAAGCTCGGATTTTTTTTTTTCTGAGGTGTATCCATACAAGTTGATTGATGTATACCTACGTTCGGAAATTTTATTTTGCTGAGGTGTATCCCTTCAAGTGTCTCGAATCTATGATCCAAGATGCAGATAAAGAAGAAGAGTATGCAGACAAAGTTCGACCTGTTTGAGTCACCGATGCTACAAGGATACCAGGGATAGATGGAGTAGATTTCAGCAGCTTTAGTAGTTGCTCTATCTGTTCTTCAATCAAAGTTGGATTCCCGGCAGAATGAGCTTTCGCTGGGACACTATTCAAATCATTATGTTTGTGATTTTTCCACTCCTTAGGTTTCCAATCAGTGGGTTTCCGTGCAATTTTCAACAGGTTTCGTGAGAATGCCGAGGTTTTCACAAACATTGCACCAGATCTTTGGTTTGTCATTTTGATGACGCTGATTATTAGGTGTAAGATAGGCAGCCGCGGCATTCCCATTAATGTTGAATTTCCAACTGGTTCAGCAGTTATTTTATTGCTAAGCATGACATTTCTTCTGCTTTCTTCACGTCGAACTTCAGAAAAATCTTCGCTGAGGGAAGGAAGGGGATGACGACCTAAAATCCTACCTCGAATTTCATCAAATTCGATGTTAAGTCCAGCCAAAAATCTGAAACTTCCCCGAACTTCATCAAATTCGACAACTCCAGCCAAAAATCTGAAAATTCTCGAGTTCTCCTCCTCCTTAAAGCGGTTACAATCATCCGTGTTCTTCCACTCATAGTCATCATTGATTAAGTAAAGATCCTGCCATATGCCTTTGAGAATATTGAAATATGTAGTGGTAGAATTCTTACCTTCGCGTACTTCCCTAGTTTGAGTTGTAATTCTTATGTTTGCGAGTGATTTTCAAGATCTTAAAACATCAAGATGACATTAACCCAAAGATCTTTGGTTGTTGGATAGCACATTTAATTTGCACTTATTTCCTCCTCCATAGAATTCACCAACCATACCACTATCGTGGAATTTTCAGCATCCCAAACTGCATGAGAGGCATTGGTGATTTTTGGCTCTGCAATGTCACTGGTTAAATACCCGATCTTCCCTCTCCCTCTAATATACATTCTTACTGACTGGGACCATCGGAGAAATTTGATCCCATTGAATCGAATTGTAGTTATTTGGACAGAGTGAGAGTGATTCAGTTGGAAGTTTGGAAGTAATAGGTTCGGCACCAGTAGTAGATTTTTCAGACATGGTTAGACTGGAATAACAGAAGGGGCAAATATAGACTCTTTATAGATACAATACAACCTATGAATAAGGCAACATAAATGTACAGCTAGCAATCCCTGTAATTACAAATATCATCTCCTACAAATCTGGAATGTGATTTGCCTTGATTTGATTGCGATTCTCAACAATTCTGATTAGGTACTTGGTGCATCCATGCAGTGTTACTGTTTGTTTTTCTACCGACTCTTTGATGTTTTGTATGTCGAATCATGTTTTTTCTGTTACTTTTAACAATGTTTATTCATTCATGAGGCACATAGAATCTGAGAAGGTGAATGGCATAGTTTGCATATTTGTAATATCACTGAACATCATCTGGATGAAAACTAAAAGTTTCACCGTCTCTGAAGTCAATTGCTAGCACTTGGGGGACAGAACACTTGGAGAAATCAAGCATGACGGTATAATTACTGCTTTGACAAAATCTGTCAAGGCTGATATCATTTCCTCAGTTAAAGACGATAAGTTTGAAATCTTCAATTCTTTTTCCGAATGTAAGTCACAGTACAGCCTCAGCAGCTGCATGCAACCAATATGTTCATACCATTTTTTGGTGAGAATTGTCTTAAAATAGCATGTAAATGATACAAGAGCCAAGCTGAGCAGTGATGCTTTTGTTGTACCAATGAAACTCTCTTCGTAGATTTTGGCCAAAATGAGGGTCAAAGTTTACTCTGATTAATATGCAGAATCAAAATTCATCCAAGTAAGAAAAAGAGAACTTAGATTTTGCGTTGATCACATCTGTATTCATGCACTGGCTAGATGTCGTTCTTAGGTTTGGACCAAAAGCGGAGTTGTTTAGGCTATGAATTAAACTAGAAAATTATGTTTCGTTTGGCTTTTTTATTTTTCTTTTTTTTGAGGAATTTCGTTTGGCATGTTGAACCTGTACGTATATTTGGCAAGTTGAGATGCTGACACGTGGAGTCCTGCTGACTTGTATCTCTCAAAACTATACATATATATATAAATAAAGACCAAAACAAAACAAAAAAGAGAAACTGAGGCAGAGACTGAGGAATTGGAATCAATGGGGTCAACGAGGAATTTAGTATTCCACGTCTCAATGGGCTACCCTTTGCCATACATATCTTCAAGAGTTTATTTCTTCAATTTCTCGACCCCCAACTCTTCACAGGTACGTCGATGTCTCTTTAAAATTAACATTTCGTGCACAAACAAGATCCGAAAAGATCAGTTATGTACGTAGAATGGTGCTGCTTTCTACATTATACTTATAGGATGTTAATTGGCGTCCGACTAATTAATAAGATGTAGATTAATTCATTTAACCAAAATATTCATCCCCACTAAATCATACTATTCATAAACAAACTTGATCAAGCAGATGATACTATGTTATTAAACTTGAACAACTAACACTAACGTATTTCAATATTAAACCAAAGTGTTTTTTTTTGTTACGCCTTTTTCTGATTTTTTCACCAATTTATATTAAATTATCTCAATAAATCTTGTTTAAAATTTTGAAACAAGGAACACTAAGTATTTAATAATTGAAAGGGATATGCATAATGATGTAGCGGAGGAATTGAAAGCGAGATATTCCCACTTGGACTTGATATACTCATAGAAACATACAACAAAGCAAACCGGTTGATCTGGACCGTCCACATTACACTTGACAAGAGGATAGCAACCCATTATTATAATTACATGACAAACCCGAAGTGAGATGAAATTCACACACACACACACACAGTATGTACGACATGACCATCCATCTTGACTCTTGCCTGCTCGAATAATTTAACGATATTTGTTCTTTGATTCACCACTGTAAAGCCTGAAACAATTATTTCATGTATGATCAGATCATCGAAATTATGGATAAATTTCTACTCATTTAACTTACTTATAATTTGGATTTTTTTTTAATCTCATTTATTTTGAAAATGGAGTAGGATCTCGAATTTCACTCAGTTACCAGTCATAGACAGTAGGGGAGTTGGGCTTCGGCCTGTCAAAGTAATCAGCCCCGACAGTCTTGGTAGCAAGATTGCTGCCGGGGTGGAAGACACTCCTCCACACGTTATCCCTTCGCGCCGCCGTCGGAGACGGAGCAGTCGGCGTTACTGGTGTCACCGGCGTCACAGGGCTGGCTGGCATCGACATAGATCTTGCATACTTGCTGCTGCCTTCTCCTCCACCATCTGAATAATCACCAAAAAAATCAAAACCAGCACGTCACATCCATACCATGTACTGCATGGATACAAAACACAGAAATAAAGTGGGCTACGGGCCGGGATTACCTTTGGTGTTCAAGGGCTTAGTGGTGAAGACTTTCTTGAGATGTTTGAGGCCACGTTCGGGCTGAGGCCCGGCTACGACGTCGTCCCAGAGGTGATCGAGTAACACCATTTTTCTATGCTCTTCTCAGTGACAATGGAGTTGGTTGTTTGCTATATAGAAAGATTGATTTGTTGCTGAAATATCTCCAAAAGTATTCAAAACAAATAAATAAAAACAAAAATTGATTTTGATATATCCAAGTCGTGAATTTCTATTTCCAGTACATAAATGAATGGAGAAGTTAAACTTGAACTTGAGGATCCGGGAGTGGACGATTGAAAAGAGAGGTGGAAGTAGAGGAAGTGTTGGTGTGGATAAGGATGAAGACTAAGTACTGCCCTAGGGTGTCGCTATAAATCGTGTTGGTTTCTTATTGGATCTGTTATTTTCTACATTTAAGTAAATTTTGACCCATTTATTGAGAACCATTTTCATTTTTTAAAACTAAAAATTATTATTATTATTTTATTTTCCAATATTTAATTAATGTTTTGATTTGTTTGAATTATTATATTATATGAATAATAATGGGAAATATGTTTTCTGGCTGGTTTGGGTGTCGAAAGCGATAATAACACAACAAGGTCATGACCCAGTTAGCTCATATTCCGAACTAGTCACTTCAAATCTATTGATACATTTGAAATTTATATAACAAATCCATCGATGCAAACACAACTTGATATTAGATTGTTGGGCAGATAGCTAGAGTGATGATTGTGGAGGAACATACAAGACTATGGACAAGATGAGCTAGAAATTCACTTAGTCGACCGTCGTCCATATTTGCACTATGATTTCAGATTTATATGTTAATGCATTTGAATGATTTTGTCTTATGTATCTCAATTAGTCGGTTTTTGACATGTATACAACTACAACACACAAGCTTCTGCTCAACTTACAACTACATCAAGATGGTCATTTTGTTACCCTTGAGTAGTTAGAAAAAAATAGTGATAGCTTAGATCGTGAAGATTAATGATATACAATCATAACCGTAAAACATCCGCTCGACTAAGTGGCAACCGAATAGAAAATTTAGGATGAGAGCTGTTCAAATTACTCATCATATGAAGACATTCTTGCTTACCCCGGAAATACAAAGGTCCACAACATTATTATTATAATTATAAATAGAAAATAAGCGAAGAAAGACAACTATATTCTTTAATTCAATTTTTTTTATAAAGTGAAGAAAGACTTGATTCCATTTTTTATAACTTCAAAAGGAAAAAGGGAGAAAAAGCCTCTAGATTTATAATATGTTCAATCTAATATTTATTACGACCCTTGTAAAATTCAATGTGACATGATAATATTCACCCAAAAAAGCTCTAGAATTATAATATATACTCCATCAAATATGCTGAACTTTAGATTTTTAAGTTTTCTCGCTTCTGATCGTGACCCACACTTGTAAAATTACACGCAATTTAACAGTATTTGCCAAACGAAATACTACATAATCTGCCATGTATAAAATAATATTACAAATTCATTCATAAATTTCTTCCACCCTAATCATTTTTCCAAAAAATAAAAACATTACTTGCTTTTGTCCCTTTCAAAAAAGTAAACACGATGCGAGCATCCAAAAAGACATGTTAAATTTGCTCAAAGGAAAAAAAAATCGAGTGAGTTCAAAGGTGCACAATAATACTTGAAGTTGAGGTCAATACCAAGTTCCTTTTTTCGAGTATCCCACACCAACATCATACAAATCAACTAGTTAATTGTTACTTATTATTTTTTTTCTTTAAATTGGAAAAAGTAAAAAAAAAAAAAAATCAATGCACCTGCAAAAAGAATTATCCTCAAGACTAGCAACATTTGAACTATAGAAAGCCAAATAACCACAGCGGCATTCAATCTCTAGCATGTAAAAACCCAATGAAAATCTAGTAAGATTATCAGTAACAGAATACCAGTAGGCCAAAGAAAATGTACCCGGACATAAATGCAGACAGTGCCTGTACTGAATCGCTCATGGTTTGCACTTGTTCAAGACAAGAATTTGCCATCCGCGGAGCATTTGCATTCAACAACTCAAAAGAAGAAGCAAAAAAGTATAATCAAGAACCGGAGGTTGGCTTTGGCTCCATGGTTGGAAAATAAGTTGTTTCCTAACGGTCAGCTCCTACAAAATGCAATCCAATCAACCTCAAGTTCCAAACAAGATAGATGTAGAAGACATATTGTCACCAATGAGAGGCCACTGGAGATGATCAGATACGGATCAGTCAAATCTCAGAAGTTGAAACTATTTAGCGAATTTAAAGGGTCAAATGAGAAACGCACCTTAATGCAAAATTTTGTCCAAAAGATATTCAAGTCAATTGTAGCACCATTGTCCAACCACACCCAGGAAAGAATAGGACAACAAATAGCCAGCTTCATCCCAAGTCATTAATGCATGTTCCAACTTTTAACATGTTAATTTGTTTCAACATATTTAGATATAAGATTGCATCAGCTGCATACCCAGAGTTGAGGTTTCAACAGATCATTCTTATACTTTTATCTCCAAACCAAGTACACAATTCATTTTAGAATGGTGGCCTAGACAGCCTCCTTTTGATAATTGTCTCCAGCCTCGTAGTTCAATGAGCGTGGTCATCCTATAACAAACACGGCCAGACAGTTGCAAGCTTAGGCATTTCATATGTTCAGTTGTGTTCCTAATTAAAAGTTGAGTTGACTCCTTAATATTCATAGGATGTCTTAATTTTGTACAATAACACCTCTGTAGTGGCACATCTTTCAAATCAGAATATCAGACACCAGCTCGTTCTGTGTGTGCGCATTTTGACAGACAGGTTAGTCACAGCAGTGAATCTCAAGTTATTCTAGAGAAAATGATCTACAAAATAAGTATCTCACTCAATTAAAGATCTCTTCAACGAATTATTTACTCGTTTAAAGGGATTGTGTTGTGAGGTCATAACAGAACCCTTTCTTCCTCCTTTAATAGTTTTCATAAATTCGAGTTCAGCAGAATATTAATTCACATGTACACATATGTAGGTCCAAAAGAGAGGTAACATTGTCCATAGTATGCATGGTACTATCACTTGGCAACACAAAACATGAAATAAAGTAGAATTCACAATACACAGATGTGGATTTAATTAGTTAAGCTATAAACGAACATCACATCAATCAGAATCAACTGCATAGATCAAGATACTATATACATTTCAACTTCAGATAACTTGACAATGACATGAATATTCTAGGTCCGATTAAGTGCAGACAAGCATCCACCAGTAGTCATTAATATAGAAGCAATAGACATGTCAAGGTAAAAACACAAGTCAAGGTAAAAACACTGTGTATAAATTGTGTTCTTGCCTTTTGACTTGAGCCCTATAGAGAGAATTTTTCAAAATGCTCTCTCCTTCGAGTGATTTTCGCTCCCTTGGCCACTTCTCTTCTCCAACCAGTGCCTCTTGCTTTTAACCAACATCAACCGCACCTTCACCACTGGCCCCGGCGCCAGCCGCCGGAAACTTTTCTTCATCCCCACTGTGTTCGTCCTTTTCTAATCGGGTTTATTCTGTTGCCTTGTTCTTGTTCCCTTTCTAGCCTTCAGTCCCGCCTATCTCCGGCGACCTTCCTTTGTTCTCGGCGTACGCCGTTCACACTTGGTGCTGGAACTTTCTTGTTGTTTGCTCTTGTATCCGAATAACCGATCTTAACCTCGTCGAGAAATGTACGCAAGGAGCGGTAGGAGAACGCCCCTTTCTCTAGGCTAGAAGCTCGGGATGAAGTGATTAAGATTGAACATAAAGTGTTTACGCTGAGATTGGGAAATGGGGGCTTCTCGATATGGTGGTCTGAAAGAACTAGGAACTCGAGTTATATGTTGGATTTAGACCGAGAGGAGGCACGCTGAATCAGCCTAAGATTTAAGGACTTCATCAAGACTCCCTCTTCATGCTCGGATTTTATCGATATAGGGGCATGAACGCGGTCTTCACAATACAGAGATTTACGAACAAGTGTGGACGATTCCTTGAGGTGTCCAAGTTTAGTAGGATGGCATAAATCAAATCACCATTGTGCCCAGCGGCTACAACTCAGGAGGATGGAAAAGCATATTGAACACCTTTGGAAAGCTGCTGTCAGGGAGTTCTAGAGGATGGTCCAACATCCTATCCTAGATCATGGTCCAACATCGTACATCAGGATGATAGAATAATTGAGAGGGAGCCTAACCGAGGGCAGCTGAAACTTACGGAGGACAGTGGTAGGCAAAAGATGGATAGGAAGTGGCATGAAGCACTCGTTACCAAAGGTAGGGTGAACATCTCTTGGAAGCAAATTCAGTTTGCTCTTGGGAACTCTGCAAAATGGACGGTAGAATTATTTCCGTTTCAAGCTAACAAAGCGGTATGGTGGCCCTCCAATTTGGCTGAGTTCTCATACTACCTAAAGCTGAAAAGAGGATTCTTCGACATTGGGGGTGTCTTTGGCATTTGAGGAGTAGAGACCAGATATTAATACGTCAGATATGGTAGACAAATGTTGCAACAGTTGGATTGGGATTTTTGGGTTACCTTGGAATTTATGGTCGCCGGATACTTTCAAAATTATCGAGGATCATTGCGGGGGCTTGATGGACATTAGTACGGATACATTATTTTTCCAAGATCTTGGGGCAGCTAAAATCAAGGTGAAAGGCACCGAAGGAGGGTTTATTCAAAGCAGGATGCAGATTCCGTTGGATGGGGGGAATATAGTTATTCGAATTCGGGTTGAATCATTCAAACTTACAGCTTATGAGCACTATGAACGGCAAACATATGCCCAGATTGTGATTAATGGTAAGAGGACCTTGGCGGGGTGGGGTAACGCAAACATTCGCAGGAAACAAATAGAAAAAGCGGACTCCACCAGCTACCCTATCAAAAGGAAGAACAAATCGGGGGTCATACTAGATCAAGCAACAAGCACGGAAGACAGAAGGATATGATTTGGATCTGGTAACAAACGGGAGAGGATGGAAGACGTACAGGGGTCTATGCCTTTGAAGGAACAACAAAAACGAGCAGCAGAAAAGAGCGCGATGTCGGCATCACCATTGGGGGGTAAGGTGATCAAGATCTTGAGGAAAGTCGTCCCAAAAGAGGTCACAAAATTCAGAAGCTCGCCAGTTCATTCCATGACTAATAGAGACGCCGAGGAGCAAGATAATAGGGTGGGTGTTGCAAGCAATGATAAACTACTGCCTACTTATGTGAAAATCTATCGCAGAGACAAAAGAGAGGCATTATTGAGGACAAGGATGTACACGGCGAAGGTGGGATACCAAATTCAGGTCTTTTGAACCAGGATGACAGTAGTAAGCTGGGGGTAGATGATTTGGATGATGGAGTAGAAATCGAGTTCAATGATTCACAAGATGATTTGCTGGAGGTAGACTTCGATTCCTCAGAGTCTGATAGTCATGTTTCTTACCAATCAGAGTAGTCAGCTAATCCCGTAGAAAAGGCAGCGGTTATAGAGGGGCTGTTTTCACCATCAAAAGGGCTTACGTCTAATATCGGGCCACTTCAATCTGAAAACGCGAAACCTAACGTGGGGCAGTTACTAACCGGTTTTCAATCTTCAATTCTTAACCACTCTTTTAAGCTTCATTTTATTCTACCTACGTCGTTTTATGTCCTGGGTTGTCTAGTGATATATTAAGAGGAGGGACAGCGAAGGTAGATGACAAGTCGGGTTCCGAGAGAGTAATTTCCAAAGGGGCTGAGGTGGAGAACAATCTGTGTGCCGAAAGGTAGATCCATGGAATTTAAACAGATGGAAATTGCTGGGAAGGGGTTAAGAAATCGACTGGTCTCTTAAGTAGAGAATTTTACAGATTAAAGTGCGGAATTAACTACGAGCAAGGCTCGACTTCGAAGGGTCCCAATGCATTGTTATGAAAATTTGCTCTTGGAATATTAGGGGAAAAAGGGCAACAAGAAGGAGGGAATTAGTTCGCACTGTCATACGTAAGGAAAAACCGGATATAGTGGTGCTTTTAGAAACCAAGAAACAACTAGTGGACAAATGGTTCGTTGCAAGTTTGTGGAAGTCCAAATTTGTTGATTGGGTCTGTCTACCGTCGGTTGGAAGATCCGAGGGTATTCTAGTGATGTGGGATCCTAGAGTGGTGGTGGTCAGTGATAATTTGATAAGGGAATTTTCGGTTTCGATTGAAATTCGTTGGAATGAAGAGATCAAATGGTGGTTCTCAACCATTTACGGATAGGTTAAGCCAAGAAATAGAATGTTATTCTAGGACGAATTAGCAGGCTTGAACTTTATCTGTGGTGACGAATGGTGCCTGGAAGGTGATTTTAATGCGGTCAGAAACACGGGAGAAAAGATGAATAACCTCTCAAACACCACGAGCATGTCGTGTTTTGACAATTTGATATGGGAATTGGGACTTCAATACCCCCTACTATTGAACGCAAAGTACATGTGGTCAAATTTTAGGGCCGATCCAATTTGCTGCCGCTTAGAAATATATCTCATTTCCGGAGGTTGGTGGGACATCTTCCCCCACCTTCTGACAAACGGTGCTACCTAGAATTACATCGGACCACTGTCCAGTGAGGCTTGATATCGATAAGTTGAATTAGGGTCCTGCTCCGTTCAGATTTGAAAATGCTTGGTTGTCAGATTACTGAGGAGAGACAGATTGAAGAGAACATTATCAGCTTCTACATGAATCTTTATAGGAAATCGAACAGTGATGGGGGGAGGGGTTCGATGGGTTGGAATGGAGCCCCTTAAACAGGCTTGAAGCGGAGGAGTTGGAGACTCCATTTTCGGAGGATGAGATTAAAAAAACGGTGTTTGATAGCGATGGATCCAAAGCGCCAGGGCCGGACGGGTTTACATTGACTTTCTTTCAAAAGTGTTGGTATACAATCAAAACGGATTTAATGAAAGTGTTTACTGAATTTTTTGAAGGAGACATTGTTAATGGCATCACAAACGAAACTTACATTTGCCTAATTCCAAAGAAACAAGAAGCGATTAAGGTTAATGACTTTAAACCAATTAGTTTGACAACGAGCATGTATAAAATCTTGGCCAAAGTCTTGACAAACAGGTTAAAGAAAGTCTTGAGTAATACAACAGCGGAGAACCAGTGTGCTTTTATTAAAAGAAGACAAATTCTGGATTGTTGCCTTATTGCGAATGAAAGGATGGGTGCTTAAAGTTGATTTGGAAAAGACGTACGACAACGTCGATTGGAGATTTCTGGATTTTGTGTTACAAAGAAAGGGTTTGGAGATAGATGGATGAGGTGGATTAAGGGGTGCGTTTCAAATGTTTCCTTTTTTTATCTTTATCAATGGAAGGCCACGGGAAAAATTTAAAGGGGAGAGAGGCCTCAGACAAGGGGATCCATTATCCTTTTTCTTTTTTAATCTAGTTGTCGATGGTTTGGGGCGGTTGGTAGACAGGGCCAGGGCAGTGGACGAAGTAAGAAGGCTAGAAGTAGGGAGAGATAAAATAGAAATTTTTCACATCCAATTTACGGATGATACATTGTTTTTTGTCCAGTCAGAGAGGCATATGATGGCTTTAGTGGAAATACTCAACTCTTTCAGTTTTGAATCGGGCTCGAAAATCAATTTGGAAAAAAGCGTTGTGTTGGGACTTAATTTCTCGGAAGATGAGGTCGATAATTTGGCATTAGCAATTGGGTGCAAAAGAGATAATTGGCCGATTAAGTATCTCGGGGCCCCTTTGGGAAACAATCCTAAGACTTCGGACTTTTGGGAACCCGTGGTATCCATAACGTCCAAAAAACTATCACGTTGGAAAAAGTCGTTTCTCTCAAGAGGGGGTCGACTTACTTTGATAAAGTCGTCGTTAAGTGCGATGCCATTTTACTTCATGTCTCTCTTTAAAGTGCCAATTCCGGTGGCCAAAAGGATGGAAAAATTGATGAGGGATTTCTTGTGGGACGGAGCAGACGGGGAGACGCATTGCCATTTCGTTGGGTGGGATCAAGTTTGTAAACCGAAGGACAGAGGAGGCCTAGGAGTGGGGAATATTTGTTTGAGAAACAAGGCACTTCTTGGGAAATGGTAGTGGAGATGTCAGTGGAAAGAGAATCGTTGTGGAAAAAAGTATCAAGAGCATTTATGGTCTACAAGATAATGGGTGGGCCGTGGGGTTGGCTAAGAACTCGACATTTAGAAGCCCTTGGAAATGTATCTCTCTTTCTTACCCGATTTTTTATCAATTGATTAAGGCGGCGCTAAAAGAAAGTAATATCATTCGTTTTTGGGAAGATGTTCGGAAGAGGGGAGGTTTCGTCGTTCAAAGAGCGCTTTCCATTTCTGTTTCAGATCTCTACCTCAACTAACAAACCGATCCGTAACTTTATAGATGTAGTCGATCTCCGAGTCAATTATATCTTTCAATGGGACGCGCGTTTCAGAAGAGATTTAAATGAGGTCGAATTAAGTGAGTTCAATAATCTTTTAGGGGTCTTAGATACGGTTAAGTTGGAGTTGGGCACGGAGGATTTTCGAGTTTGGTTGGGGGATTCTTCCGGGTTATTTTCTGTTGCTCTTTCTACGACTTTTTTTCCTTGATTTCTAACTTTCCTTTATACTCATATTACTCTAATATCTGGAAAATACCTATCTTTTCTTGTGGATTGTGGTTTTGGGGAAATTGCCGACTTGTGACTCGTTGCAAAAAAAATAGTCTGCCTGTGTCTTATGCTCGCAATGGTGTAGCTTATGCCGAAAACAAGAGGAGAATCAGGACCGTTTATTGGTCCATTGTTCTTTTTCGAGTGGTATATAGATAAAAATGTTGCAAGAGTTGGGTTTTGAATGGACTTTTCCAAATAAAGCATATGACCTGTTTATTATGGAGTCAGGCCTTCCCACCGGGAGAAGATCTACGAGCTTCTGGTATCTGGTAAATCATTGCGTTTTTTGATCGATATGGTTGGAGAGGAACAATAGAATTTTCACAGATTCGTCGGAGTCCGTGGACGAATTTTTGGAAAAAATCAAATTCAGAATTGCGACTTGGACGACTAACCTGCCAAAGTTTAATCACTTATTTAATTCAGACTTAGTTAGGAATTGAAAATTTATACGGTCACGACGATAGTGTGGTGGTGATTTTTCGACTTCCCTCGTCAGGTGTTTTGCGGATTACTCATCCGCTTCTATTGTAAACACTTCTATTATTATAATAAAGTTTAGTTTTCTATCCAAAAAAAAATTTAATATAGAAGCAATAAAACTGGATCGTGCCATTTGCTGTTAAGAAACAGCAATAACTATTGCAGCTTAGAGCTATGCAATTTTTTTTGCCAAGCTATAATATATTAATCCAGTTTGATTATCCAAAAAATTACTCTGTAAACTAGAGTTAGAGATACGACATCTATAGAGCAGATTCAAGTTCTATCTTCGGTACAATATTTTTAACAAACATTCCCCATCAGCTGTCTAAGTGATAAGAGAACATGTTGGGGGTGTGAAAAGCTTCAAAACCTTCGTTTGAAGGAGTACGTGGATTTGTACAAAGACCAACAACTCTGCAGAGTCAAAATTTCCCATATTTTTCAATATATCCCTGCAATGATAATGACCAAATGTTAAACACCAAAGACAGATTAAACTACTGCCAATATCAGTCTTCAAAAAATAAATAATACCAAGAACATGACACTAACCTCGACAAGCTTTGAAAGTTTGACCTGAGATATAGAAAGATATGACTTAATTGATTCAGCTGTGTTAGGAATTTGGTCGGGTTGTACTGTGCTCAGAACCTTTTCAACTGCCTTCTTGACTATAATTTTATGAGCATCTTTGCTCATAAGCCCCTCTCGCCAAGTTGGCTTCACCATTTCTTTCACATATTCCACAAGCGCGGCATGGAAATATTTCAGAGCTTTTGATTCATTCAGCACGTTCTCATCTCTCTTGATATCAATATCATTCTCATATTTTTGGCCACATCCATCCATTTGCAGTTCCTTCTGGTGTCTTGGTTCATCCAGTTTCAGTCCATTATCACAACTAGAGCTCAACCCGATTGCTTTCTCGGTATCTCCGACGCGATTAACATCCAGAAGCTTCTCTTTTTGCAATTTATTTGATTGAAAATGTGCATTATTAACAGATACTCCTGGGTCAAAATAAGAAAATTCAAATGGCCCATCTTTGGCACCTGTTTGCACGACACCGTCAAGAATGGGATCGTAAGGACTTTCTTTCAGAAATAAATTCTGGGTAATAACATGTGACGGGCGAAATGGAACAGATGGTTCCCAACCATCAGGGAAAATTTTGGTTTTATACTTGGTTGTTTGTGTATTTGTGAGGTTATTGCTTCCTGAATTAGAACCAGAAAATGGAGAGGGGCTTTTCCTAAAGGAAGAGGATATGGAAGCACGATATTCTTGATTGTTCTCTAGAGTATTCCAAGTCCCAAGGGCATTAGTGGTCCAAGAGGATGAACCAAAAGGCACCGGAGGTCTGGAATAATATGGTAAGTTTAACCTATGAGAATCAGGCACGAGATCATTTTTCTTGCTGATGGTTTTCTCGGTTCCAGAAGGAAAAAATCTTGACTTGTTATAAGTGTCGCATAATACACCAGAGAAATTTCCATGGAGTGCCCTATTCATATCAACTGAATGACATTTGACTGGAGGGGAAGTATAGCGGCTGAAATCATCCGAGAATGAGTTTTGTCCAACAGGTATATTACCAGCCTGTTCAAGAGCACCATCCAACATATCATGTTTATGGACAACAGATTTCTCAATCTGACAGTTGACGGGGTTATCTCTACTTTGTGGTGGTAGCATATGCACACTGGAAGAAGCTGTCACAGCCAAAAAACCATAGTCTGGTGAAAATCAAATGCAACATATTTTCCAAGACAATATTCAATATTAAAATATCAAAATAAATATACATTACTTTTAAAGTCCAAAAACTCACTTTTCTGCCCTGCAGCATCTAAGCCTTCGTTTATGTGAAGGAATTTACAGGATTTTCCTCTAATGCACCACCCTTTGGCATGAAATTCACACACAATTCTTGCTCTTTTATTCCCAATGTCAAATTCAGCACCATAAGATGAATCTCTTGGAGTTACCGGTGGAGAACTCATCCTAAGAAACCAATATTAGAACATAAGGCTCGCAGTGAAGACTAAAATAAACTAGTTATGTGCATAATACAGACACACACACACGCACAAAAACCCCCATGTCATCCAACATCAAATTTGTGACAATCAGGTAGAAGTACCTTGATGGCATTTCTTTCATGACCTTCACAGCTTTTACAGAAGTCTGAAAAGGCTTTGCTACAGCAGAACCAACACCAATATCCTTCTGGCTACAATCATCTGTGATTGTTAATGTAGCATTGCCCTC
The DNA here is from genome assembly GCF_012295235.1 of Primulina huaijiensis. Classification (NCBI taxonomy): domain Eukaryota; kingdom Viridiplantae; phylum Streptophyta; class Magnoliopsida; order Lamiales; family Gesneriaceae; genus Primulina; species Primulina huaijiensis. Next base: position 21,864,753 of record NC_133320.1, read on the forward strand.
ATTCCAAAATGTTTCGTTGTTTATGTCATTCGCTTCCAACTTTCCATCTAAAGAAGCCTTGGCATCAGTGTCTCTAGAGGTCAATTTTTCTGCAAAAACATCATAATTATTAGTTGAGACTAGTGATTCATAAGGTTTACCTCAATGATGACTAATAATCTAGTGTGGAGGAATATTAACGCAGAATTTTTGAAATTTCCTTGAGTCAATATTCATATTTCAGAATACAATCAACTCAAGTTGCTCACCCTTGGTACACAATTCTTCCTTTTGTCCCCCTTCTCTTCGCTCCGAAGATGAGAAACCACCACAAAATTCCTGGTTTGTAGCGATATCAACTTGTGGATTTTCCATGGATATTCTCATTGTCAAAGGATCAAAGTTTAAGTGTTCTTCATCTTGCTCAAGCTCCATATCTTGATCAGTATCTACAAGGAAGGAAACAAAATACACGGATTTAGCCTTAAGGTTGAAATGAATAGATTTGGAAATTGCCAAACCATGTAGAAAGGTTTCCCATGTATTTATGGAGTTCGTGAATGAAAATATGATTGTTTTCTAATTATTAATAGAATATATGACTTGGAAGATATGCTTTCCAGCACTGTCTAGGATAACCAAGGTCATCTTAGTTTGGCAAATATATTTTCTATGAGAAGAAAAGTGTCCAAATCTGAACTTTATTAGCCTCATTGGGGAATTTTCCTATAGGGTAACTTATAGATGGAAATTGAACACCGTTAGAGATGTTATAGTAACAATGGTTGCGCGTGTGACTCATTTCCGGAATTATTACATCGAGTAGTTCATAAATAAATCAAGAAAAATAGTACTTAATGGCATAATATAAGAATCCAACCCAAAACAAAATTCAGTTTTTTAGATAGTGGAGCCACTGTATTCGAGCAAATACCATAAGTGATCCAATCAGAACGATGAAGGCAGAAAAGAGAACAAAATTGTCAGAATAAAGACCAACCGCTATTCATTATAAAATAATTTAAAATGGATAAATTCACATCTGAGAATATACAACCACGTTTAAAAAACAAATGATTTACCATAACATATTTTTTTTTACTAAATATTAAATTTACACATGATGACTTGTTTGCTGTAATTGTAATTGTTTCTCAATTGTATATAGAGAGCAATTAACTAACAAAGAAGTCAATAATGTTAAATCTTCATTTGATTTAGAACGAAAAGTACTCCACATGGAGAATAATATTAAATGAAAACAAAAACTTACAGAACCTACAAGTATTCTGATTACGAAATACAAGTTAAGGCCGAAAGTACAAGATTTAAAGAATCCGTATTCTTAACATTCAACAAATCTCCCGAGTCAATCCATGTCTAATACTATTTACAACATCGTCGACAAAATAGAATAAGTCACTCTATTGAGAGTTTTATATCTAATTTTGGTAAACATAGATACAATATTAACTCATCGGTTCTGATTCCTTATACTAATCTTGATGGCTCTGAATATAGTAGGTTCCAAACCTAATCTATATTCCATTCCCCAGAAATAGATGCATGATTTTGATTTAAGGAAGACGACATTTCCACATTTGTTGATTACATGTCTTCCCTATTCTTATGAGTCCTTCATGGCCTTTGCTTGGCGTGAAGTCCTTTCACAAATCGGATCTCAATATATATTTTTCCTGCTCGTGGACAATATAAAGGACTAAAAGGAGCACTAGAACATTTCTACACTCAATTTTTCAGATACTCCGAGTGCAGTATTATGTCACGTGCAAGGTCAGACCCATCTTTATCCCCATATTTTGTATATACAAAATAATGGTCATAAAACAAATAAAATCCTGATATTTTGCAAGAACTATATGAGAGTTCATTTAGTTCAGATGTTTGATTTATTGTTTTCTTGTCCATACAAGATGTTACCAACAGGAAGAGGAACTAGCACGTTGATTTTGTAGCACTAGCTCATTTTTTTGTCAATCGAAAGAAAAGTTTATAAATGACCAAACAAAAAGTGCATCAATCAGTTATAACAAAATTTTCTATGCCGGTAATATTAGGCACGGTTGTTAAAAGCCACGAGCGGCACTAAAGCACATAGTTGTCCTGGAGCACGGGAAAGTCGCAAAGCAAGAGACGTGTCATATCGAAGAGGGACAGGAAAAAATATTTTAAAATCTAACTTTTTAAGGAAAAAAACTCACACATAGAACCGTGCTTTTGAAGGCTTACTAAACCTGGATTTGACCTTTTAAAGCTCACCAGTAAACGGGATTCGCTACCAAATTCATTAAAGTGATGTGCCTTGACTTGTGAGCTGGGCAGTGCCTCGCCATAGATTGTGCCTTGGCATGCTTTTAGCATATATAAATTACTGAGTGGGTCTAGGCACGTTTACAACAATCAATTGGAGACGTTAAAGAACATATTATGAAGATTGTAGCCATTTTTCATTTCCACGGTTTACATTTGACCTCATTTAATTTTTTTCAGATACGATTATAAAAGGGAAACATAAACAATGTTGAGGAAGAACAAAAGATTGGTTACAAAATTTGTGATTGGTGTACACGTATCACGTCAAGCCACATAAATATTAAAGAATCCCTATCCAAAATATAAATCATCTTATCTTACGCAACCAGTGAGGAGGATTTCATAACTAACAACACAAGTGATTTATAAAAAACAATCCCGATTTGTTGTCAAGATGTATCGATTTTTAGTAATCCAAAGTAATAGCTAAACTTGATGACGAATTCTTCAGTTTGGCATAAGATGACTATACAGTGGCTTGATTTTTGCATGGAAAATTTTTGAAGCAAAACAATTCCCAATAGTTGAGGCAACGGGAAGCGTGTGTAGCAAGTAATCAACTTTATCTATTCAAAATCATATGTATCGCCCTATAGGTGAAAGAACTCATTCTAAGGATGAAAAGGTTGAAAAGCTATAGAAAAATATGATAATATACAGAGGTAAAGCAATCCCCGCATAAGGAATCTCAAGTGGATTTGGCAAGCATTGAAATGTTGATACTTGTTAAGACAGTAAATTTCTAAATCACTTCAAGAACTCTGAAAACCCATGGATAAACACACTCACATTATATAATTCCTCGATATTTCATAGCATGAATAGAATTACAGACACTCGATTTGAGAGGAGACTGCATTTACAGAACAACCACACAGATTAATAAAAATACGAACTTCGAGATATGCGTGATCACATAGAACAGATAAGATGAGGCGTGCGTATAACGGGGGTAAAAAAAACTTGCAACTCCATAAAAACGTATCCGTGCAACATAGCCCATGAAAAATCAATGATGCCCAGGAATTTAAATTAAAAATAAAAATAAAATCAATCACGATTAAGATTTCCAAAACAATGAATCACCAAAAAAACAAGAATGTGAAACAAACCGTCTAGGTTATTTTCTTCCCTCGCGGGGGTTAAGTCTTCGCCAATTTGAGACTCATCCCCGTCTTCTTCGTTTCCTTCCACGACTTGTTCCTCCACCCCTTCTTCAACTTCGACCTCCTCTTCTACTTCGATTTCTTCTTCTATTTCCTCGTACTCGGACTCGTATTCGATCTCATCTTGGCCTTCATCGCCTCCGGCAGGCGAGGCCTGAGTCAGGGACGGCGACACCGCGGCAGACGATAAGGGCATTGCGGGAGTGTTTGCGGGGAAGTAAAAGGTGTCTCTGGGAACCAGCGCCTAAGGTGACTCGTAAGACTGCCGCTGTAACTTTCTTGGATGGAAGATTTATTTCAGGAAATTCACACTAAATAATTATCATATTTTAATTTTTTATATATATATATAATTAATTCTTATATATATAATAATTATTACAATAGCACCTTTCACTCCAAGTCTTTTCAGTTTTGACCTAGACCAATAAGCAGATTTCTCTTAAAATTTAATTTAATAAATCCAATTTAAGGGGAGAATTATCAATTAAATTTATGTGGTGGGAATAAATTAAAATATATTATACTAAAATAATAAAAAATAGATGGTGAATTATTGTATATAAATTTAAAAATGGTTGTTAACAATTTTTTTTATTTAAAATACAATCTTAATTAACAAATAAAATATTTAGAAAAATGGGAGTTCTTTTTTTTTTTTTTACGCAAAAATAGAATTACCTGTTTTTTCCGATAAACCAGAAGGCTTAAGGCTTCATCAAAGTTTCCACTCCATTTCTTACCAAAAATAACCAGCATTCTCTGCACGTGCTAATTGTGTGCATTGAGTGTGCACGGTATTTTTATCTTTATTATAATTATAATTATAAAATAACAATATAATTATAATATTCTTTTTATTATACATTTTTAACATTGTATAATTGACACAAAAATTCGTCTTAGAACTCACTGATCACTTTTTTTTAGATGAATTTACTATCCGATCCGACTCATGGAAAATTATTATTCTTCGTATCAAAAGTATTATTTTTCACCTCAGATATGCAGCGAGTCAACATGTTTCATGTACATACTCTGTAGTTAATTTAATTATTCAAATATATTTGGTCCATTAATTCGAACATATCTAATGGTAAAAAATTGATCTTAACATAAAATAGGTAGGTTGGATTCATAATTTCTCAACCATTAAAACCGCGGACGGGCCGACTCACTAGCCTTATGATGCATATATAGTTTTTCTCACATGGACAAAATTCATATCCAAATAGATGTTAGACTATTTTAAAACATAGGTTTTAATTGTAATTTTGTAATACCAATTAAAGAGACCAGATTGATTTTTATATCACTATATTTCTTTCTTGTACGCATGTAACATAGATATATAACAAAAATGTGAAGGTTTGTTAAATATTTGTGTTACAAAATTTAAATTTTTTTTTTTAAAAAAATTGCCAATATATAAATTTATATAATATGTGTACCACGAATGAGTAACATGTGCCATGTGAAATCAAAATTATCGCCTAAGTTTAAATTTTATTGGCAGTTAATGAAATGTTGGATTTACCCTTCATTATGACCGAAATTTATCTCTTTTTTATTTTGACGAAAACTTGTGTGAAGACGAATATCTTATTTGAATCATCCATAAAAACGTATTACATTTGATGTTAAGAGTATTACTTTTTATTGTGAATATCGGTAGGGTTAACATGTTTCACATATAAAGATTCGTAAGACAGTCACACAAGATATTTATTTTTTAATTTTATATTATGAAAAAGATTAAATATTTTTAAATCGGGAAATGTGTTAAAGCCCCCACCAAAACAAGTTCATAATATTTGGGCCGTTTGTAACTACATAAAGAACCAAGCTACGGATTACTACTATATTATTGGGAGGGCGAATTCGAAAAACCCGTTTGGTTTTATAAATCGTGAACCTACCAAAGATTCAAGGATGTTTACTTGTGAGATGAATCAATCATTATAATATTTATATTAAAAAATAATATTTTTTTATTATTGACATAAATAGAAGAGATATGTCTCACAAAATTGACTAATAAAATCGTTTTACAAAAGTTTTTGTATAATTCATTAAACCCACTTCAAAAATTAATCTAAAATAGTTAATTGATATTTTCCTTTAATAAATATATATTCAGTAATACACATGTAATACTTGAAGTGGCAAAGTGTCGGATTATCATACGATTTGAATATTTGATTTGTACTGCTATAAGTTATATTTTTTGGTTAGGTTTTCAATCTTGCATTGCATGATCGAGATTCCATGTAATTATATTTCAATGAGTTCAAAAATTAGTTAATTATCGTGATGAGGATCGTTGAGAAGCAATAAATTCCTCATATATTTCAATAAATAATTACTCATCCGAACTAATGCAAGAATTTTACATCAAATTATGTAATTTTATATACGGCCGAGAGAGAATCGGCATTATTAAATTTAAACACTAATATATACAAAAAAAAAATAATTTTCTTTAAATTAATTAAACTAGATAGAGTATACTGAATATATTCCTAATTACAATCATAATATAACGTTCATGAAAATGCAAAAACTTAACAATTATATATATATATATATAATATGTTCGCTGGTACCTAATTTTCTTTAACTTTAATGTCACACTTATATTTTTGTGAGAATTTATACCAAAAAAATGACGCAATATTTGTAAAAAAAAAAAAAAAAGGTAAAGTGGCACAAATACGTGGGAGCTAGCGGTCAGGGTGGTTCGGTACGTTATTCCGATTTTTTCAAACAATACCGTATATCATACCAAAAAATACGATATTAGAATACTTGATGCCGAAATTATTCGGTTATACCGAAATTTCGGCACGATATCGGCAAATTGCTGTTGATACCAAAATTATATGTACAAAAAAAAACTTTTTCATCTTCTTGCAACGCAAACTGATCATCAAGTACAAATTGAAAGACCAATTTGGATGTACACTCTCGACAAGAACATATTTCACCATTATATATTTAGGCTAGGTTATCATCCAGTAGGAATACATATAGGTAAGAATCTTTCAAGTTCTAGAAGCCATAAAGCATTTCTTATGTTCTGGAATAGAATGAAGCCATAAAACCACAACACATAACAAATAAATACATATCGGCAAAAATCTAACCAAAGTTTGGCTCTTTAACGAGCACCCTCTCCCTGTTCAAAGCTCACTGTGGCGGCGACATTGGTTGTTCATTACTAATGAACAACGAGATGGCTGCGGACTCTAGGAGAACAACGTGGCGATTCAGAATAATTAAAACTTGATGTATGTTGTAACAAATTATTAGTGTAACAGACAATGTTGTGGCTGAATATGCATGAATGAATTATTTTGAATTGAGAAGAGAGGTTGGGGATAATTGTCAAACCTCTATATTTGTTGCTACTTACTTTTACATTTGTCTTTACTGTTCAAGATATTATATATGAACCATTTTTTGTGGAGAGTAATTGGAAAACAAATCTTGTGAAAATTTTCTTGTTGGTATATTAATTATCACCGTTGTTTACAAACTACATTCACGATATATGCATGATCTTTCGTTTCTTACGGGGAATGAAAAACATTGAAAAAATGCCGCAGATCCACTGAGTCAAACGTCGTTATCAATGGGCTGAGTTTGAGATCCAGATTGACTCCGCTACTGACTGGAGGGATGGGTACCTCCGGAGCCCCGTCGACAACGGGGTGCGGACGAGTCAGTTTCGCTGTTTGTCGGACAACATTGGCAAGTGTAATCCGCGGCCAGGGGCACACGCTGCATTGCGTTCATCATGTCAGCGATTTCCTTTCGGGATTCTTGTCTATGTTTCAGAACACTGGTCTGCACGGGGTTGATCTTCAAACCGGCGAAGGCAGCAGCGGTGGGGATCGGAGGAGTTTGATGAACCCATCTCGGAAAGGAAATAGCTTCGCGCCTGCCAAGACTGAGGCCTGGACCAGAGCCGCCGGAGAAGCTTTTTTACCTTTGGAGGACTCCACGGTGCTGGTTTGGCTGGCAGCCATCACGGGTTCCAGAGGGAAATAAGTTTTAGCCCTCCAGCCACAGAACCTGAGGGCAGCGTCGTATGCTCTGGCTGCCTCCTCTCCCGGCCCGTGTTGAATGATCTCCTCCCCATACCTCCCCCACGGCCGCTTTCTCACACCACGGTAGTGCACTTCATCGTCGGGACTGCTGACTTTCTTCTCACCCCTCTGCGGAGCCATAGATCTTCTGTGCTGAAAATGTAGTTTAATTACTTAAACTGTGAAATGAAGCTGGAGAGGAGAATACACAGAGGGGCAGAGGAGATACGTGGCTCAGGGATTTTGTTCATTTGGCCACCTTGCATTAATTAAGTGCAAATAAAATTGAAAAACAATTATTTATCAAATGAAAAACGAGAGAGGAATGAATATATAGGAGATAGTCGTGCAAGTTCGTGAATTTTTAATATGAGATTAAATTTTTTTTAAAAAAAATAATTACTATAAATCCTTTGTGCATATTATGTGCGTTTAATTAAAACGCACATAACATGCACAATTTACGCACATAACATGCACTAAAAATAGTGATGAAAATTTTTCTTATTTTAAAATTTATAGGTATAAATAAATCACCACTACAAGAAAATTGACAGAAATTATTAGCAACACGGTTGTATGAAACCATTGTTAGTCTTGTCTCGGAAAAATCCCCATCCTTACTTATGTCGGTTGCGATAAAACCGTCTCAACGTTAACCGTCGTTAATTTAATTAGTAGTGTAATTTAACAAACAAGATTCATCACAAATTATATTTGGATTAAGAACTTTAAAAAGAAGAAGAATAATCCTTCTCTTTATTTAAGGTGATGAATTTTCATTTTTTATTTCGTAAGTATAATTTTTATTTTCCATTTTGCCCATTTATTAATGTGTACTTGTTTTCATTTTCGGTCAGGTTTTTTTTTTTATCGACAGACATGATTAACTCGAGTAAAAAAAAACCAAAAACTAAAACAACATACAAGTTAAATGACTAAAAATACAAATTAATTGTAAAATGATCAAAAAAATGAAAAACAAACGCAAGTATGCTAAGAGTTTGAGCCACCGATTTTGCTTTTCAATACTCAAATCTTGAACTTAATTTTCAAATTGTTCAAAAATTATGTTTATGTTTAAATTGGCTAGTATTTTAAAGTTTTAGCTGCGATCATATATGGATCGATTAGATTTTTACTATATATTATATATACGATTAAATATATATATATATATAGTTTTGATATAATAATCTTTCCTAATTATTGGAAGATAAGTGACGTTTATCTTTCATATAATTATTGGATATTCTTGAAGATGTGTATGTTTATCATATCGGGTAAATAAGGAGCATCCAGTGTAGGCGAACATTGGAATTTTGATGGCATTAACAGCAAATTAGGGCTGAGGTTTGTCGCCATTTGTACAATTTCGAATCAAATAGTTAATTTCCCTTTCCTCATTTCTGCTCATCTCAGATCTCATGGCCCCTCCGAAAGCAACGAAGCAACAAGGTGGTGCCGCGCCCTCAGCGCAGAAGCCTCAGCTGCGACAGCCTGTGTTTGTCAAAATCGATTCTCTGAAACCTGAGACATGTGGGCACACCATAGTTGTTAAAGTGATAAACTCAAATACCGTTGTCAATAGGGCGTCACGCAATTCGGCTCTCCCTGGAGGCCGATACCAGAGTCTCAAAATCGCGGAATGCCTCGTCGGCGATGAAACCGGCGCTATACTCTACACTGCTCGTGATAATCAAGGTCTGCCCTCCTTGATTCTATCATGCACACGCACGTATATTCTTATTCCATTAACGCAATCGAGCACTAAATGCGCCTGCTGGTAGTCAGGAAATATGTTTCTGATAATACATCGTGTCCATTGTTTCGTGTGTTTACGTTGGATGCTATGACCCTTTCAAGTCTGATGTTGAAGTCTTAAGCTTGAAGGTTGTTTGGATTCATCGGTGGCTTTTGAGACGTAGAGGTGTTTCCCTTACTAAAAAAAAAAGAAGAAGAAAGGGTGTTTCTCAATTCTTGGCCTGTATAGATTTGGAATATTATACACAACAGTGCAATTGCCATGGTGTGTTGTGCTGGTTTGTTATTTATGATTCGTTATGGTGTCTAGACACAAATGCAATGGCTGGTGCACCCATTGAAACAAAAAAATTATTCAGTGGGATTGACAATTGACATAAGGTCTTTCAAATATTGTTGATTGATGCTAAAGGTGTTTGTCGATTATTTCAGAGTGGTGAGAATATTTGTCAAATTAACAGCAGTTGGGAACCTGTTTGCTTAAAAGGCTCGTATACATAAAATGAAATTTGGTCTGGGAAAATGCCAGTACAGGAAGGGAGACATCCCGAATATTTCGTACCGGAAGAATAATTTGTGTTCAATTGTTATTCTTTATAGAATTTCTATTTGTTGCTGGGAACTTGTAACTCGAGCATATATCTGCTTTACTTGATGGTTTTCAACTTTTATGTTAGCATTTTGAGTGAATGTCGCTTTTGAGGTAAATCAGTGAGCATGCTGCAGTTTAAAAAAATTTTCATGCCATTTAAAATTTTTATTCATTAAAAGTTTTTTGGAAGTTGTATTCGATGTTACTTTGTTTCAGTTTCACTATAATTTTACGATGATGGTAGAGAATTTTTACGGATACAACAATAAATTTATATTATAATAATTGATGTGTAGTGACTTGACCTCTTACATCTTTGTCAGTATATTCCAGATAACTTTTACTATTTTTATCTCAGAGATACTTAACAGTACTTCGTCTACTATAACCAAGTGTAAAATGACAACAATATTATCATTCATCTCATTCCCACTTCCACCGTCCGTCAGTTCCACATGTCTATCTCCAATAGCGGCCAAGCAATTCTCTTTTCTTAAAACTGCTTGTATCTTTATTTTTCACGACATAAAATTGTTTTCATTGAACTTTGCTATCTCGTACTTGCCGCCATCATGTTTACAATAATTTAGTAAACTGAACAAAATAATTCCGCCTTAATAAAAAAAATCTCAAAAAATCTTTTCTGACGTGAAAGATCAGTCTATGCTACAACCACAGAGCATACTCAGAATTTTAAGAAATTTTAAACCAAATCTTTTATAATACTTGTTGGTCCTACGGACGACAACTTGAGATAATAAATATGAAAATAAAGAATAAATTATACACGGACATTTACGTGAAAAACCTCTAAAAATTATTAAGGTAAAGCCCACGAGTAAGATGAAAAGAATTTTACTATAATATTTTATGGTGTACAACCACTCAATGTTTTTCCAAAGAGAACATATTATCTCTTAATACAGGAGAATAAACACCTCACAAATATTATAGAACTAAACCTCGATAAAATGATGATTTCTGAATGAAGGGATAGAGCTTTATATATAGAGCTCTTCGTCAGTATGAAAACACGTCTTCCCATCTGAATGCATCCGTTGTCAAATTTGATACATATCGAATAATTTAGTTCAATAATGATGGCATCCAACCAATGCGTTTAATGCATTTCTTATGTTGCCACCATTTCTTTGCCGACAAAATTTACACCTTCTAACTGACAACACATGAAATGCATTAAATGCATTGGTTGAATGTCATCATTATTGAGCTAAATTATTCAGCGTGTATCAAATTTGAGTGAATGCATCCGTTGTCAAATTTGATATACACCAAATAATTTAGCTCAATAATGATGACATCCAACCAATGCATTTCTTGTGTTGCCATCATTTCTTTGCTCGTGTTTTTACCCTAATAATTTTTAGGGGTTTTCCACGTAAATCTCGATGTCTAATTTATTTTTTATTTTCATATTTATTATCTCAAGTTGCCGCACGTGGGATCAACAAATTTTGTCAGATTCTGATGTTACGATAATATACCAAACTAATTTATCCACTTAAGTGTTATTTGTGTTGTGTGATCGATGCTATTCCTTTTTGCTTAGAAGTAGCATTGTGCATAGTGATTGTCTCCAAAATTGTGCTGTAGTAGCACAGCACCAGATCTAATGCCTTGCAAACCATAGTTCCATCCATCTCTTCTCATCTGGAAAGTGGTGAGCAGAGATAGTTCTTCGGTATTTATGGTGAGAAGAGTAATCTTTTTTGGATGTTTAGGTGTACGCGTATGGACGCAGTATCTTTTTTATGACATTTGTGTTTTAATGAAGCTTTCCTGATTGGTTGGCCGCTTGGTTTTATCTGTCTCTAGTAGTAGATTAAGATTTACGACTTTGATGTTTTCTCCTTCTATATTTAATTTTGTTGTTTTCTTCATGATTTTGGAAGAGTTTTCTTTCATATCCGTTTTGTTTAACCTTTGTGGTGATCTAAATAAATTGTCAGATTTTGTGACTCTAGTTGAAGATTCGCAATTGTTGATTTTTGTCACTTCTTTTTTCTTATATCGTTGTGCTTTGTGTTGATCAATTCAGAATGCGAATGCTTTTAGTTCTTGATGCCATGGTGTTTTTTAAAAGCATTTCCAGTTTAAGGATATAAACTTCTTTGCGAATATGTATCCATTTTTTTTCAATGAAAAGTAGCAATTTTCTCGCAGTCGAGTTGATGCAGCCAGGTAATACTGTGATACTACGGAATGCAAAGGTTGACATGTTCAAGGGGTCCATGAGGCTAGCTGTTGATAAATGGGGTCTTATTGAAGTCACGGAGCCTGCAAAATTTGTGGTCAAAGAGGACAACAATCTTTCCTTGGTTGAGTACGAATTGGTTAATGCTGTCGAAGAATCTGGAAAGTGACTCCACGTGGATGCTATTGGAGTTTAATTTATCATGATTAATTGGGCTTTTGGTATACATGTTCATCTTTGTTTCTTTTCCGTGCAAGGGTAATTAACATATATAATATAACTTTGGCTTCACATTGGGCGTGTCCGGAAGATTGTCTTGTAGTATCTATCTCCTTGTATAACTTACGGATTGTAGCGTTTTACAAATGTGGAACAGCAGATTGTTAAAATTTTTGCTGCCTCTTTGTGCATCTTCTCGATTGTTGTTTGCTCTCTGTGGTTTTGGATACATTCTAATACGGTTTAGTGAGAAATTAGCTCTAAATCTGAAAATAAAATAAAACTAATGCAGGTGTTTAATAATATAATAATGGTAATTAATGATGTTTTATTTAAGAAATCAAAGAATGTGAACATGCGTCGAGCAATTGTGACATCGTTTAAATTTGAGACATGTGATCTCAAGCTCTTACTGGATTTGTGCACAACAAGAACCCATTTGTAATAATTTCAAGTTGACTCGAATATTCGAGTTTGCGTAATAATTTCTTAAAAAATTATTGGAAATACCATTCTCTCTTAAATTTATCATAAAGCAAATATTTACCAATTAATAGTTCTACAAAACTCGAGGGTATTTTCATCTGTTGAACTCATACTCAAGTTTAAATATTTATTTATACTTAAGTTTAAATATTTATTTATACTTTCAAGCTCGAGTCTGGTTCGTGTTCTCCCCTACATGAGAAGCCAACGGAAAACCTTAATGTCGAATTTTGCAACACAAAGTGAACGTCACAATGTAAAGGGCGTGTTTCTTCCAACTGAAAGTTAAAAGTGGCATACAACAACGGGAATAATCAGAAAACTTGCATTCGATCACAAGCAGGTGTCTTAATTTTATCAAAGGTGATATAGTCGCCAAACTTGTGGGTGACACTTGGTTCAATTGATTGATAGTTATCATAGATTCGCTCGTTTCCAACATTTCTTGCAACATTGACGATATCCATGGATCTCCAACACCCGTCTCACCACATTCTAACATCATCCATCTACAATGCAGGAAAACAGAGTGTTTTACGAAGAGAATAGCAAATGTAGCCATACACAGCTAAAAGGAGAGCAAGAAGCAAAGAGAACAAGGCCGTGATCCCCCAAACTTTACCAGCTTAGTCTTACAAATTGAAAATACAAATTTCAACTTTAAAAAAAAAACTGGCAGAAAGTTGAAAACCTTCAGGTCCAATGTCAGCCAATGAGCGGTAATCACAACCCTAAACAGAAAAATAGCACAAATAAAAGGTCACAGGGTAAACTACTGCTGCAAATTACAGAAGGTCCCAAGGAACAGAAGTTGAGACAGTAATGCACAAGTTACAAATATCAAGAGTCCCATTTTATTTGGGAATAATCAACTTGCTCTTTAGATCACGTTTGATCATCCAACAAAAAACGAAGGAAAAATAACTCCAGATTTTCTGTGCTGAGCTCATTCTGACTCTAAAATCAGGCATTCTCCTAGTGTGCTCAGATAAATAAAACTCCCGTTTTGACCATACATCATATTTGCAATCTGATGAATACCAGACATTAGCATGGTCTACAAATTACTGAGTCGGCAATAAATGCAGCTGACAGATTAATTTCATCTTCACGAACAAACAGAAGTTTCAAGCTATAGAGTCCTCGTGTCATCCAGTTACCATATGGTAAATTTGTCAATTCAATTCGTCATCAATCTCTAAAGCTGCTCCATAATAAATTAGCGATTATATTGGATTCGCCAAACATTTTTTCCATAAGGTATTTGGATCATTCAATAAGATTCCAAAGAGTATACTGAAAACTTCCCAAAGAGATGAGAGAAAAAAGGAATGTGATGACAGACTTTTTGCGAACATGAAGTCTATCATACAAAGTAAAGATTGTGTTTCCGGAAACACTAAGAGTCCATAACCTAGGAGGCATAATTATATATTTCCTACACCCACCGTCTAATTTGAGAATCTTTGATGATGGCTGGAATTTCTTAGTCAGTTCAACTGAATTTTTTGGGCTGGCCATTAGCACAATGTATTGTCGCTCCATCTGAATCAAAAGATCTGGAAGGCTAAGGCTATCCGGCTATGTACAGACCTTTAAGTGGTAAAGAGACTCTTGCATTCAGCAAGGACAATTTCATTGTAGGAAGCTCATTTATTGGCAAATATATCTTTGGAGGCATCACTACCTAATATAGCAAAGATTTCACACAACATAGTCTATCATTCGAACAGAACAATAAATGAGATCAGTTCACCTCTTTCTTGTGACCTCATATCCAACCCTCTCTTTCCTATAATAAAAAAAACTTCCAATATATTGAGTAATGCTGTATATCAAAAAAGAACATGCAAAAGGTCTCAAAAATATAGTTCGATAACGTATCATCCCAAGAAAGAAAGACAAGAAATTCGTGGTTATGTGGACTCACTGTGAAAAATTAATCCAACAAACACTATTTTTAGGTCATGTCCATCGAGTAGAATGTACAGTTTTAACTTCCACAGCTGTTACAAATGCCAATTTCCCTCGGAATCGCCATGTAACCATATAATAGCATCAAGTTAATTGATTGCTAAGGAAAAAATATCGAAACACCGAAACCAAATTAATGTGCACACCGGAAAGAAGAAATTTACCTTCGAGAGTCCAAGCTTGTCCATGAGGAGCAACAGAAAGCATGGATTTAAGCAGTGCAGAGGCTGTTGCAGTGTGGTACGGTAACATTGACACCAAGCTAACGCCACTCAACTCCACAGGGGTCCTAGCTCAAATATTGAATAATTGTGATCGTAACCACGAATTAGGTCTATCACACGTTCAATTGCAATAGTAGATAAAGCACGCATCTAAAACCTGAAAATGCGAGCAGTTAGAGGTGTTCGAGATGATATTCCGAATGGCGAGGTAGTAGCCTTGGTTTTTACTCCGGATGAGATTCTAATGACGGGACTTCGAGAGGATGCGGTGGCCAATCGCATGACAGAGCAGGCGGCGACGGTGGCCATGGCGGTGACAGTGTGGCAGTCGGAGATGATGCTCAGAAGTCAGAAACGATCAGTAGGGCTTTGCTGGGTTTTAGTTTGCTCAAAGTATAAGTCCAAATTTTCCGGGTTTTTTTTTAAATAATATAATTTTAAAAACTATATATTAAAATATTGCAAATGTGGTAGGTGTGTAAAAATATAACAATCCGCAAAATAAAACTCCGGATTCAAAATTTTTTTTTTAAAAAAAAATACATTAATGAAGTCAGGGGGAATCCGTGACAGAATGCTCCTTCCCACTTATATAAATTGCACTGATCGCTTACCATTCGAACACCACCGGTCTTTGGAATTTTTTAGCACAAGTCTTCAGCATTTCTTCTGATTCGTTAGTTTTTTTTTTCGTTTCGTTTTTTCCGCGACATTTTTTGTTAGTTAAATTTCTTCTCGGTCGGACGTTTTGTTCATAAGTTTTCTGATATCGAAAATTGTCAAATATTAGTTTATTTTATTATTATTGAATTAATGTTGTTTTATAATGTATTTTTTATAAGAATGTTTAACATTGACAGATTATTATATTGTTCGTTGATTTGATCATTTATTTCATACGAGAGAATCTTAAGAGGTAACGTTATTGATTTTTGTTAATTATATTTATTATTGTTCGTTAATTTATTGAACTAAATTTGATTGACTGAATTTTATTATTGACACAATTAATATTATGAAAATTAGCTTAATGTAATAATAACAACATATTTTGTACTAAAAAAATACATCGAGCATCCTTCATCACTCATTCATCCTTAACATAAGTTTTTATTAAAAATTACATTAGTAATAATAATGACAGTAATTTAAATATTTTTATTTATAGTTATTAAATTTAGATAATAATGATAATAATAGTATTAATTGTGTACTAATTTTTGCATCCACGCTTAAACAAATTTAGAATTCAACGGAGAATATTATTGTATTATGATATTAATGATTTCACTAATCATTTTTATTTAGATTAATAATGGTCTTAAATCATAGTAGTATTAAATAATAATAATAGTAACAATAAGAATTATAATTATTTTAATTACAATAATTAGAATATTTGTAGTATTAGTAGAATTAAAATATTTATAGTTATTCTTATTACTATTGTTATTATTATAATTATTTTTTACTATTATAAGTAAAGACAATATAATTATTTACAGTAATTAGTTTATTTACGTATTATAAATTATTATTTATTTTTAAAAGAATTTTATCACATTTATCAATTCATCATCAGTATATATGGTTTATTATTTACAGCCGAAAATTGCAAATAAATTTCGTTTAATATAAAATATGCAGTTACATTTTGTTGATAAAAAATATAATGTTTGTTATATAATGATTTTTTGTTTGCAAGATGGCTGAAAATACGGATAATATGTTGTATTTGAGGAGTAGACACATGCCAAATAATATCAACGCTGAAAACATAGATGCACTAATTCTTCCACGCCGGTCTGACAAATGTCTTTGGAGATTGTATAATGCTTGGATTCACCTCTGTGTCCGCCTATGTCTAGAACATATGGGTTTCTATGATGTTATTCAGTGTGGTCCTATTAAAAATTCTGATAATCATTATTTGCTTACAGCCATCGTTGAGAGATGGCTGTCTGGAATTTGTAATTGAATTATGATAATCATTTGCTTATAGCCATTATTGAAATTACCTTTTCAAATGTGGTTGTACGGAATTTGTAATTGAATCAGCGAACGATGTTTAATATTTGCAATAAATTACAAATATTATTCAAAAACAATTCAACATAATAAGAAAAAACAGAGATTCGACTGAGACTCGGTGCAATTCTCCCAAAATATGATACCCAGCACAACAAATCAAAATTCTGAATTACTGAGACTCGGCACAATTCTCTCAAATTCTGATATTCGACAGAATTCTCTCAAATCAAATTATGAATTCTGATACTGAGACGCTTGGCGCAATTTATAAGGGGAGGAGAGTCACGGATTCTAATAATTATAGCTAACAAAAAATGCCACGGAGTAAAGAAAAATATAAATGGTTGCACAGGAGGAATGCCGGATATTTGCGCTGAAGGATTGATGAAGGAATTCCGACTACTCGATGTAATTTATAGGTAGAAAGACGGGTCACGGATTCTTAGAATCTGTGACCTATGGTCACGGATTCAATGAATCCTTTATTTTTTTTTAAAAAAAAAATTGAATCCGGAGTTTTAATTAGTTTGCGGATTGTTATATTTTTACAATTCACCACATTTGTAATATTTTAATATATACTTTTTAAAATTATATTATTTAAAAAAAACCCCAAATTTTCCCATTAAGTTTGTCACAACTAATTAAATTAAAATGTCAAATTTATTTTAATTTATATTATATTATATTATTAAGTTTGACACTTTTGAAATAATTAATTTTTAATGTTATATTTTGTTTTAATTATATATTAATAAAATATTAAAATTTTATTACAAGTTACATGTAACTCGAAAGATAGAGTCTTTGTTTCTTAAATATCAAATTGTAGGTTCAATTTCTATCTAGGCCTTTTTTTCTATTTATTTTTTAATTCATATATCAAAATTGAAGTGTATATATACGTAGTTCATCACTATTTCTTATAATTACATTTTGATAATTATTTAAATATAAACCAAATGAATTATAAAAAATATTGTACATGCACACAATGCATGCGTCGGTGCAATATTAACAAATAAGTTTGTGGTAATTAAATAAACAACAAGTATCCATTGAGATGGATAGATCGGTTCATAACTAATGTGAAAAATAATATTTTTGATATAATAATTAATAATTTTTCATAAGTCGGATCAAATATGTCTCACAAAATTAACTCATAATTTAATCCTCAAAAGATGCAAGAGAATAGAGCATTCAAGTGTATACAATTTAGTTTTAATTATAAGTACTCATCATAATTTTTATTTCTACAACTATCATATTTACAATTGTTTCACATATTAATTTAAAGTCTTTTCGAGTCCACGGATTTAAAGTGTGATTTCTATAATAAAAATTTAAATAACTAGCTATTTACTATATCAAAAATATTTTTTTAAAAGGATGAAATGTTTTGTAATATTAATATATATACACACATACGAGTTTAGATTACAGAATAAATCAATGGATACATAATTGATTATAGACAGCTTATTCAACATATAATAATATTCTTCACATTATTACAAGAGCAACCCATTTTTCAAATCTTCACTGAACCAAGGAAACTTACGTTGAAAAAAAGAAGCGAAATAAACATAAACAAATCTGTAGTTACGATATACTGTCCTACCAATTAATCAAACATAGACGATGACTTGGTGAGTAAATTCTTAAATTTCACAGTTCTTTGTTCAGCCGGAATTCAAGGCATACCGCCTTCGTTTTGGAACTCATACTGGTTCTGATATGATTCTCCCATGGAGTTTTCACTGGCTCCATAATAACTCTTCTCATTGTAGTCACTGTTAGCTCCAGCCCTGTTCAAGACTTCATACGGGTGGTGGTTGCTGTACTTTTCGGTTTTGATATCGTAAAAATATTTCCCATTTTCCAGGGATCTTGTGTCACTCATTCCTTGTGGCTGGAATCCGCTTTCTTCGCCGCCGTTGTAGTAGTAGTTCTCATAGCTATTATGAGCGCCGTCGCGGCCCGATAACCTGGCGTCCCTCAGCCCTTGTGGTTCACTGTTGAATGTCCCTCCACCGTTGTATTGATAGTTGTTGTTATATCTATACTGTTCTGGTTCACTCATCTCTTCATCTTCCTGCCGGCTGTCGTAGCTTTTTTGGGCATCGTTGTAATAGTTTCGAAGGTTGTTGTAGGAATTGTCAGTGTAAGTGTTGCTGTTTCCTGTGTATTCTTCTGGTTCTGTGACATATGCCACGGGGTTGTAGTTTCTAGGGAGGTGCCTGTGGAGGTGATCTCCGTATTCAACGGCTCCGGTGGCGGAACGAGGGAGTTGCCCGGATTCATAGCCGTAGCTATTTTCATTTTCCGTTTGGAAGAAATTTGATTCTTGTTGTTGATTGTTATTCAGAGGTGGTTCTTGGTTGGGAACAGCGGTAGTGGTATCGGGGGAGACTTTGCTGAATAATTGGCTGTCTCTCGCCTGAGTTCGAGGGTAGGATAAGAGTGTAAAGAGGAGAAGAATGGAAAATTTCTCGGCCGGAGAGGAAGCCATTGGAGGATATATGACGTCTTATGCTAGGGCTGCAAACCCTTGTATGTTTTTATAGAGAGCATAGCAACATATTACGAAAATTCCAATTATCGGCATTTTCGAAAAAAACAAATAAATTAATAATTCAAAAATTTATGGCTTTTAAATGACAATTTAATTATGGCCCGTAGTCTTCCGTTTGATAATTATTATATATAATGTACACTACTCCAGCTCATGTAATTAAATGACCATTGCCTAAATTTACGTTTGATTTGTGCAGATGACCGACTATGATTAAAGGCGCTTGCTAAATCACATTTTATAAGACAATTATGGCAAATTTCAAAAACACAACAACTTATGTGAGACGGTCTCACGAGTCAACTTTGTGAAACATATATTTTGTTTAGATCACACATGACCAAATATTACTTTTATGCAATAAGTATTTCTTTTATTGTAAATCTGAACATGATTGGTTATAGACAGTTTATTCACCATATACATCTATGTGGTGGCGAAATATTTTTAAAACACCATCAATCATTCAAATATATAAATCTTATTTTACTTTACATTTCATTTTCTCTACTACCATTAAGTTAGACATTAACGCATGATCGTATATTTTTCATGCTGATCAACGATGATCGTGAGTGCGGCTAACTCTCCATGAGGTCATTGAGCTTCATCGTCGAGAAAGAAACATCCTGAGAATACCCGTTATTGTAGAATATTCATGCGGAGGATATCAGAGTTTACACGTGTGATATATGTTCCTTCTATTTCTCCAAGCAAATCTCTTCACATTGCAATATCTATTATGACGGCTTGGCTTTTCATAAGTGGGGAGAGAATAAAACGCCCATAACAGAGACATTTATTATCTGTTCTTGATTCAACACATTTCCACTGTATTTTAAAGATTAAAAAAATTACTTCGTTATCTAATTTTTCTACGAAAAACATGCATTGTGTTTGTCACGATCCGTTAAGTAAGCATAAGACAACAATATAAATACATTTTTTTCAGTATGGATGATAAAACAATATGAATACATTATAATGAATCAATAAATATTTTTACCTAATTTAAATTCGTGCAGATAACAAATAAAATACAATATAAACATACTAATAATAAAAATATTTTTTTACTATACTTCCAAAATATGTACCTGATTCAGCTTTTAATTAGAAATATTTTTATTACTAAGGGCAACAAGAATATCACTCCTAACACTAAATGATAAATCTGTATACATTATATAATTTTATTTATATTTTCACATAAATTAAAAAAATAATAGAAAAAAACAAATTTTATATACAAGCATTCTCTTTCATCATGTTTAATCTATTCAAAAATAGGGAGACGTTTTCCAATATTTAGTTAACATGAATATATTAGTAAAAACAATAAAAAAATGATATTAAATATAAAAAATTGACTATTATTTTAGACATAATTGGAACACAGAAAATAATAAAAGATTCAAATAATGCAATATTCCCATTTTTTAATTATTTTTTTGGTACGGTGCAAAAATTTATTTGATTTTTTTTAGTTGAAAAGTAGATGGATAAATTTAATTGTTCAACATTAATGATTATCGATATTATCAAGGAAAAATTAATAATATATAGCAGCAACTCAATAAAAGAAATCCAACGAACTTATTAAATTAGTATTTATTTGGTTGAGCAAACTCGATGAAAGCCCTTGCGTCTACGATGGATACTATATTTTAAAGCACGTAAAAATTGTAAATTATTTTATTTGTTGTTATCGCTGTCTTTCTTGTAATTTTAGTCATTTTTTACGCGAGGTTGTGTAAGTAAATACTTCAATGAAAAATGACTGAAGTTGCAAAAAATTCAAAATTGCAAAAAAATAAAATAAATAGATATATGACATAACGGATCAAAATCATAAATATCGTTTTATCAAAAGATATAATTTTTTAAAATTGCAACTCGAAATTTAAGTTATAGTTTATTGCAAGTTTTAATTTAAAATCGTGCAACAGCTACACTCCAACATAATCAATCATAAAACTAGGAATTAAAACCTAAGAGTCACTTTTGACCGCAAAGTTAGAGCACATAATTAATGATGACTCCCGACGGAAACAATCGGTTGTTCTCCAATCTCGGGACTTAAAGTTTTGAATTTAAACATGAAAAAGTATATTGAAAATTAAAGTTTAAAACTTAGTTTAAATAAAATAATTATAATAATAAATTAAAAGGAAACAAGAAAACACACTAAACTAATTAGATTAAAATTTTATTTTGATTTAATGATTAAGTATGAATTTAATTTTGTTTTGAATAAATTAAAGTTTGAATTCAAACGCTAGAATTTGTACTCATCTATATATTAAGAGATGTTTGATTTTTTTTCCTTTTATGTAAACATACTCTTGAAATTCTTTTATTTTCAAATAAATATTTACAAATACACATGTATTTATATATTATGAAATTTATATATTATATATCATTTATGTGTACATATAATAAATTATTATATATATGTATAATATTTTTATATAAATTATATATAGTGGCAAATCTCCCACTTGCAGAGACTGGGGAGTGAATTTCTTTCGAGACGATGGTTTTGATGCCGAAATCTGCAGATTCACGTAGCGATGTGGAGAAGGGTAACTTTCGAGACGATGGTTTTGATGCCGAGGCCGAGACATTGGGCAAGATTAGACATAAAAATATTGTGAAATTGTGGGGTTGTTGCAGCACAAAGGATTGCAAGCTTTTGGTTTACGAATACATGCCTAATGTTAGCCTAGGCGATTTACTTTGTAGCTCACAGCTAGATTGGCCAATGAGGTTTAAGATAGCCATTGATGTGGCGGAGGGGATATCATATTTGCATCATGATTGTGTTCCTCCGATTCTACATAGGGATGTGAAGTCAAATAATACGATGATAATTGTCTCATATCGGTTATATAAAATATCTGAGAGTTCCATATATAAATTTGGACAATCATCTCCTCTTGAACTAGTTTTTTGTGTTGAGTTAGGTCTAAGTTCCAATCTTAATATTGGATGTGAATAATATGGTGCTCGGGTTGCGGATTTTGGTGTTACTAAATAATGAAAAGGGTACCACATCCATGTCGGTTATCGCTGGGGTCGTGTGGTTTTATTGTACCAGCAGGATAGTAATTTGTTGAAGTGAATAAATATTATTGTTGGATCATCTCTTGGAGATTTTGAGAAACTAGTTTCTAACATGGCCCACTGCCGCACTAGAGCTAAAGGTCACATGTTCAAAATCTTATTTCATTAATCGGTCTTTGCAAAATCTCAGTTTTCTCCCATTTCCCACTTGCACGCAGAAGCTTTTTAAGATTTGACATTATTCCTGAGCAGCCTTTTGTGTATTCAAGTTTCTGGAAGAGTGATTGCTAACACTAAATAATAGTCTTTTCTACTTAATTTACTTATATATATCTGAAGGTATAAGCTTTGTTTTTATCCTCGGAATTATGTAAATTTCGATCATCGCACTATCGTTAGGCTTGGAGACTCTATACTTAATGAGCTTCCATTATGCAGAATATGCTTACACGCTTAGGGTGAATGAGAAGAGTGACATCTACAGTTTCGGTGTTGTTATTCTTGAATTGGTCACGGGAAAGCTCCCAATAGATCAATCATTTGGCGAAAAAGATGAGGTGAAATGGGTTTGTACCACATTGGTTCAAAAGGATGCGGATCAAGCACTCGATCTACCCAAAACTTGATTCTTGTTTTAAGGATGAAATACTCAAGAGTCTTGAAATTAAATCGGCCTCCTATGTACCAGCCCTCTTCCTATTAATCGGCCATCTATGAGACGTGTCGTCAAAATGTTACAAGAGATAATCGATATAAAAGCGCCAACACCTTATTATTATGAAGATGCCTCAGATCAAGGAAGTGTGGCCGGAAACGTACACGTTCACAAGTTTTTGCTTTGAACTTCAGCAAGAAAGGTAAGATCAGACTCGACACTTTTGGTTCATAGGCAGCTAATATATCGGCCTTTAACCATCCGACTTGAAGCTGGTTGCATGAATGAAGCTGAAACTAGGAGGTTAAAGTTTGAAAGATTAACCACAGAAGGGATTTTTTTTAAGTTGTAAATGATTCCAACACCAAAGTCCTTCCACCTTTATAACCTAAAAGTTGTTTTACTTCATTACTTTCAGTTGACAGTTAGGCAACTCCAACGCTACATTTAATAATTAGATATTTAATCCTAAAAATTTTAAAAAAATATAATTGTTGATTTTTAAAATATTTATTTATTTATGTTAATTATTAATATTTAAAAACTAATTTGATTTAATGATTTTAATTAATATAATTTAATACAAATACAAAAAATTACTATAACAATACAATTCATAACTAAAATGAAAAATATAATTGAAATACAAATGCAATTTGAAACACATAATTCAAATACAAATATAATAATCAAAAGAAAAATACATTTAGAAGATAAACTTAAATATTATTATTTAAATTTATTAATAATAAAACATTAGTCATAATTTAAATATATTAAATAAAATATAATAATTAATATATGTAAAGTAAATGGAATATTCCGAGAATATTCTTTTTGGTCTAAGATTTGAAGTAAATGGGTTGGAGATGAATGTTGTATTTGGTGCAGAAATCGCACTATTTTAGTGTAAAATTTGCACCAAAATAGATTTTGTGGTTGGAGATGACCTTATGCTTCCCTTCTTTCATTTAAATGTGTTGTTTTAGTTTGTTGTTCCAATGTTGAATTAATGGTGTTAATGATATGATTGTGGAGACTTCAGCTATTTTTGAAAATATGTAGAAACTCCTGTAAATTGGGTATATTGTGTGTGATTTTCTTTGTTCTAACTTCGCCTTTTACTTTTTGATAAAATAATTTTTATTCCGGTTTGATCTATACAACGTCGGAGGAGATCATTGATGGATGTAAGGGTTTGACATGTACTTCATCAGGACATCGAATGCTATATGTTATCCGGGGAGATCTTTTATTTGAGATTTGTGCCAAACCCACTTAAACCCCACATTTCAGCTAGAATGGCTTTAGCGATTTCAGTCAGATAGGAAAATTCTCTCAGCCTGTATAAGAGTTAGGATTGTGTATCGGAACGGTAACGATATGAAATTTCAAATTTTCGTTATATACCGAAATACCGAAATAATATATATAAATTAAAAAATATATAATATTTTTAAATAATAAAGTTATATTTTTTTAAAAAATATAAAATAATTTTTTGGTATAAAAATATATATATCGATACCGTATCAAAATAAAGAATTTAACTTCTGTTTGGACTCATCATGTTGGAATAGTCTAAATCAAAGTTTAATGAAGCGACTCGACTCATAGTTGAGAATTTAAACTGTTGAGAAGTCTTATATCTGTAGTTTAACCTTACAGCTAGCTAGAAGACTGTATGCTGAACCTCGACTTATTGAAAAGCTGACAGGCTTCAGAAATCACAGGACTTTAGACATTGTTGCAAAGATAACGGATGAAGAAGTCGCACATGTTGCGGTTGAAGTTTATTGATGTACATTGATGTTTTGAATCTCCAGACACATGTTGTGGTTGGTGTTTATTGTCTTAATTAATTTGTTTTGTATATATCTTTTCAGGTCTCTTTGACTATCTCGAGGGATTTGTTTAGTATTGTGTAATCACTGGCTATGGAATTACAAGAGAATGAATTTTTATATATATATTTTCGGTATGACGGTATTTTACCGATACCGTACCGATTTTCGGTATACCGAAAAGTCAATACGGTAACGATATCATTTTTCTCATATTGATATTTTCGGTACGCTATACGGTATTCGAAATTTCGATACGACTTACCGTACCGACCACCTCTAATCACATTGGCTAAAGAACAAACTCAAATTTTTTTCGGACATCCTTAAAAATATAATATCCATCGAGTAACTTGCGATGCGATTGCGATCCTCTTGCGAGCTACATACTATGTTGTACATTATTGTTGGGTACAAGATTTATATAGTGATACAAGGGATGACAAGACGAGAGCTATTTGCAAGTGGTTGCGAAGGTAGACCATTTTCAAGAAAGTCATTTTAAATGCAAAATCAAAATTACACATTGAGTTACAAAGTGTATTTAAAATGAAAAAATTATCTTAAATATATTTTTTTTTTCAAATATATTTTATAATTCAATTTATTATCCTCGTTACACATATAGTATTTTCTTTTCCAAGAATTTTGATATTATTTATATCGTGTTATTAACACAACCATGAAGATGTCTATTATTTAAAAAACCAAAGTCCCAAGAATGAAACTCGTAAAGTCAATATTACGGATGGGAAACTAATAAATTTTCTTTACAAAAAATTTCTTGCTGTTCCAACTTACAAATTTTTTTTTTTGGTCAAACGGTTTATGAACTTTTGGGTAAGCTGTAATAATGGGTTTTACTCAATTCCAAGAAAAGAAGACATCATCTAAAATTTTCAAATGTTATACTATATACTCAATTAAATTTATGTCGAGAACAATCTTCTTTGTAACTAGATCATGGCATGTATATTGGTCATCGAATGATTGAAAAGGAAAAAAAATCCAGAATTATTTGTGAAAATGTGCCTGATTTTTCCATTACATTGTGTGACCTTTGCCAAGAAATTGTTGGATGTTTGTAATAATGGATGGCTTTCAGAATTGACATTTGCCTGACGTACGTAAAACGACAAGTCACTCCCGAAAATATCGTGCTCGCCATGTTGAAAGTTCCAAGAAAAATAGAGAGCGGTACTTTTGTTTAAGAGTAGATATTATTCCTTAGATGGATGGATTCGTTTCACTTATCTATTCAATATTGATTATATTTTTATATAAAAATCTCATTTTGCATTTTCATTTTCATTTGATTCAAATATGAAATTCGAATTAGATATTAAGTATTATTTTATCTATTATTTCACTATTTTACATATATCATTATATAGATTAATTTTCTTTAAATACGTCTGACATTCATGTTAAACGTAATGAAATCCATCATCAATATCGTTAAAATCACATAATTTGATTTTATTAAATTTTAATTTCACCTGAATTTTTATTTATCCAAACGAGTAAGGATGATAATTTTCTCTGAACTCGTTGAGAATCTGATATTTGATCTGAATGGATGAGGGTGTGAAAGATTTTTCGTACCTTATAAAATAATCGGGTATGAAGAATTTCGAGTTTGGAGATTACAACTTTCTCAGCGCGTTCGAGACCATGTGAGGAAAAATGGAGCGAGTTTGAGGATTTTTCAAATCCTCGAAAACAAAATCGGGGATAGATATAAGAATCTTTTCCACATCTTTGTACATGTTCCGAAACTCTGAATAATAATATCATTAGTACTAATAAAAATAATGATTTTTCCTTAATAGTTAATAAAAAAGCTCAAATTCATAATATTCAAATCATGTTTATGATCTAGCTCGTTAATTCATGATAATTACGTTGTTTTAATTTTTTTTGTTTGTTAAAACCATGAATTACAAAAGTTTGTATTATTTGGGTAATATTTTAGATATAATCGGATTATTGTATCAATATTTGTTAAGTGAATTGGAAGACTTTTTTGGTTAATTTAACTGATATTTGAAGCGATTATGGGATAATGATCTAATTCAAGTCAGGTCAGAGATGATAATAAAAAATCCAGCCCACCTTGTTACTATTTCTAAATTATTTGAAGCGGAGATGCAGACTGAGATAAATATTTAATGTCCGCAAAATAGATATGAGAATTTTGAGGCCTGTTAGATAGAATCAGGTATGGGAACCCGATGATGAATTGATCTCGTCGGAGATTAAATGAGAAATATCCGATAAAAAAAAAAAAAGGAGAATGAGGCGGGGATGGGGAAGATGTCTCCGTCCCTGTCCTATTGCCAACCCTAAAGATGAATGCGGGTCTGATAACCTCTTACATATACTAAAACCGTTACATATACTCGAACCGTATATATCATAATAAATAAATATTAATTTTAATAAATATTTTTTTAAATTATGATATTTAGATAAAATGAAAAAAAAAATTTAAAAGAGAATATCGGAGTGTAATAACACGGATGAAAGTTGAATATTCAATGGATACGTAAATGAGAATATTCAAATAACCGTAGGTGGTAATTATATTTCTTCTCTCTTCCTAAGACTCAACCCCGTCAGAGTTTTTGATCGAAAGAAGCTGCCTCGAAATCGATCTTTATTTAATTGATTCTATCATATCCAACTAAATGTGTGGATCCCACATGGTGAATCTCCCGATTTTTTCTCAGCCGCCATTTCTGATTAAAAAATTGGTGAAGAACAAGAAGAAATCATCGAACCAAATATAAAAGTGATGCGCCATTGAATCCAAAACCCACCATTTATTATGTACAAAACCATACGGAAGAGAGTTTGCATTATCTACAAGATATTTATTTCTCCAGATTGGTGACAAAAAGAAATCTATAATTTGCTCCAAAATTCGGATCCCATTAATTGATTTCGACCCATTCAGTCAGAGCCACAGGGCTCCAGCTTCTCTTAATCTGGGCACCAATTCGCCGGATATATGAGCACCCATCACTTCCTCCAGTCCTCCGAAAATTTCCCCGCCGACAAAAACCGCCGGGAACTGCGGCCTGTTGGCGTTACCCGATCCATCGACGCCGATAATCCTTGACAATTCGTTGACGACGTCGTTTTCGTTGGCCTCGTCAACGTCGAAAACCGTGGGGTTGACTCCATGGCCATGAAGCAAAAGCTTGACCACGTGGCACATGCAGCAATCCTTCCTAGCGAATACTATCACCGCGTTCTCGGTAACCATCCTACTCACGCTGGCGTAGTCATTGAATCCAGGCGGAGGATTGGAAGAGCCTCGTGTGCCTCCGGCGGAGGCGGTGTCGGCGAACCAATCTTTGTATGGGAGGGTTTGTTGCATGGTGAGGGAAGGGGAGGATGAGGGTGGAGGAGCTGTTGGGAAATTAAATAGCCCGAATTGGAAGGTAAAATGATTGGAGATTCTAACGTCAACGGCTGTGACACATGCTAGGACGTCACGGTTGCTATTGTGGGCCCAATACTACGTCATCGACTGTGGTAGTTCCACGCGGATTCCATACAAGTAGCGACGTCTGTCTTTGACACCTTTCTAATCCGTCGACTCGGGCGTTCATAGACTTTTCCTTGGGATTTTATTAATTTTTTGAATATATATATGTTTTTATGAAAATATATAATCATTTAATACAAAGTTAGGAATATTTTATTTTAAAATACGACATAATAATTGATAAGATTGTCCATTTGTTAAAACCACTAATAAGTTCATAATTTTTTTAAAAAAATTTACTTTCAATCCAATACAAATCAACACCAAAAAATTTGGTTTAGGATTGAGGTCTTATCAAGTTAGAGCCGAAAGATTCTTGAAAAAAAAAATTTGGGTTGGTTTCAGTCCTTAACTCAACTGAACCATTATTGGAAATTTAGGATTTTTGAAAAGAAAATCGATCTTTGGATTTTTTCATCTTGGCAAGGGCGAAATCTAGAAAACCCCTTTTCATGGTTGTAGAAAAGGTTCGAATCCTTCCATTTGTTGGAATTGGATCAACTTGAATTGAGAATCAGGTCACTCGTTAACTCGAATCCGTCGATTCATATATATTGAAAGTTATATTTTATAACGGGTAGTATAAATAATTTTAAGCAAAAAGAAAATAAATACAAAAAATGCAATTGCTAGGAAAGAATAAAAACTGAAAAATCTAAAATACACAATTTTTATTAATAAAAAAACTGAGGAAAGAACGCTCCTCGTCTTACAACGAAAGAACAAAGTTATTTCCTACATCCCACATAAGCTAGTGACATCGGAGGAACTATTTTGATATGTTGCACATTTGGATTAAGATGTCTCGTGGGCGTCACAAAATGTTCACGTGGACATTTTGTGTAATGCAACATTCCTTCACACAATCTTCTAGATATCGAAAAATCTGATGCATTAAATATTTTTAAGATATTAACTTGAACATCTTCTCCAACGTCAAAAAAATCTGACAACACTTCCAACTCACCTGTCACGTGGGCAGACGCCTATGGTTACACACCTAGTAGTGAGTAGGATTTCTCGACTAATATATAATTTTGATATGTTGAACACCTCTTGTTAGACATCTCACAGACATCACAAAATGTTCACATAAATATTTTGTTGAATATCACATCTCCTCAAACATTATTTCAAGTCTTGAAAAATTTTATACATTAAATACTTCCAAAACATTCGCGTGATTATCTTATCAAAAATTAAAAAAAACTTGGCAAGACATCCAACTCACCTGCCACGTGCAGTATGAATCACTATGGAACCCCACATGTTTTCGTGTGGATCCCACTGTTGTAATGGATGTACTCGACTAGATGTAATGTACATGCGTACCTGTGTATATTTTTTTTATAATTATCGATTATTAAAGTGAAATTTGATAAAATATCTAGGAATTAAAGTGTTATGTGAATTGTTGTATTTAAAAAAATAAAAACAAAAGTGTTGTTGAAATTTAAAAAATAAAAACAAAAATATAATATTTGTATCAAATAAGGGTAAAATTGGAAGATCAAGAAACAGACAAAGACACTATTTTGTCTATATTATGGAGATTATTAATAATAGTAACTAGCTACTTTGCACACGCGGTGCGTGTGTATATTTTTTATATATAATTATCGAGGGACTAAAGTGAAATTTGACAAAATATCGAGGGACTAAAGTGTTATGTGAATTGTTGTATTTAAAAAAATAAAAACACAAGTGTTTGATGAAATTTAAAGAAATAAACACAAAATTATAATATTTGTATCAAATATGGGTAAAATTGGAAGATCAAAAAACAGACCAAGACACTATTTTGTCTCTATTATTGAGATTCTTAATAATAAAATAATAGATTTAGATATATTATTAGTATTAAATTTTCTAGTAATAGAAATAAAAGATTTAATTTTATTATTTATTTTTATAATTGAATATATTAATAAAATGTTATGTTTGTATTGCAAGTCATGTGTAACTAGTAATTATCGTTTTTATTTCTTAATCATCAAATTATAAATTCAATTCCTACTTATACATTTTTTATTTTGATTTTTTATTCATATATCAAAATTAAAATTTAAAATCTCACTATTTTTTATAATTATAAAAAATAATATATAAACATGGACGATGGTTAATAATCACTAAGTGCGTGAATGACGTATGCTCTTTTCGAAAAGTGTGATTTTACACGTCACCTATATTATTAGGTGAGATTAAGTAGTCAAACTTTAATTCTTCCTCACATGCCAACGACTCCAGGATGAGACACTTGCCTACATTAACTATCGCATTAAATATTATTTTATAGGTCAGTCACGTGACATTTATTAACAATTTAACATTAATCATAGAATGATGAGATAATTATTTTTTAAACTTTAAAAATATACTAAATTTCCACCCCAAAATTTACATTTGAGAAAGCAAAAATATGATAAATGGAAGTAGACAAAAATTTGTGTGACACGATCTCACGGGTCGTATTTTGTGATACGGATCTCTTATTTGGGTCATGCATGAAAAAATATTAATTTTTATACTAAGAGAATAATTTTTTATTATGAATATCAGTAGGGTTGACCCGTCTCACAAATAAAGATTCGTGAGATCGTCACAAATACGTCCTGGCCAGCTCTTCTCTATGCTTATCTAGCTACCTGATTTCCTTGTATCCGAACTAAAAATGATACGAATACCTCTTAGTTGACTCAGATCTCGGACCCGGATCTCTCCGGGGTACCACTCTTGATTTATTAATTTAAATACTTGTTTACTGGATAAAAATTAATTGGAGTCCTTGTCATAATTGGGCTGAAATCATATTGGATCCAAGCAGTATCAAATGGAAACCGAACTTGTGATGCCATAAATATCATTTACTCTTACAGCAGACATAATTTAATGATTCCACCAATAATAATGGCTTGTCATAAGCTTCCCATTTTGATGTAATTAAATGCCCATTAACTCTATCATAATATCTCAATTATTCATCTCTCCATTTTGGTCAGCATGCAGAGACAGCTCATAGATTAATCCCTCTTTTCATTGTAGATAACAATTCAACAATATAATACAAAGAAATTCATCAATGTAGCTTTGGGATTGAGTAAGGAGTTCGATTCATTCCGACAATACTTTCTCGAGTAAGTATGTTGAATCGGGTTTGGATATGATGTTGTGTATAGTTCGATATTGTATACTGTAAATCAGGGACGTAGCCAAGAAATAATTTAAGACTGGGTTGAATGAGATCGCGTGAGGATGAAAGTGAAGTAAGTGTACACGCACTTACACGACTACACGAGGATACTGAAGTTAAGTATTAGGTTTATGGGCAGGGTGAGTTTTGGGAATGGGCTATGGGCTAAAATTTTTAATAAATTCAAAACACAAGGCTAAAATTTTTTTTTAAAAAATTCAATCTATATTTTTTAATAGGTCCAAAAATCTAGCCTGGGCTGGAACCCACCCCAACCTTTGGGGTGGCTCCATCCCTCTTTAAATCGTCAACTCTCATTATCAATTTATTCTACATGTGACAATTACGAGTCAAAGTTTTTTTAAAAAATCTAAAAATTACTTGGACCTGTAATAAAACATTTTCTTAAAACGGAAATATACTTTAATTTGATATTCAGATTTTGATTTATTATTAATTATTATGTGACAAAGTCGAGAACTTTTGAAAAACACGCGGTAAATAATTTATATCTGGCTCCCCTCGAATTTCTTGTCCAGCTTCTTCTTTCCCGCCGATCGATTCTTCACCAACGAAGTCGTGTCGCTGTCGAGGTAGTTCAGCAGCGCGACCATGACCACCGACGTGGTGAACATGGGATCGGGCCGAAGAACCACAACAAGAAGGTCGTCGTGAAGTAAAGAGCCCTCAGGCCCACCGACCAGAAATCGCCGCCGTGAATCACCGCCAGCTCTACGTATTTCGACGGGACGTCGCTGTTGGTGGTGCTTTTCCATGGCTGAGAGATCAAATCTTGAACGCAAGGCTGCTGGCGGATGAGATAAAGGTTGGCGTAGAGGTTGAAAGAGATGAAAACGCATGATTTTGTGCAGGGCTATCAAATCTGTGATGGATGAAGACAGCCAAGTGGGGAAGATGACAACTATTTATAACTTGGGGTTTAAATTAACTGTCATTCGTTTATCCTAGAACGTGTCATCTAATATATTAATAATTATTATGTTCATCGAAAACTGCAACAAATAACAAATACTAATATTATATTTAGTTCCTAATTAAGATATAGTTTCGGATACTATTTAATAATAAATTATCCATCATATTCTCCCAAAAATATTTATATGGGGAGGTAGGCACCCCAACACTCTTGCTTCTGTCTAGGACATTAGTGTCTTAGGCCTTGGGCTTGTTCTTTTTGACTCTTATAATCACAGTTTTTATGACGTCCATGGAACTTATTCACAAAGCTCTTTATTCTTGGCAATGAAGTACATGTCTTCCCAAATTTCGTATCCAAAACTTCAGTCTAGGCCATCATGCTTTTAGAAATCCAAGTATTTATGGTCTTGACATAAGTATTGAGTTCGAGACTTGAAATGCACGTTCTCCACTTCT
Organism: Primulina huaijiensis; assembly: GCF_012295235.1. NCBI lineage: Eukaryota > Viridiplantae > Streptophyta > Magnoliopsida > Lamiales > Gesneriaceae > Primulina > Primulina huaijiensis. The sequence goes on from NC_133320.1 coordinate 21,898,118, forward strand.
TCTGTGAGTAAGCTACATGAGCTATTATTACATGACCAGAAAAAGGTAAGCCTATGAACCTTACAAGTTTTGTTTCATGAGCCTTACAAGATTGTATACAATCTGGGCGACCTTCTCCTCTATGGCCATAGGCTTTACAATCTTGATTCAACTAATTTTCGAAGGAGAAATTAATAGCTTTCAAGCTAGTAAGTATCTCTCGTAATATTCTTGTGTCATCTCTGTTCATCTTTCCAACTTTCTCATCACGTGGATTTTTTAAGAAAACATGCTTTGAGTTGAACAGAATATTGTTATATTGAGTTTCAAACTCGACATCTTGTATTAATCTTAGAATCTTGATGTTAGATGAATTATAATTCTTTAACACAGATAAAAAGTATTACAACATTTTTAAAAAAAATTTAATAAATATTCTAACATCATTTTATACAATAACACTAGCAAATTTTTGTGAAGGTTTTCTCTAATTTATTGATATTAATTTGGATTAAAAGGAAGTTTCCATTTGTTAATTAAAAAAATGATATTTTCCTTCCTTCAATATTTCAATATATTCTCAATTTCCAATTTGATGGAAAAAAAGACATTTAAATCGTAAAATATGTATTTTAAAACTATTTCATTGAAAATAAAAATAATCTATACTCTTGTTAAGAGACGTTTTCATTTAGATGACGGGTAAACAAAGGAACAATTGCAAGAATTGACGTTGCTAAATAGGAATCCTCTAAAAATTCTTACAATCATGAGAAATTTATTCATTATCAGCACGGCTACGTACCACAATAATGTTTATGTACAACTGGAAACTAATTAACTCCCTTCAATCACACATCCAGAGAAAGGTAAGAAGGAACTAACTTTTCACCAGAGAAGACAGATTCAAAGGCTTCAGTTCTACCTAAAAAACCTGACGTGAGACTAAACGGGCAGGGAATGTAACTGGAATTTGTGTTAGAAAACAATAATCGTTGAGCCATTAACGTGTAAAGCTCACATTGCAACCTTTTGAATTGGCTCTTTTTAGCACACTTTTGGCAGCCACCTGGCCTTTTGAGATTGAAAGAGGAGATGCAGGCGAGGATGGATTTGTGCAGTTCAACAACAAATTATTCGACGACGGCAACTTCAAGATACTTTTCAAGGGCTTTCCGGATGTACATGAAATCTCTTTACTCGAATCATCAGATGAAATTCCACATTTATCTTTGTCAGATGCAATGGAATCAAAATTGTTATCTGCTGAATCACTCTTCACGTTGGTGTGAAACCAAATATCTTCCATATCACCTTCTCGAGTCTTGGTATCAACAAGATAGTCCTCAAAAGGATCATCTTTGTTTTCGGGCTGGACTAGAACACTACAGGAAAAAGTGTCCTCGATTTCTCCTTTTTGAAAGATCATGTCATCACATCCCTCTTTAAATTCAGCCTTTTGGGTTGTTTTCTTGACTTTAGGAAGTTTGAACCATCCTTCAGCCAATAGCGGGAGCAAATTCAAATTCTTCAGAAACGAGCCTTTCTTGGGAGAAGGAGACTCGTCTGTTTTTTTCTTGCCATTGGCACCCACTAGTCCCATGGCAATGACACTGGTAATGAACAACTGACAAATAGCGCACTTGATCTGCTCGTGCCTTTCAAAAGATGACGCCTCAGTCAGGCCAACCATTCTCTTGATTCCAAGAACTTTACGAGCCAACTCAGCCAATTCACATCTTTTATACTTGGAATCCTTGAGTATTTTTGCAGCTAGGTAACCAATGTCCACTTCGCTTCTCGTCAACCCCAATTCTTCAAACGGGAACAAATCTTTCTTTTCAGGAATTCCAAAGCCAACAAAATGGATTCTCTTGTCCGAAAGAAACCTCTGGATAGAAGCCGGCAGCGATTCCCCAGCCTGGAATTTGAGGATCACACAACCAACACCAAAACACAATAAAACCAACAAAATAGACGGGTCACGAGGATGGCGCATAACATCCAGGCCAACAACTGGAGGATGGTCCCATACTTTTCCATTCGGGAAGAGAAAATCTATTGCACATAAAGTTTCGAAATCTTTTGCTTTAAAGGTGATCCCTTCAAGTTTAACTTCAAACCTGTTGGTTCTCAAGTACACTATCCCCGCCATAATGTACAAGGAAAATCTGGTTTATAATAAAGACCAAATATATTTTTGGAGGTGCATGAAAGTTCATCGGTGAACAACAATAAAGAAAACAACCACAAATCTTAGCGTGGCACAAAGGTATCTAAATCAAATAAATATCTATTGCCAAACATCCTAAGAGAATGCAATCTGAAAACCAGTGTTGCCCCCCCATGATATATCTTGAAGTAATTTTTGCACAAGGAAAAGGGTAAGGATATTCAACCACAATAGAGGTAGGAGTAAACAGAGGAAATCAATGGTTTTAATCATTGATATCTATTTTGGGTAAGTTAAAAATAAGCAAGAGAAACCTAAACCATTCATTAGCATGCCACTGGAATTTATCATCCACAAATTTCAATAGATGGTATTAGTTATCTTTGAGAATTTGACTAATTGAACAGCTCCGGTCAAACAAGATTCTCAACATTTATTTAAATATCTCAGAGTATAAGGGGAAAAAAAGTTCTGACCATCTTCAAAGCAAATGTCAACAGTGCTTATTAACCACCAAGATGCAGAGAAAATGAAAAATAGAAGTGATTATAGGCATTTGAAAGTATAACAAATGAAAAGATTAAAAGGAAGCATCAGTAAAATACTAGAGCGTGACAACACTTTCATTAGACTTCGAATTTCAATATAGAACAGCTAAAAGAATTGAATGCATAACTCCTAGCCCTAAATCTATTTACCATCACAATTACATTCTTAGGCGGCACACGCTGTTGTAATCCTTAAGCAGACTTTACGGAGAACTGCAAATTACAATTACGCTCTCTCACCCCTAATCCTCCTGGCCAGCTGAATGTCCCTGGGCATGATTGTCACCCTCTTGGCGTGAATGGCACAGAGATTGGTGTCCTCAAACAGTCCAACCAAATAAGCCTCTGCTGCTTCCTGGAGCGCCGCCACAGTAGAGCTCTGGAACCTCAGATGGCCCTTGAAATCCTGGGCAATCTCACGAACAAGCCTCTGGAATGGAAGCTTACGGATCAACAGTTCAGTAGACTTCTGGTACTTGTGAATCTCACGAAGAGCAGCGGTTCCGGGATGGAAACTGTGAAGGATAGGATAAGGCAAACTACGCTAAACAATGAGCGATTGTGTTCGAACCTATACTAACATTACAAATTCTCGTAAAACAATCAGAATGGTGAATTTCTCAAAAGTTCGAGATAAGAGAACCATCATGATTAAGAATGTCAGTAGATTTTGTCAACGCAAGAACAACTTGAACCGAATCCAAAAACACCCACATATTGCGATAATTACCTTGCACAACGAGCTTCAAACCAAAAATAATGGCATTGAGTTATGCTGCAACCACTGAACCCGGATGGCGGATACCCTGAGCTGAAGCCACACAGATAATTCCATGGTGATCTCCAATCACTGCCCCTTTCTGCTCATGGAAACCTGCATCAACATGAAGCCTAAAGTGTCCCGAAGGAGGTTTCATCTATTTCTTCACTCTATCATGGTCTGGTTCAAGTAACCACATTCTTCTTGTTTTTTGAAATTCCTCAAGGTAAGAAGAATCCAATTTACCTTAAGCGACTTGTTGGTTCTCATAAAATTATGTTTCCATATGCAAATATCCTTCCAACCAATTTATTTTAAGCAACTGGTTGGTTCTCATAAGATTATGTTTCCAGATACAAATATCATTCCCAATGGCCCAGGATGGCATAACGAACAATTCCAAATCATGTTGTGTGCATGGAACATGATCAGGTCAAGCTCGATTTTCTTAAAGAGCCTTCTATATTTGAATTTTTCTATAGTCATTTGCAAGTTTATATGATATGTTTTATCACAAGTTATTTTGAGGTTTATTCAATGTACATCTCAAAAAGTAAGTGCTCGCGGATCTCTCGTCATAGAAAAAATCATTCTGGAAGATTGTGAAAGAGAAAACACACATTTTGATGATAGCGGCCGCGGATTCCTGCATCATTTAAAAAAATTTCGGGTGATGAAAATAATCTTTTATGTTTTTTATTTTTCCATCAAAACAGTCGAATAAAATTTATTAATTAAACCTTTACTAAAGATTGTGATGCCTAGTTGTCGCGAGGTTGATATCAAATGAAACTTTTTTGCTCGATCTATCTTCATTCGTTGTAGAGCATCAAAAATTTGACAACTCGAATCTCATCTTAGGGGAGAGTGGATTCTGTCCTTTATGCCTTTCTTCCACTCCTTGTCTTCCTATTTTTCATTTATTTCTATTTATATATATTATATATATAATAAAAAAATATGAAAAAAATTGATCAAACAATTGCAATCAATCGAATAACAAATATTTTTATTTCTTTAGATGATTTAACTTCGAACCATTGTCTTTTGTACATATCGTCTGTTAATATAGTTATCTGTAAATCAGATTAATCAAGTAATTTTTACTAGACAAATAATATGCGATAGACTCGATCAAACACTCACATACTCTAACAATTTGAATAAATCTTAGCTATAAAATTTTTCTTTGTTTATGTATGTTTATTGGTTTGATTGGTTCAAATCTTTGCAAGAAAATTAGATTTGGTTATTTTAATATTATATTTTAAAAAATAAAATAGAGTATAATACACAAATTGAGTAAATGTTCACATACATAAGAATTCCATACCGACAATGATTCCCCCAACAACTGCTGCGGCGTGCACATTGAACGACTGAGAGAAGAGAATACATTCCACTCCCTCTACAGCTTCACACTTTTACAGGTCCCTCTCTGACTGAATTTTTGCCTTTGCTCTCGCTTTTTTAAAGGATTTGCTGAGATTTCAGAAAAAGGAATTTGGATTTTAAAGGATTTGCTTCTGATTTCGTGAGGCGTTTTTTTTTTAAAAAAAATTGTTTGAACTCGTCAATTTCTTCATTTTTTTTGCTTTTATGTATGGCATGTGTGTTTTCTTTGCTTGTATTCGTGAATTTTGGACGAACCCTATGTCGTTGCTCCGAAATTAGGGTTTGTAAGCTCAATTCCTTTGTCAGAATAATTATTTTGTGGTTTTGAAGTTTGGAATTTTGAGGTGTGATTATGTTTATTATTTCTTCTTTTGACTTGTTACTTGGAGGTTCATCTAAGTTTTGTGAAAATTCTTCTTCTAATTTTGGCGATCCTGAAGATACTGCAAAATATTTCGGTGTTAAAGAACTTGTGCTCGGCTATCTATCTTGTGTTTGCTTGAAGGATTTTTCTCCAAGAATTTGATTGCAAGTTTCTGAATGGATGTTTTTCATTATTTACTTGCTATTGTTCGGCAAAAGTTTCTGACAATGGATGTTTTTGTAATTGGGAATAAATTTCCTCTTCTGTTTCCTGTGCTTATGAGCTTTTTATCCCAATATTGTCCTGTATAATTGTTCGAGCATTGCTTGCTTTATCTTTTCAGCAGCTTCTCGCGGGTACGGGGTATTTTTGCTACTATTTTCTTGGATGAGGAAGGGTTCAAAGACCGGTGCTTGCAAGTCTGCATCGCACCAACTCTTCAAAGACAGGGCAAAGAATCGTGTGGATGATCTGCAAGGCATGTTTAGCGATCTTCAATCTGCTAGGAAGGATAGCCGCACTATTGATGTTAACTTGCTAGAAGAGCAAGTTCATCAGATGCTTCGTGAGTGGAAGGCTGAGCTAAATGAACCCTCCCCAGCTTCTTCACTGCAACAAGTAACCCATTCACCACAAGAATGTCTCTACATTTTTATACTGAAATGTTGCATGTTGCACTAATTACATGATTTGTCACGAAGCCGATGAAAAATTGTAGTTTGTAATATTACCTATTACAATTTAGTTGTTTTTATGCATGATAAGATGGAGACCGTGTTTGTTTCCCTGCATTCTTCTAGCTGTCTTCAGAATCTAGGGTGTTACTGTTACACATCACAATTTACAATGATGTGGGAAGTTTTTGAATAATGGACATTTGTTTATGCAATGCGTCCTTTGCCTTGTTATCACAACTTACGGTTTTTGCTCGTATTTTATTTTTATAATCAGTCTTTTCGTGCAAACTGAAAATGTTGTGCGTGCATTTGTGGGTGAAGTAACCGGGGCCTGAATTTCTCAGTGTATGATAATTGTTGCGCAGGATGGTAGTCTTGGCTCATTTTCATCTGAGATTTATAGACTGCTGCAGCTTTATGAGGAGGAAGATGATGCAACAAGTGCATTAGCTGTACCCAAGCCAGATCCAGAGGCACAAAAGGTTGTGGAGAAATCTACTACTCAAGAGGTTGGCATTTTGTATCTGGGTCATTTCTTTGGTTCTTCCATTGACTAACAGCTTTGTGAAGTTTGGAATATGTTTTCTGGCAGCTGTATCTTTTTTGTCCTGTGTTCTTGAATTTATTCAGGCATTTCACTTTCAAATATATTTCCTGCCCTGTACATGAGATTTTTTTTAGTTACTATCTTCTAGTTTATCTTTCTGCTGTATGTTGTTCTTATCTGTATATTTTGTTATTTGGTTTGTGGCAGTGCTTTAATGTGTCCAGTGGTCCTCAAGAACAAACCCTTCAGTTCGTTGACCAGTGCAAAAGCTCTGGGATTGGAGTTAACCAGATTGGAATGCATAATATGCATTTGACCGATTTTCAATCTTTTGATTTCCATCCTGAGCTTGAGCACCATTATTTCCCTGGGTTTAATGGCCACTGTTTCATAGGGGAGGATGTAATGCCTCAGATTTCTGGCTATCAACAAACTATCTGCCCTCCCCCTTCTGCCTTTTTAGGGCCAAAATGTGCTCTTTGGGATTGTCCCAGACCAGCTCAAGGGTCAGACTGGTGCCAGAAGGCTGATGACTATTGCAGCACTTATCATGCTGGGCTTGCGCCTGATGAAGGCTACCTTGGAAGGCTGCCGGTTGTACGCCCTGGAGGTATTGGTTTAAAGGATAACTTACTTTTTGCAGCTCTCGGTACAAAGGCTCAAGGAAAAGATGTTGGCATTCCTGAATGTGAGGGTGCTGCTACTGCAAAATCTCCTTGGAATGCCCCCGGTTAGTCGTCTGTTCTTGCCATCTTCCTGAACAAACCTTAAATTTTCACGTCCATGTTTATTTGAGATTCTGATCCACCTTCTGTGTAAACCAGAACTCTTTGATCTTATTGTTTTGGATGGTGAAACGATCAGAGAGTGGCTGTTTTTTGATAAGCCACGTAGAGCCTTTGAGAGTGGTAATAGAAAGCAACGATCTTTGCCAGATTACAATGGAAGGGGCTGGCACGAGTCAAGGAAACAAGTGATGAATGAATTTGGAGGTTTGAAGAGATCCTACTATATGGACCCACAACCAATGGAAAATTTTGAGTGGCACCTCTATGAATACGAAATTAACAGGTATGATTCATGTGCATTATACAGATTGGAAGTTAAGCGTGTAGATGGGAAGAAAAGTCCGAAGGGGAAACTAAGCAATGATTCTGTTGCTGATCTGCAAAAGCAAATGGGTAGGCTGACTGCTGAATTTCCTAATGAAAAGCAGCGCATGGTTAAGGGGAGGGGAAAAGCCTGTGTGAAGGATGGAACTGGGAGCATTTATTCTGCAACGAACCAATTGTCTAGCCCAGTTGAAGTACTTGATTATTCAAAAGGTTCGCCATACGATTATCTTTTTGACAATATGAACGGGTACTACTTGACATGATCGAGTTATTTGAATGCAACATGAGTAAGGGGCAGTGTCCTTCATTTCACCCGGTTGCTGATTAAGTGGTGAAGTCTTTATTTACTTGTCGCTTTGGGTTTGTTGTCATCTAATTACAGCTTATAGATTACTTGGACCAATTTAACATCTAGAGAACAGCTATAAGTACCGAAACTGGCCATCCTAACGCATCATTTCTTGACTTTGTACGTGTGCACTTTTGGTGCCAATTGTATGCATAGTTTGTCGATGCTCCTCTTTTTTTGGGCAATGTATTTTTTTGTATAGTTTGAATATTTGAAAGGACAAGTGATTAATTATCATTTAAAATCTATGAATTTTTATATGATTTGATTTTATATCTCCATTAAAATTTATTGCTTAAAAGATAACGATTAATCAGTAACTTGCCAAGGTTCTCATTACCTTTCTCACTTCCAGCCTCTCTGATTTCATTTCTTGTTTTGAATGCATTAGCGACTCCAGCATGGTTTGCAGGAATCGTTGTTGCGTAGACGAATAATTGCTGCTGCCTTTCATTGAATTATGCTAACAAAGATAATGATTCCTCATAGAAGGCAGATAGATTGATCACATCGTGTGTTTTGAGAAGCTGTGAAAATAGTAGTTTTTTTCTATCCTCGTATTGAATTCTCAATATATGATGTGATTTTCTATTGATATATTATTGTCCCGTGGAGCATAAACCAACCCTCGTACTTAATAGTGAATCTTTCTTTTTTTTTAAAAAAAAAATATATATATTCTCTCGTTCCATGCCATTTTATGGTGCTTTCCACCGTCTTACTCCGTTCCCCTCCAATATTAATCCATTCCATCATTTTTTCTTACCTCAGCTTTCCTGTTCCGTTCCATTTTATTGAGATCAAACACAGATTTGAGAGTTATCTCGAAATGTGTAGCTCGACTTTCATAAGATTTTTAATATTCGGACATTCAATTATCTTGATTCTACAGCCAAACCTCACAAATTCATTGATAGCCTTGCATTTTTCATCTGTTCAGAATACACAGATCAAGTTCTAACATGATGTTGCACAAGTTGTTTCCTACCCATATTTGTCTCGTCCTAAAATACATCAAGTCGCCGCACTCGATCCATCTTATCCCGATTTTATGGGTCCTCCCCAAATTTGAAATGCCATATATGGTCAATTATGGACATTGTTCAGATGTTTGATCTCTTCCATGGTAGCTGCACGATTGAAGGATAATTTCAGCTCAACTCGAAACAAATTATTGCAGAAATATCACTTGAGTGAGATTTGGAATTTTCTCAGTAATTCCAGAAAGTAGAGAACATCAATTTCATAAGAAAATTTTGCAGATGTTCTAGAACCTTATTATGGGTGAAAACAGCCTACGACTCGTCATGTATCCATGGTTTGCAATGGGGCGTCTCACCTCATTCCTTCACATCTCAAACAAATTTGCAGATAAAGGCCACAAAATTTTCTTCATCCTGCCATTGAAAACACAATCCAGATTAGAAAAATTCAATCTTTACCCGGATTTCATAAGTTTTATACCTGTAACTACTGTGGCTCACGTTGAAGGCCAGCCCCATGGGACTGAAACCAGCTCAGAAGTTTCTTTTCCTCTTGTATTCACTTCTTTGTCACGCCATGGATCTTACAAGTTACAGAACCAGATGTTGAATCTCTTCTCCAGGAACTCGAGCCCCATTTCGTGTTCTTTGATTTTACCCATTGGTTGCCGGATTTAACCCGCAGGTTAGGGATGAAATCCATCACTGTTGCACCATTAGCCCTCTGGCTGGTGCATATCTGTTTCAAGATGAATCTACAGTAGAAGATTTAATCGATCCTCCACCTTGTTTTCCTACATTAGGGATCAAGATTTACACACACGAAGCTCGTGCCGTGAATATGATCAACAAGATGAAAGAATTCGGTAGCGGGATGAACACTTGAGAAGTCATTTTCTTAAAACAAGAGTTGAACCATGTTATTTAATCAATTTTCCCCATTGCATTCATTGCATTCAACTCCTGCATTGAAATGAAGCTGTGTGTCGTGATTTTCTTGAAAAAAAATTCAATAAAACGGTTTTTCTCGCTGGCCCGGTTTTGCCGTAGCCGCCATCTTCCACTCTCGGCGAAAAATGGGCAGAATGGTTGGACCAATTCAAGCCAAAAACCGTGATCTTCTGCGCACTTGGAATTGAAGCAAGATTGCAAATGGATCAATTTCAAGAACTGATCTTGGGGATCGTATCCATTCTTTGCTGCACTAAAACCACCCACTGGAACAGATGTGATACAACTACAAGAGGCTTTACCAGAAGTCTTTCAAGAAAGAACAGAGAAAAAAAGGTCGTTCATGGAGGTTGGGTGCACCGTGCAACAGCAAATGATCATAGAGCACCCTTCCGTTGGATGCTTCTTTACGCATTGCGGGTCGGGCTCTTTATCTGAAGCCATGGTTAGCGAGTGCCAAGTTGCCAACTAGTGTGCTGATCCCGCAGATGGGTGATCAAATCATGAATGCAAGATTTATGGCTGCGGATTTGAGAGTTGGTGTGGAGGTTGAGAAAGGAGATGAGAATGGGTCGTTTACAAAAGATGGTGTGAAGAAGGCTATAAGATTGGCGATGGATGATGGCAGTGAAATTGGAGATGAAATTCGAGGCAACCATGCAAATGGAGGGATTTCTTATTGGGTGAAGAAGGGCTTGAAAATTCTTATATTGATCAATTTGTTGAGAAGTTGAGAGGCCTTTTGGAACAATAGATATCGATCATTAAAATAATCCTTTTAGAAAAAACTTTTTAATCTTCCATGTATATATATTTGTTCAAATAATTCTCAAATATGTGATTTGAGCTATAAATTTAATTACAATAGAATTGTAAGTTACAAATATTTATATGTTATATTTCATAATTGATTAATATATTATTTTATTATAATTTCTATAATATTGTTATAACATTTTCCAATTAAAATACAATATTTTATTCAGTATTATCCGCGAGGTTAACACTTCAAAAATGCTCCAACCTTGAAACTACAGTTGGTTTGTTCTTATGACATGCATGCATATGGAAACAATGAAGTATTCAGATTGAAATGCATATCTCATTAGCGAAATGTCTATAACACATGTTTCTATAACACATGTTTCTGTTGCGATTGTGACAACAATGTCTGTTATTTGAAACTGCAGTAGGTATGGTGTTGTTATTGACGCTGATAATTCTTTGTATCTGTGGAGACATTGCACAATTATGACATTGACAAAAAACATTCTACTATAAAATTTAGGTTATGATGATGAATGTGCTAAAATGAAACATATTTGATTTGGATTGCTAATGTAAGACATGGAAAAATTGGGAAACCAAATGTTGATAATGAAACAATTGATATTCCTGAAGAATTTTGTTGAAAGATTGCAATGATCGTATTACAACAATAATTGAGAGTACGTATCTGTCTTCAAACGGCACTATCAGATGACACTATCGACGATACTACATATTTTCAGCAGATGGCAATTTTGGCTCTGGTTTTTGATGTCATTCAGTCCATAAAATGGATACATGATATATCTTAGCCATTATTAAAGAAGATCGTATTTAAGTTCTACTACGATCTATTACATGTTGTGTGTACACCTTAATTCTTAAATGAAATAATATATTATGGAGTATCGAATAACGAGTTAAACTCGAAGGTTAGTACTCTGGTTATGCTGACGTGGAACTTAGATAATTCTATTAAATTATGCAATGACCCTAAGTTGATCGCAACGATACTCGAAACCATATTTTGGAAAGACAAATTTTTACTTAACGTAATGTAGATAATAAAATATTTATTCCAAGAGTGTCATTTACCTCTCATGATCCAAGGCTCTCTTTTAAATTTTTTTCGAAAACAATATTATTTGATCGTATCATACACAATTACAAATGAACAAAAGTCAAGTCAATAATTGTCTCACGCCTGACTTCTTTTGAAGAAACCAGTTTTAATTATGGTCAACTGTGCGTCACAGTATCCAGAGTTACGAATCCAAGATATTTATAAATTTTGATATGTAATAGTGATATCAGCTAGAAAAAATTAACAACAAAACCTTATATATAAAAAACTTTTCAAAATTTGTAATTTAATTTTTTCCCTGATTGTACTATCTATAATCAATTGATTTTATTTGTATGTTAAATAAATAAATAAATAAATTATTAATTTTAATCATCAGTTATATAATACATGGGGATACTGGTGGGAAAACAGAAAAACGAGCGTATTTGTAAGGAATTTTGTTTTAGGTCAAATACAAATCGCATAGAAAAGGGTTCACACTTCACAGAAGGGGAATCGATTCAGTCAAGGAGAGAGAGGGCATAAACAATTGGAATAAGCTGGCTTCTTGAATCCAAAGCGTCGTGAATTTGTTTCTGCTTAATTTTTAAGCAGATAAGGAATCCTTCTCTTTGGATCGAGGAGAGCACAGGCGCTGAAATGGGAAGAGGGAAGTTCAAGGGCAAGCCCACTGGCCGCCGCCAGTTCTCCACGCCTGAACAGATGAGTATGTTGTTTCCCCCGTAATTATCATCTTCTTCGGTGTCTCTATTTGTCTGCTGTTCTATCTGTTGTTATACCGGGGGATGTCTAAGATCTAAATGATTTAGTATCTACGAATGTTGGGGGAAGAGGGGTGAGTCGTGATTCTTGAGCTGGTGACGAGTTCTTGACTTACTGTGAATTATTTTGTTGTGTACCGTATTTATGGTTTTTTAGGTGTTTTTTGTCTTTATCTATCGTTTTAGTCCCGTTGCGCTTCTTTCATTTATACTTTGGAATGCGGGGATCTTGCTAGTTGTGTGTGTTTAAGTTGTTTTCTCTTGATGTTTGATGTTTTCTCATAAAATCTCATCGTATGTAACTCTTTATTTCTTTCTTTTTTTTTATGAATTCAGTGGCTGGTACATCTGCATCCCGTCCTCGCACATTTAGACAGGTGAATCGTATTGCTTTGGATTTCTCTCAACGTTTGTACTCGTCAATATTGGATATATTATGTTTCATTTATCCAGTTTTGCTAAGGATACCCTAGGATATTATCTATTTAGCACCAATGCTGAGAAAATGAATATTAATTTAAATACAACCAATGTAGTTGATAATAATTGTTTATAACTCTCATGTACTTTGCAGTTCACTTGGTTATCCATGGATTATATTACCTAGAATGACGAAATGCGCCTTGTCTGCCTAAGCACGCTAAATTTTAAAGAACCATATAATAGGTATAAATGATGTCGATCTTCTTGTAAACCATAATTATCCCGACCATCATAAGGATAAAAGTGAACGAGTTTTTAGGAGTTTGGTATTTGTTTCGTGCAAATTATAGGAGCTAAGAAATGAACTACTGAATTTTTAATTATAATTACTTTATCTACTCTTATGGTTTTAGACTCATTTTAGTATATTTATTGTTTTTTATTTCACCCTTCTTATTTTATACACATTTTTATTTACAAATGTTTTCCTCCCCCTTTCCATAAACCAATAGATACAGCATAAATCGTACGTGTTCTTGTAAGTTTCATACACTCGTCAATGTAATTTCTTAGACATACGACTAATGTTACAGGAAGAGGCTGAAGTGGAAGAAGATGAGAGATCTGATGTAGAGTCCGAAGAGGAGTCTGAGGATGAACCTGAAGTTAGTACACCATGATTTGATTTTGTTGAGCACTTTGGTTTCGGTTGAAATTGCTAGACTGCTAACATATGTTAACTCATTTGCTAATGTTGACAGAAACAAAAAGGTGCAGAGGGTGTCATTAAGATTGAAAATCCTAATTTGGTGAAGACAAAAAACTTGAAAGCACGTGATGTTGATGTACGCTACTCCAGTTAGTCATTTACTAACTTAATAGCTGTCCTTTTATAATTTTCTGATTTCTGATTTTTTTTTGTCTTGTAGATGGAGAAAACAACTGAGCTTTCAAGGCGGGAAAGGTTGTGAATATTTGTTATTACTATTGTTAACCTGCTATTAGATTTCTGATTCAAGATTATAAATATTAATTGGTTATTCCATTTCTATTTCGCCGTTAGACTTTATAATTTTCGGTAAAATATGTAGAAGGTAGCTTGAAGAATTTCTTTTCTAGAGAACTTACCCTACTACATTGTATTATTCTGAATTGCAAGTCCGTATTTGCTTCATTTAGTCTCAGTTTTTTCTTTGTCGGTAAGGAGGGGGGTATGTGAGAATTTAGATGCTGTTGCATTTTTTTTAATCATTCCTTGTGTTCACTGACCATACAGGCTAATTTAGAGAACAGGTGGTGGAGTAAACTATGTTATACTGAGCTTTCAACTGTATTATTCTTCATTTTGCTATTGTTCTCAGAGAGGAGATTGAAAAGCAGAAAGCTCATGAAAGGTACATGAAGCTGCAAGAACAAGGGAAGACTGAACAAGCAAAGAAAGACTTGGGTAATGTTATTCAACCTGCTTCTCAGCTGTGCCTTATCCTTGTTTGAGTGTTAGAACTCTCTTTCATTGCATTGCTTGTTCTAACTTGACACATGGATCTTGGAAACTCATGCAGTAATTGGTGCTTCTTTTTTTTATTAAATAATCTTTATCTTTTGTTGCATTATGGATTGAACCATTTTTGTGGCTTTCTTATGGTGTCGTGTTTAACACCACTAGTCTTTAGTTTTGATTAAGATAATAAAGGATTAGTTGAGCCTGCCAAATTCTTTGAATCTCTGGATTTTGGACTGCACATTGTTTACCAACCTTTGAAGCTTTCCATCTTGGTATTTTTTCTCGTTAGTAACCGACAAAAGAGGTTGCTCTTGCATATGAGTTCAATATCTGAATTAATAGAATGCCTATCTTTTACTATACTCAAGTCTCAACCTTCCTTTTTGTCTCGAATAAACTCTCTTCCTCTGTTTTTACCTCGAATGGACTGATCATTCGAAGTAACTTTACTTTAATTGTTTTTTCTCTAATCTGAATATCTGAGATGGAGCCATCCCCTCACCGAATTTGGTCACCATTGTAATGTGCTGACATGAAGATGTTCTCATTGTCCAAAACCCTAAAAGTTTAATTACTATTCATCTTTTATCGGTAAAGCTAAAAATGATTTTTACGTCATGGGTGTATTCTTCTCTTCTATAATTTGCAGATCGTCTGGCTCTTATACGAGAGCAAAGGGCTGAAGCTGCCAAGAAACGAGAGGAGGAGAAAACTGGTTAGTCACCAAAACGTACGTGCAGATTTCTTCTTCCCTTTCTCTCCAACTGATCTCATTTTACTTATACATGCAGCAAAGGAACAGAAGAAGATTGAAGCTCGGAAATAATCATATATGCTGGTAGAAGATGGCGATATTATGCTTTTGGATATTTGAAACCATATTTAGTTCGTGATCAGTATTATATTCTCATACTGCTAGTTATGTTAAACCATTTTCCCTTATTAGTTCCCTTTCATTGTATTGTATTTGGACGATAACTATAACAAGTACTTTTTCAAGCTGTAGCATACTCTCTTTTTTTTTTTAAAAAAAAAAAATATAAATACATGAATATATCTTGGCCTGTCTTTATCGCAATGAATTTCATGATCTCACTGATCATCAATGTTGAGATAATTTTGTGGACCAATCTATAGATCAATGACATGGGGTTTTGGATGCCAAATTATATATATTTGCATGGATTATTATTCATCATCTATATACATAAATTGTTAAATATTTTTTTCTCGGAAAATAACGGTCTGCTGGATCTTCGGCATGCAAATACTTCACCCTTTACGTACAGGGGTATTTCTGGTGGTAAATATTTTCTTTATGTATATTCGAGCCATAACCAGTAGGGTGTTTTCGAAATTTTATTTTACGCCACTAGCATTTATCAAGTTCTCACTAAATTTTCACTAGTTGTTAGGTTCTGACCATGTTTTAGCAGTTTGTTAGTACATCTTTTTTGAGGTTCTAAGCTGTCTTTTGGTTTACAAAAAGTGGAAAATTCAGTCACTTTCTCACTGATTGGCGGAATAATAAGATGTAACATTTTTGTATCATGTCGTGTAACGAGTTAAAAAATCATCATGTCATTCTTATTTTTCAAGCTATCTGTCTATTTTCATTGTCCTATCCGACAAGCAAAACGATGTATGAGTCAGGTTGCAACACTATAAAACTCGTCATATTTGGATCAACTAATGAATAATTGTACTAAGATATCTATAAATTTGGATTTTCAAGATAATGGTTGCTTATTCTTCAAAATCAAAGAAATAAAGATATTGGTTGCTGCTCGTTGAATTCACAAATCGTGATAAATTTGCTTCTTATTTCTCCAAGACTCTTAAATATTAATTCAAATAGACATTATCTGAACTCATCAATACAATCATGATAAAAATGAATTTTTTAAAAAACATTTAATAACCAAATAATAATAATAAATATAAAAAAACAAGGCATATAACAATATAATTTATAAAAAAAAACAAAACATATTCTTTTTTTAAAAAAGAAATGGAACTTGTGGTTAGTGACTTCACTACAACAATAAATGTCTATTGTGACATTTTTTTGTAGACGTTTTTAATTAAATGTTGTCACAAATACTTACTAATTACACTTGTAAAAAATTAATAATATGTTTTTACGATTTTGGTTGTTTTTTTTGTTATTTATTAGTTCTGAATTTTTAATATTTTTAAATATTTTTCATTTAAAAATAAAGAAACAATTCGAATAAAGATGGATCACAACACAAGCCCGAAATTAATTCGAGTCCGGTCCCTTCTCTTTCCTCACCGGTCAAACAGTTCGCCTCAACAAGACGGCATTGGTTCATCACACTCGCCAATATTGTGCGTCACGCTACGCTACATACAAGGATCGTGTATCTATAGCCACGTTGTCACTCTTTTCTCAAACGTTAAACTGAGTGTGCTATGGCAGAAGTCTCCGACGACGCGAAAGACATTGAGAAGCTTTATGAGTATGGAGAACGTCTCAATGAGGTCAAAGACAAGTCTCAGGTTCAAAATTCTTTGCTCTTTCATGTATTTTGGATTCCGCGTTTCTTGGTTCTTAATTGAACTTCGAATTTGAGGTATTTGGAAGATTAGGTTTTAATCGTACGATTTATGGTTTCTGAGTAGCACGCCGAGGATTATGAGAACATAATAAAGGCGGCGAAAAGCAGTAGTGTTAAGGCTAGGCAGTTAGCTGCGCAGCTGATTCCGAGATTTTTTAAGTATTTCCCTGGCCTCTCTGTTAATGCTGTCGATGCGCATCTTGATTTGTGTGAAGCGGAAGAACTTGGGGTTAGCTCTTTCCTTTCATATTATCTCAATCGTGCCAAAGAGTTAAACTTTATGTATATAAACCTGAAATTGTTAGCCTGCATTCACTAAATGTTGTGCTTTCTAATTACCACACTTTCAGATTCGGGTGCAAGCTATTCGAGGGCTTCCACTTTTCTGCAAAGATACACCCGAGCACCTTTCTAAAATTGTCGACATTCTTGCGCAACTCCTCACTGCTGGTATGAATGTTCCGAGTACCTAATACCTATGTGAAAAGTGTCATGCGCGTAATGTTACACGTACATTGCCACTAACAGTGAAGAAATGCACTACTTCTTATATAACCTTTTGTCTTCTTGATGGTTTTAGAGGAAAACGTGGAGCGTGATGCAGTAAATAAAGCACTTTTATCCTTACTGAGGCAAGATGTTAAAGGTAATTTACTGATCTTTGAAATGTACGATTGTCTGGTCCGTATTTTGCACTTTATATAGGCACAGGGATTTAGGAACAATGAACAGTGCTATAGTATCTCGCAGGTGTTGCACCCAACCCACGAGGTTGGTTTAGTGATTGACTATTCCTTGAATTCATGGCATGCTTTGTGGCTATCACGATATTTTGGATTTGTATAACTAACCATCGTGGCAATTAGCAAGCATAAGCTACCAAGATTCCCATCGGAAGACAAGGGCCTAAATGCTTCTAGAACAACTGTGTGATTATTTGAGGTTGCGATCATCATGGGGCAGGAGCTACTGACATGCACAAAGTTCTGATCATTTCATTCTGCTTAGCATAATGAAATATGTTATTACTCACTATGTTAGCCACTCCCATCACCATATATTGATATTTTAATTGAACTGACGACCATCTCGATATTTTGATTGTTAATTGAAATGGGCTATTCCTATTCGTCGACCGTAATTTTCCTTTTAATGCTGAAATCTTTACAAACTCAATTTTACTTCATAATCAACTAAAATTTAGATTTTTCGCTTTTTAACCTTTTCGCCTCATGTCTTTTTATTCTTTTGTGGATTGTAGAAGGGGATTAGTTATGTGGGTTTCCTTTGGTGGTGATTACTACTTTGTTTTGGTCTTGAATCATTGAGAGAGCATATACTCTTTTGTTCTTCTCGCAGCTTCTTTGACAGCCCTGTTTAAGCACATTGAGAGTGTTGACGAGCAGATAACTGATGAAAATCTTCGTGAGAGGACCCTACTTTTTATTAAAGACAAGGTGAGGATATATATTTCGATTACGTGGCTAATGTTGAGTTGATAGTCTTGCTTTTCCTTTTTTGGTCTTAGAAGTTAGTGATACATACCCTTTGTTATTTCCTTCCATTGAAATTCGTTATTCAGGTCTTCCCACTCAAAGCTGAGCTTTTGAGGCCACCTGAGAAAATGGAGAGGCACATTACCGATTTGATTAAAAAGGTTACTTTATGTTTCTCCTTTTCTAGCTCTTCCTTGGTATTGATATCTAATAAGATTATCTATTTTTTTGGGCAAAATCTATTTTTTAACCATGTGTTCCAAGTATTGTCATTTTTGGTACACATGCTTTTCATGATAGCTTAATTGGTACACAAGTGTTGGGTTTATTGCAGCTCGGTTGATGACTAGTGCAATTCGCCTCTAATTCCACCAGTTGTGTGGGTATTGGTGAAATTACCTCGATCAAAGTGTCAAGTATCAGCCAACTGAAATTGAATTGGGAAATCTAATGCCATTACCTTCTGTCTATGGACGTGAAACTTAATTCGAGAAGTACAAAGTAAGAATTACGTGTAAATATAACAAAATGTGGTTATGATGGTTTATGAAAGGATGGAAAACAATGTCGGTGGTAGTTCATGGTTGGGTGGTGATACACTGGTACTACAATGAGTGGGAGAAACTTTCATGGCAACACTGGAGAGAAAACAGGGAAGAAAGTGAAGAAATAAACTAGTGATGACTTGAAGCAAGATAGTCACATAAGAGTCTTTACACCTTTCTGTTCTATAATTTTTAAATCTGCACTCTAAAGTACCTTAAAATGGATGGAGTGAGCATGCCTTTTAATCTTGCACTTAATTGACCATGCCCTTGAGTCATGCACTTATTTGACAGTAGTTGTAATACTCGTGTGCCGATTGTGATATTGTGAAAAGTACATGTCCCAGTTAACATCTTTTTAACACACCATAATAATTTTTACCTTGTTTTCAAAATTTTTAGCTTACGATCTAAGAATCCAATATCATTGCCAAAAACGCCAAGTTAAAAGCAGTTTTTGTGGAATGTGATTTTAAATAATATGCATTTTTGGTGGAATTAAATTGCAGAGTCTACGAGATGTGACAGGAGCTGAATTTAAGATGTTTATGGATTTTTTGAAAACTTTGACCATGTTTGGTGTGAAAGCTCCCCCAGAGCGGGTACAAGAACTTATTGAAATAATTGAAGACCAAGCTGATCTTGATGCACAATTCAATGTGAGTATTTCTCTAGTAACTATTAATAAAGATATTAGTAGCTTTTTTCGCCTACTTTTTTGTCAATGTATGCACATCTTGGAGTTTGGTGCTGATTCCCAATGGTTGTGAATTCTCAGTTTGAAAATAAAAATCCATCTCCAAATCCCAGTTTATGATCTGCTCAATTATCGGAATCTTCTCATGTGCAGGTTACAGATGGAGATCATAATGATAGACTGATTTCCTGTCTGTTTATGGCTCTTCCATTTTTTGAGGTTCATAGCTTTTCCTCATGGCCATCTTCCTTTTATGTTATTTCATGGTGTTTGTTTTATAACTCATACTTGATTTGCAGAGGGGTGCATCCAATAGCAAGTTTTTCAACTACTTGAACAAGCACATGTTTCCTGTTTTTGATAAGGTTAACATTTCAACTGCGCTATGTGCTTTTATGTGCCATTTTGAAGGACTTGTTTCAGCGAACTTTTATTTCATTATAATCGAGAATGACTTGCATTTGTAGCTAGATTACGTTTCTGGATGAAAGAAAAAGTATAATTCATATCATATGTAGTTGTGCAGGCTTGCAAAATTCCAGGCATTTAGGCTAGATTTATGTCTTATGAGCATGGCTAAAGTTGGACTATTATAGAATGTTTGAGTATCATAATAGTACTGATGGGAATTTCAGAAATGTAAGCAGTGGCATTTTACCTGTATGTTATTTTTGTGCATTTGAATGGAGAAACGTTATACTGTTTACACGTATCAATATTGTTTTGAAAATTGGGAAATCTAAGCACCGAGATTGCACCTTTATATTTTTTGGGTGCTTTTGAATCGAGAAACGCAGAGTATTCAAGAATCTGTTAAATCTTGAAAGAATTTTTATTCTTACTTTTGGCCTTCACAGTCTCTCATTTGTACATTTTTTTTGTTTGAAGATCATTTATACAATTTTGGATGGATGTTTATTGTGTTTGAGTTCATTTTGAGAGTGTTCATACGTTTTTATCAATTTTGCATAGTTGATCTTAACAGATATATTTCTTACCCCAAAAAAAGGGTATTCAACCATTAAATTACTTACATACATAGTTTGATAATGTGGTTCTTGAGGTCTGCCTCATGCTCAAGTTTATACAATGTTTTTTATTCCTTGGGAACTATGAGTAGGTGTGGATATTGTCTAGATTATTTGTATTTGTGTTTGCATGTTTTGGGATAAGAAATTGAATAGATTTTGTATTCCAGACAAGCTTCACAGAAGCATTTTGGTCTGTTGGATTGCATATCCAAACACAATCCACAATTTCTCAGTCTTTTTTTTATTTTATTTTGTGTGAGGTTTATTTGTGTTTAACAGCACTTATTTGGGCCATAGATTTAAAACATTATATGTCGATGGAATTAATATTGTTCTCTGCTCTTTGTTGGTGGCTAGACTTGCTTGAAAATGCCAAGATGTAGTGCATTCATTCTAGATCTTTGAGTCAGGAATATGACTGTTTTTTGCTTGTTGCCAGCTTCCTGAAGAACGAAAAGTAGACCTGCTTAAAAACCTTGCTGAGGGTTCACCTTACACATCTCCGCAAGACTCGAGACAAATTCTCCCATCTGCTGTTCAACTCTTAAAGGCAAGCTCAAGAATCTACACTTCACATTCTTTATGGTATTGCTATGAATGTTCGATATGTATATGAAAAAGTTAAAAACAGAAACTTATATGTTGCATCCACCTCCACCTCCACCTCCACCTTAAAATAGATTATTTTCTTACCCTGTTTTTTCACTGTGCTTGGGTACTGTTCTCTCTCTTTATATATATCTGTGTGTGAATAGTCACATACGTTATCTTTCATTCCCAAGAATCCAATCTGAATCTTATTTTGTTTTGTCTAGTTAGTCATTTGACAACAGGAACTTAATTTGGGTGTTTTTTTTTCTCTGATACGAGGATTATGCTTCATGCAACATTTTTTATGATGTTTCAGAAGGCCATGCCTCGAAGAAAAGCAGGAGAAGAAATGAACTTTACTTCCGTTGAGTGCTTGTTGTACACATTCCACCATTTAGCTCATAAGGTCATTGACATTCCTTGACCATACATCTTTGACTCATTTTGTGTTTCACATTCATGTTCATTGCTCATCCTCCTTTTGTGGTTGGGACAGGCTCCTAATGCAACTAATAGTTTATGTGGTTACAAAATCGTGACTGGGCAACCATCAGATAGGCTCGGAGAAGACTTCTCTGAGCTGTACAAAGATTTCTCAGAGAGGTAAGTTTATTCGATTTATCACTTCCTCTGGGCATGATTTTTTCCTAATTGAAATGTGGTGTTTGTCAGATTAACTAATATGTGTATATACTTTTAAATTATATTTTCATTTGTACTTGGGTACCTTTTCCGGTTGGGGTTTAACGAAAACACCTTCTATTGAAGTGTAGAAATTTATAGCATTTGAATCAGGGTTTCCTATCAAGCTTCTTGCTTGAAGTGGTGAACATTGGCTGTGGCTTTTCCACATGTCTTTATTTTCTTATGTGGCACCACCACATCCAGACTATGCAGCTCCACTGATCCACGGTGCAGCAATAAAAATAAAAATAAAAATCGGGGAGTTCACTAAGCTGTTAAAAGCATTATTTTTCGAACAGTAGGAGTTGAAAGATGTAATCAGCATTACTACAAAGTTCCATATCACTCTAGGCCTCAAGAAAAATCTTAAGAAATTTTATGGTAACAACCATTTTTTCTTTTTGAGCGGGCATGTAATGGTCACCATAGATCAGACACCATAGATTGCTAGGGTTTTATTGCTGCTAACTTCAATATATTTTCCATCCTTCGCATCAGATGTGGTTCCCCAACTTCTATGAATCTCCCACAAGTTGATTTTCTATGTTTTGGTGCCAAATGTTGATTGTGGAGTAATTGCTGGGGTTTCGTATGAGTGAGTTGATACATACCAGAAAATAAAAAAACTTCTTTAATTCTTTAACCCGTGGCCATCAATTTTTTCAAAACAATTCTTATGAATAAATAACTCACATGCATATGTAACGTCTCGCAAATGTTGTGGATGGATTGACTTTCTATCTTGTCCTGTATTGGATTCAACTGTAGAATCTTTTCCTGTCATGTTTAATCTTTCTTTTCGGCACATACCGAAAGAGATCACCCCAAAAGAATTGGCACTAGACTATTTTCCGGTTCATGTGAAGAGGCTGGAAATGATCCTTTTGAAACAAGGATTGAAATCATTTGTATTTTGACTAACACAATTTTTAAGGCTCGTTGGAATCAAGAAGAGTCGCAGCAGATGGCTTGAATATCAAGGAGGGTTTTTTTTTGCTTTTGATTTAAGTTTTACTAAGTATAACAGTCTTCTTTACATGTCCTGCAATTCGAGCTCCATCTGGATTATGTTCAAAGATAGAGTTCAAATCACGAAGGAAATTATATATACTAAGACTGATGAGAAACAACCATAACACTATCCAATATTTGTTTACCCCATTATGAAATCAATAACCATATGTACATTCCAAAGCATTACAATTTACAAGATATACCTTTACTCAGGGAAGAGATTATTAGGGTGGTACACTTGAAAGAACATATAGGACGTTCCGCATGTATGAATGATGAAACCTCAATAACCATGTGTACATTCCAAAGCATCACAGCCAATCCGTATGATATTATAAAAATTATTTTTTTACAAAATACACCTTTACTTAGGGAAGAGATGATTATGATGGTACACTTGAAATAACAAATAGGACATTCCACTATGTGTGAATGGTAAAACCTCAACTACGATTAACAAACTCCCATCTGAATTATAGTAACACCGAATGGTACACTTGAAATAACATATAGGACATCCCACTATGTATGTATGAATGGTAAAACTTCAACTACGATTCACCAACTCCCATCCAAATCATAATAACACCGAATTTTCTACATAGTGACTAGAGGTGCAAACTAATCGAGTCGGCTAAAAAATATTTGATTCGTTTGTTCAATAGTTCGCGAACCCCTCTCGAGTTATAATATTTTATTAATATAATATAATTATATATTAAATAAATATATATAACCTTTCAAGTAATCTTTTCGATCAATAGTTCGAATAGCTTGTGAATATGTTCAAATGTTTCGAGCTGAACTCAAACTCGAGCTCTAAGATAAACCGAATTCGAGCAAAATTTTTTAGATTTTTCATGCTTTTTATCAATTTTGAGCTCAAATATATCCAATTTGTTCCTTAAAATTTTCTTAATATTTAAATCGATTCAATTTATTTATACATCTAATTGTGACCTCGTAGAGATAGAAAACAAGTCAAGTTACAATGCTACTGGCCGGAACTTTAATGATGTTTTGGACCATAGTTGTCAAAGGCAAGCGCCTCTCGCCTTAAGGGATGACCCCAGGCATAGGGTCCTCGCCTGGTGGCGCATCTTGCCTTAAGGGTCCTCACCTCGTGGCGCTTCTCGCCTTAACCCAAGGCGCCCTCATGTGGGCAAGAGGCACTACCAGGTGAGGACCCCAGGCGCAATAATTCACTAAGGCAAGCCCAAACGCTTGTCTGTACTAGCCCTGGAAGTTCACTCTGGCACACACATTTATTTTAATTATTTGTTTAAAACAAAAAACCCAAACTCTATCAACCTAATGCCCCAACGCGGAATCAGAAGAAGAGAGTGCTGAACAGAAGAATGAGGTGAGGGCATCTATATCCAAAACAACCAGCAAATGTCGATTTCATATCTTTTGGATGAGGAGGAAGAAGAAATTAATGTTGATCAAGAAAATGATGAAGATCAAGCAGAATACAAGTCCGAAAGTTTTGAGGACTCTGGTGATTTGATGGAAGAAGATGAACTTGATTTGGATGATTGAAGAATTTTAATCATGCTACCAATTACTATGAACTTATTAATTATATTTTGTTTTGTGTGACATTGTGACTTAATTATTTCATATTTTAACGTATTTATTCTAAAATAAATATATATTTTTAAAAAATTTAAAAATGTGTGCCTTGCTTCGGTGAGGCGTTTGCGCCTCTCCTAGCGCCTCAGGCTCCATGGCCCTAGTTATGCTTTGGACTACAAAGTTGTAACATAATTCTTATCTCAAATGGTGGAAACCATTTAGAGAAATTTAGGTTGAGAGTGGTTCAATGAATTCATTTCATATGGACACCTATTTGTGTGAGTCGATGTCTTATCTTGGCAATGATGAAATGCAGGAACGATATATCATGAATATTAGTTTTGATTTTGTCAGGTGGGGATTTTTATTCTTGATCGCTAATTAAGTAAGAACATAATTTAGAGACTGTAGTCACAGAAGAAGTATTTAATGATTGACACCTAGTGTATGACTACATTCCCATAGATTGTGTTAACCTTAATGTCTTTATCAATGTCCAAGCGTGTATATATATAGATACATAGTTTGTCAAAAAATAAATGTAATTTGTGATTTATCAAATAAAGAATGTTTTTACAAAAAAATATCAAAAAGCTATGACCAATGGTTGGGTTGTTGGCTCTCTACCCTGACAGTAAACATATGCGTGGATTAAAAGTATTGGAAGGGAGTTTGGCCAATTTTTATCTCGTGTCATGTTGTCTAGGCTACTTTGGATGGAGGCTTTCCTATGTTACATTTTTCGTGCGTTGTTGGAGTCTTTGTGTTTTGATATTTGAAGGAAAACTTGGTTAATCCATCAGGTTGAATTGTGTTGAAGACCTAGTCCGTGCAACCATGAAGAAGTTAACTCAGGGAATGGCAGATCATAGTAAAGGATTGGGGGCTGCCGTATCCGATGAGGCAAAGGCTACCATTGTGAGTCTGTATTACTGACCACCGTTGTATATTTGCTCGTTAACTGTGATAATCAATTAATTTACATCTATATTAAATATGCAGAAAACCCAGAAGCAGAACACCATTACCGGGTTACGAACTTGCAACAATATTTTGGCTATGACACAGGTAAGTAAAATCACATTAAACATTGCCATTTGGAACGATGGTTATCCTTGATTAATTATTTCGTTTTTTCCTCCATAATTAGCCTCTTCATTCCAAGATACCCTCATTTATTGGAGACAAGAGGATTAACTTATCTTGGAAAGAAGCAGTAAAACCTTCACCACCAACTGCTTCTGCAACTGTTGGGTATGAATGACTTACCTGCTCATTTAAAGTGGTAGCACGTAGATTTTAATCTTAATTGCAGCTAAAAATCTTACTGGAAATGACATTTCATCTGCTAATATTGGAAACGTATATCTTATATATCATTTGCACATCATCTTTATCTGCAGAGGAAAGCGTCCTCTTGGTGCTCAGAATGGTGCTGGAAGTAGTCCTGCGAAAATGGGACGTGGAGCTGGGAGTACACAGAACTACTTTTCAAGGTCTGCAGGTCTTCAGCATCACGGAGGGAGAAGTGATGCTCGGGGTAGAGGAAGGGGGCATGGTGGCCGTGGGAGGGGTAGAGGATTCCGATAGCTTGATTCAGCTGTGCGTTTCATGTTCTTGAGAAATTTTGATACGAGAGATTATGGTAGAATGTTCGGTTTAATTAATTTACGGTTCATGTTTTGCAGAGTGACATGTATTGGGATTGTACTCGAGTCTTGAACATAGTTTAGGAAAAAGTTGAATGTAATATCCGAGTTGTCTTTGTTTTTTTATGAATAACCGATTGTGAATTGTGAACGTGTAAATAAATCGAATCGAGCGCCGAAATTTGAATGCTTGAATTTGAGCTTACATAAGTGTATTAGTTTGAAAGCTAATTTTTAATATTTTCAGGCATGAATTCGAGCTTGTCTTGAAATAATAATATATGATGTACTTAAAAATAAAAACTATATAATTAATATATAAAAATTAGAGAATGTGATGTATGCTCGGTTTTGTTTCTATAATTCGAGCGATTAATGAGGTTTTTTATTTTTTTTTGAAATCCTATTCTAAGGTGTGGGAAGAACATTGGAGCTAAAGCTCGATTAATGAGGTTTTCAACATATGACAATTGATAGTATTTTAATATCCAACCTTAAATTGAAGTGTAATTAGCAAACAAACAATAATAAGGTACGGGTAGAATTGAATCCAATTAGGTTCGTGCTCTGTCTGCATGCATTCGCGCTGTAGTCGTCTTTTGTTTCTGCTGGTAATGGCAAGATTCTGGAAGCTAGGGACCGAAAACCCCGCCTTGTGGACGATGAAGAAGGCGGTGTTCTATTCTACAACGCCTCCAGTTCTTCATCTTCTGGGTGAGTTTAGTTAATTAATCTTTGTTTATTTATCTTGTTTGGTTACGGGTGTTTTTGAATACGTTGGATTATAGATATGGCCATGTAAGCGTGGATAAGCAGAGGCAGCGGCTCCCAGTGTACAGATATCGAACGGCCATATTCTTGACCGCAAGAAGAAATCCGTTTCAAAACAATTAATCTAAAGAATCCTTCTTCTCGAGTATAACTTCTTTGAATCTATGGTATAGTTTTAAGTTACACTTCTTGTTGAGTATATACACTTAACATTTCCTTCTCGATAAGTCGCCTTCTCCCATTATCCTCTCCTCTACATTCGTGGGCCTGCATTCGTCTCAAGTATAGTTTTATGAATATTTGTTCTTTACCATGAATTCTAATGTTGTTACTGAATTACTGTTCTTAAATTTTGTGAATTGTTCTTGTCCTCTAGTATGAGCCGTATGGAGCTTAATGTTTTTATGCGATTCTGCGGGAAGTATCTTAAAGAAGTTGGACGGGATGAGGGTGGTCGAGTGATTGCATTCACACAACTAAGGAGGTTGGCTGTCCAGGTATGACTTTGGAGCCTTGTTGTGTACTTCCAATTGTGTTGCTTTTATTTGGCAGTTTATTTAGGGCCCAATTTTTTTCTTTTTTTTGTCAATGTCAGTGACATCATTGTTATATTATGAGATTTTTGTGGATTTTATTTGCTTGTTTTGATGGTAACATTTTCTCCTGAATGGGTTTTAGTATTCTTAGTATCGTGTGAGTATTTGCAACTGATTCCCATTCATGTTAGTGCTTTCACTGATTTGTAATGCATTATGTTCCCTAGAAACCTGCAATATTTACTCAATGGCTACCTATATTTTGTACTGTGGTGCCTCAGGAAGAGTTAAATTTGATTCATATCAAAGACATTCTGCGTTTTGATAAAACTGTTCTGCTTGTATTAGCATCCAGACTGTTGCATACAGAGTTGCTGAAGAGATGAGTGTTAAATTAGGCGAAGAAGTTGGCTACACAATTCGGTTTGAAGATATAACCAATAATGTGAGTCTTACTACTTTTTCGTATAGGCTCAATTGTAGTGTATATCATGTTCTCTGCAAATGATTCTATCTTCGAACTTTACTCGTTAGAAATAGTGTGTATGATTGCCGTATTTCATATTGTCATATCGTGGTATCATTTTCCAAGCACAATTCAACATAAGCATGCAAACTAATTGTTCTTTTGCCGGCTGAATAGGATCTAACAAGGATAAAATCTCTTACAGATGGAGTCTTGCTGAGGAAAATGATGGATGATCCTCTCTTGAGCAAGTATAGGTACGTTCACAGATCCTTTCAGAGATCTCGAAGTCCTTGAGCCTATGTAATTAATGTAGCCATCATGAGTTTTTCTGGTGTTATTGACGGTCTCTTCAATCTGTCACTATTGCGTTGAACCCAAAATATTATTAAGATCCATCTTGCTTTTCCTTTCCTTTATATCTGGGAAAGAGAATTATGGAAAAAAAATGGGTGGCAAAGATTAACTTCGTGTTAATAGCATAGTAATATGTAGTTGAACTTCCATTTTGGTTGCTTTTTCATTGACTTTTCTCCTCTTTATTATAGTAATTTTTGTCTTCGTCATCCATTTACTAAGAGAGTCTTCTATGGAGATACTGTATGGTAGGGTTAGTTTAGTGTTTGACTTGATTCCTCTACACCATGGATCTGAAGCTCCTGGGAATAATGAAGTGGGAACATAAAGGTAAATGTCAGGGATAGAAGTTCATTGGTAGGTCATCATAAATCTGGTGCATTAAGCTAGCATACATTTCAAAGTAGAAGCACCCATGCCCTGAGATCTACTGATAACTATTGCTTGATGGATTTAAAAGCACTACTGATTAAATCAACACATTGTTGGGTGGTGGTATTAAGGATGTGGATCTCTTTTGCTCTACATCAATATTTTTTTTACGTTAAGTAGTGTAGTTCCCAGATGCTAGTCTATAATGGTTTTTGTGCTAGCACATTCTGTTATCGATTTCACCATTTTGAACAAAAGTTAACAGATAGATAGATACTGACCTGGACTTCCATGATCCATACTCACCTTTGGCTTTCATAGTCACCCTGATGAAGACTATGATTTAATACACACCATTTGTTCTTTTATTATTTTTATTGGACTGCCTCCTTAACTTCTGATTTTGTTTAGTTGTTAAATACCTGGTTAGGTCTCCTATGTTTATGTCTTAACTTGTAGTTTTTGCCAGAGTGTCGTAATGGTAGATGAAGATCGTGAACCGTCTCTTTCAACAGACATCTTGCAAGATCTCTTAAAAAATGTACTTTAATTTAGAAATGACGTTCTCTTAGGTTATAGTCTACTCATCTATTTAGTAAAACCAATAACTATTAATTTAGATTCAAAGGCGATGGCCAGAGCTTCGTCTCATCGTTGCTTCGGCTACAATTGAAGTGGAGTATATGCATCCTTTTTTAATGCCAGGTATCATTCATGGCATTGGGATAATGTTATTTGCTGCAGCAGTATTTATGTCTACTTATATCAGATTGTCTTAATAGTTTTGCTGTTTTGGCATTGTATGTCTCCACAGCTCCACTACCTTTTCTATCCTGATAGAAGGTACGCTATTTGCCGCAATCTCTGTCTAGAAATGGGATCTATTATTGGGCACATCCTAAAAGCATAAGGAGACTTGTCACAATGGATTCAATCTCAGTATGAATTGTATTTCTGAAATTTTTGAGCTAAAGATCATCTTGCTTTAGAGCAATTCTTACTGGACCCTAAAATGCCTACTTTGGAAACCAAGGTCTTTAAAAATGTTTTTTTTTTTCATACATCGACATTTTATGTTTAGATGTTATAGTTAAATTTTTTTTAAAAATCTTTTAAAGAGAATTTGTAACCAATTGTCTTCTTGATTTTGGTTTTTAAGCGTCCTCCATAACGACATTTTTTTTAAAATGACCACTTTTTTTCCTTTTTTCCATTGAAAAGATGATTTTCAATGAAAACGACATTTACAGTGATACGAAACCAAATAGAAAATGAGCGGAAGCGAATTACAATCTAAATAAAGTAAATTAAAATAAGACTTCAATATTATCACCATTCACAAAACATCTTTTGTTCATCTTTGTCAAGTTTATCTTCGTTATTATCTTGGGAGGGAGAGTAAATGGCGAGTATTTTGGGAAATAATCAGTAAATAAGGGCCAATTGATCATAATAAAGAACAAAATAAAAATATTTATACGATTCGAAAAATAGCATGTCAAAATCAAAGATGAACAAAATGACGACACTGAAAACATATTATTCTCTATAGTTTACTGATCAGTCCCTAAGTTTTAATATTCTAAGGGACGAGACAATATTATCGATTACTATATCCTACCGCGTCAGGGCCATAACATCAAAGGTCGAAAATTTCTTTACCATTTCAAATGCAAATCATAACAGCTCTTTCAAATAATTTTAAACATGTTTTTAATTATAACAATTAAATTGAAGCGAAACGAAGCAAGTAAATCATATATCAAATTAAATGAATGTATTACGTTGATCGTATTCTCAAATACATACATATACTTTAAAACATAAGCTCACTTACCGAAAAAAAATGTTCAAAACTTGGAGAAAACTCGTTGAAAACTCTCGGTCATATCATCATTATGATTTTTTTTTCATCTGGTTATATAACTTAAGGTTAACAACAGCTGTTTTAAGCACACGATTCATTTTCAGGTTCTTCTTGGAATTGGGGAACTGATTTCTACACGATCATGTCCCTAGGTAATGTGATACTGTGTAAGTCATACCTTCATCAAGTGTAAGACTCTAAGTCATACCTTCATTGCTTACTCTTTGATAACTTTAGGCTTTACTCCATAAGATTTTAAAATTTCTATTATTTTCCCAGAGCATGTAATTTTTACATTATTTACATTTTTATCGGTTTGCTTCCATCATATATCAGTGTGTGTTCATCCATTTTATTTTATAGGTACTTCTCTTTAGTAGGAGTTTTTCTGCATACTTGATGTTTAATATGTAGAACTTGTTTCCGGCCTCACGAATGATACTATCAAAGAGTAATCTCTTTTCTTTCAAATCTTATAGTATAATATGTTAAGTGACTAATGTTTTGGCGCCTAGGAGATGGAAAGTAGATCATAACATATGTAAAATGGGAAGGAACCTAATTAAAGGTTGCAGTATAATTTGAACTTAAATTCCTCTATGCTATAATGTATTTGACTTGGTTACATGAATTAATCACTTTTTGCAGCCAAACAAGTACATTAACACAATTTTCGTGCCTGAAGATGGTCAAATTCCTTTAGATATTGATTGCCTGGCTGCCCAAGGGATATTTAATGTGGTAAGTTTGTATTATATATCGTTTGTCTTACTTTCACTGGAGCTAAAATATAAGGGTTGAGCAATTGCTCTCTTTTTAGGCACATATCTCATTATACTTTTGCCTGTGAATTCTGATTCGTATCAAAATTTGTAGGTCACCATTGATTCATCAAGCGACACAAAAGGGAGCATATTATTTGATCCAGCTTCACTGATACAATCTCTATCTGACCTGTTAATTGGATGCACGAGCAAATATGATGCTGGAATGTGATCCAAGTTTTGACATTCTTGGATTAACTCTAGATTCTATGATGGTATCATATCTACTGTCACTTGCTTGATTATCATGCTGTATTTATGGCACAACAAATATTTGAAATGTGGTACTTAAGCTGCTTTTAACATATATGAATCTCACACCAATAAATTATGTAACAATAATCTGAACTTTTTATGCCGCCTCTCAAACTTGCAGATTGTGTGGAAACAAGAAGTGCATGACAAATGGGCATTTATGATATCAGTAATCCAAGTTCCGTTTGGCATTGTTGTACTGACTTTTCTTGGAGGACCTCTGATGGAGAGTATTCTAGGATTGTCGTTTTCCATGAGTTTACCATCTTTCTGCATATCATCCATGATAGTTCCATTGGCCATGAATGCAAGAGCTCTAATAGCAGCAATCTTACCCGTCAGCCGTAAGAGTGAAAGATCTGCTTCTTTAACAATTTCGGACCCATAAATTTGACGAACGAATTCATATAATAGCAACATAGGCTAAAATCAGATAAAATGTTTAAAAGGAAGCAAGAAGCATACACTAAACAAGCCTTTTGCCATCCCGGAGACTGTTGTATCTTTGTCCGACAAGTGCAAATCCACATTCCGCTGCATGCAATGGCGAGACATGCATGCTTTTGCGTAGTTACATGCAGCTTCTTCCGTGTGCCGGCCTTTTCAATCAAATTATAGGATATATGTAGAATGAGCATCGGAGAATACGAGTCGAACGCCACCATATCCATATGTAGCTTCTGAAACTAGAGTCGTCAATATGGATTGTGCCGTCGAATTGATCCAACCCACCAACCAATTTAAGTGGATTGAGTTGAAATTTTCTAAAACTATTAAAGACAAGGCTACACGGGGCAGCACACACTTGTTGCGAGCCTAGGTGGGCTAACCCACGGCGGGCTAGTTTGAGTTGGCCCACGGGTTGAGAGGATTTTGTTTTGAAATATATATATTTTTGTGTTAACAAATTTGGTTAAATGTGAAATTAAGAATTAATAACTCTATTAAGATTATTCTATAAATTTTTATTCATGAAATAATCAAATTTAATTAATAATATAATTTTGTAATTTTTTGAAATGATTTGACCAACCTACTTAATCCGCAACGCACGTACTTTGATTGGATTTCTCAACCATCAGGTGGCAAACCGGGCCACGGCGGGTTAGCTCACGGCGGCTTTTGGCGGGCCAACTCGACCCTTCGCAGCCTTTTTGGCAGTACTATCTAAAACAATCAAAATTGAATTTCATGGCTAATCTATTTCAACAATATCGGCGTGTAGATTCTTCTGTTTGTGCACAAGAAAACCATCGATCTCCTGTGTCACCTACCCACTTACCCTCTCATTAATAGCAAATCCACCGACCAAACATAAATATTTCAGAAAATCAAACAAAGTACTGGCAAACTACCTCGTCTTTGAACATCATCTTTCCTTGCAATTTCCCGAAAAGATATATATATATTGACAGCTGCTGCACGCCTTCAGTGCCATGCAATGCATGGGGAAACGAAATACTTTGATAAGTTGCGAAAATATTTCAGTAATGGTGGCTAAATGTAAATAATTTTTCATTTAAGAACTACTTCTCCAATGCTTTTTCTTGTACGCACATACATGCAGAAGAAAACCTTTCAATTTACACGACACGACCGCTGGGAAAATACATATGATTTTCAAAAAAAAAAAATCACTCATTTTAAGTTTGTTTTAACAGTTTAT
The DNA here is from genome assembly GCF_012295235.1 of Primulina huaijiensis. Classification (NCBI taxonomy): domain Eukaryota; kingdom Viridiplantae; phylum Streptophyta; class Magnoliopsida; order Lamiales; family Gesneriaceae; genus Primulina; species Primulina huaijiensis. The sequence goes on from NC_133320.1 coordinate 21,931,483, forward strand.
CCTACACTTTGGGGTAATATCATAATTTTTTTTTAGGAAAAGTAACATTATACTTGATTGCGATAATATATCTTGCAAACATAAACTAACAAATATAGCATTGAAATTCTAGATTTTTATTTAATATAGTTAACGCTTTTGATTATTAATGTAATTAATTAAGAAATGAATACAAATGTTAGCTCTTATATATATGGTGAGATTATTGATGATCACCGTAAAATATTTGGAATAACAAATATAGTAAAAAGAAACTATATGTGACGCTGAACCGACATTGCATTTATATATGTCAGTGCTCGATGGAAAATTATTAAGATTCTAAAACTTTAAATGTGTTTTTTCATTTTCAAATTTTAAGGATAATAAAGAACTCCTATATAATAGAAGGAATAAATGAAATTTTGTTTTGGAATAATGAAATGGGAAAAGGATAATGATTGTAGAATGACGACACAATTTGTGGAATCTTTTAAAAAAATTACGGTAGACGGCGTTTATATATAAAAAAAATCCAATTGGTGGAATATTCATCTTTCCATTAAAAAATTCATTATATTTTGTATGCTTCTGTCAATGGATTATATGTTTCATGTTTTTAACGTTTTTCTCTAACACCATGGAATTCAGAGTTTCAACGTGAAAAAAAAAAAAGAGAAAGGTCCAAATATGATAACTTGAAATACAATATCCTACTCTTTTTTTTAAAATTAAATTGTCAGCCTTGTAAAATATTGGATATTGTAATATAAATTCCTTGATTTTCATGACTTGGATACAATCGACTTTCTTTACACAATCTGTAACAACTTTTTCCTACCACTTGGCAATGGCTGCTCTTGCATTAAACGTGATTGTTCTGATCTTCTTTAGCAGTATAGTTCAAGGAAGAATAATACAACTCAGTTCTTCAAATGATTTGATCTCAGATGGAGTTAGTGATGTTGAGAATTATCCATCTTCGTATATTGTTTCGAGTACCGATTCGTCGCCTGGGCATGGAGGGTGCAGCCATGCGTATGGTTTCCTTCCATGTGCAGAAAATGCTGGAGGGTTCATCTTCCAGATAATTGTTTATCAAGGTCTGCTCATATATGGAGAAAGGCAACTGGGGAAAGGGAGTAAGGTGCTTTTCCATATTCTCGGAACTGGAAAATTCGGGGGAATTATTTTTCGAATTCTTATGGCCTTACCGTCGATGATGCTGATGATTGGTAAGTAAAGTTCTTGGATTTCTTGTTCTGTACGCTAGAAAAACAAGCGGACTCAGGAATACAAAAAGTTTAACTTCATGTATGACTTCCTTGAAAATATATGAATTGCACCGAGAAGATTTCGACAAATTTTTTTTTTCTCAGTGTCTGGAGTATTCATGGACAAAGAGAGTGCTGAATCTCAAGTCTCAGTTGGAATCGGTATATACGCTGGAAGCACAGTCTTTAGTCTTACTTTGCATTGGGGTGTATGTGTGATATTTGGTAGAAGAGACTTACCTCAAAAATCAACCACCGGAACATCGTGTTCGGATTGTCTGCCAGCCAATGAAAAACCACTCCGCTTGAGAGGTAGGCCTATAACTTAAAACTTGCAGAGAAAGTGGTTATATTTTATCTACCAGGGCTGAATATTAATTCTATCATTACTGCAGATACCGGTGTTTCAATTGATCGAGAGACTCTAACCACTGCTGGGATTATGCTCGGTTCTTTGATTCCTTACATTGCTGTGCAGCTGGTTAATGTTTTCAAGAATTTATTTGCAAACCGTTTGTTGACCTTAATAGCACTTTTAGTCACAGTCTTTTCATTGCTCTCGTATTTTCTCTATCAGGTATTCTGATCGAGTTTATTTATGGCTTATATTTTTATCAGTCGTGAGATGATTTTACTTCTAATTAACATGTTTAAATTTTGTATTCTTGTTTAGATTTTGAACCCCTGGATTCAAGAAAGAAGTTTAGACTACTCGAAGTACGAGATTCTGAGGGCTGGATTTCTGAAACACGTGCGACGGCTAGGAAACATCGTGAATGAAGACGGGAAACTCAACGCCTCTGTCATAAATAAGTAACATAAATGAAGCTAGCTGAAACATTATCCATGAAATAGTTTTAGTTTTATAACTGAATTTGCCATTTGTGTGCTTTTTTTTTTTTTTGTGCAGATTATTCACGGAAACGGATAAAGATAAGAGTCAAAGTATAACAAAAACTGAGATAGAAAAGCTGGTTCTTGACATCATGGAAAGTGGGAAAATGAAAATCGATAACAAATATGCGGTTTCTGAGATTATGAAAACGTTTGATTTCGATAGTGACATGAGAATTAATGAGCATGAATTCATCAACGGATGCAAGAAATGGATTGATGAAACCAGTTCATCAGAACATGGCGATCCTGGTTCAGGGCACATTTTTCATGAGGCAAGAAAGCTACTCAATCAATGTAATACCGGCATTTTGGTGGGTAACAGTGTTTATATATAAATCTGTTCTTAGCTTTTTATTTTTCTGCAGCTTTTTCAAGTATTTAAAGAGAAGAAAGAAGATGATCCTAAAGAGATAGACCGGATAATGTCAAAGATTTTAAAACATGCTCAAACACGATTGCTTAGATCTGAATCTTTGATTGCAGAAGATGGAAGACCGAACATTGAGCGTATTCAAACGTAAACAGTTCAATATTCTGTTCTTTATGATCCATTATATATCATTATTATTATTTTTGGGTTCCTAGCTTTAACTTGCTCCATCGATACATTTTTGTTGTGGCAGTCTGTTCAAGCAGTTTGACACTGACAAAAACAAGTCTATATCAAAATCTGAACTAGAGCAATTAATAAGTACAGTGAAATTTGGGGAAATTCAGCAAAACGTCGACATAGTAAAGGAGCTTCTCACAGATTTTGATCAAGACAATAATGGCATAATTGATGAACCTGAATTTGTTGCTGGAGTAACAAAATGGCTTAATAAAGCCGTTCGAATAGCAAATACCACAGACAAGACAAAGAGTATAGATGAATTCGACAAGGTGAGGGCTGCATGGCGTCAATTGTTTTCATTGTGAAATGAGGTTTTCGATAAGGCATGATGATAGAAATGTAGGGTTTAGACCGTCCTAGTTTAAAATATTTGAGTTATATCGTCACAACAATCTATGTCTCGTTTTGCTTTTTGGCAAACACCCACTCCTTCACCAAACCAATAACATGAAATATTTGTGCCCACCTCTCAATTTGCAGATTGTGTGGAAACAAGAAGTGCATGACAAATGGGCATTTATTATATCAGTAATCAAAGTTCTGTTTGGCATTGTTGTCCTGACTTTTCTTGGAGGACCTCTGACGGAGAGTATTCTTAGATTGTCGTATTCCATGAATTTACCATCTTTCTGCATAGCATTCGTGATAGTTCCATTGGCCATGAATGCAAGAGCTCTAATAGCAGCAATCTTACCCGCCAGCCGTAAGAGTGAAAGATCTGCTTCTTTAACATTTTCGGAGGTATATATATAACCAAAGAATTCTCTACGAATTAAATTTAGCATTATTAATCTGTTCTATGAATTGGGATGGTGCAGATTTATGGTGGAGTTATCATGAACAACCTTTCAGGATTGACAACATTGTTGGCTATTGTGTATGCAAAAGATTTAACGTGGAATTATTCAGCAGAAGTGCTAACTATTTTTGTGGTGTGTGCTATTATAGGCATCATGGCTTACTCACTCACCACTTATCCTCTATGGACTTGCTTATTAGCATTTTTGCTTTATCCCTTCTCCTTGGGATTGTTTTGTTTTGCTCAGTTTTTCTGGAGCTGGAAGTAACCTAGCTTCTTTGGTTTGTACTTAGCATTTTGAAGGATAATTAACTTATGATGAATGAACAAATCATATATTATTTACATAGAAATTGAAATAGACTCCTACTAGATTGAAAATAAATATATGCCGATTTCTTTTTAATTTTTATTCGCAAAATAAATCGGAAAAAACTAATGGAAAAATTGTCTTTTTGGTCTATATGTTTGACTCTTTGCAATTTTGATCATTTATGTCGTTAAATTTCAGTCTTAGTCATGCATGCATATTCTGATTTTTAGTAATTTTAATCATTTTTCATCGAAAATGTTGATGTGACATTACACATGTCACCGTTACATCGTAAAAATGACTAAAATTACCAAAAAAAAATAAATATAGTTTACTACGACAGAAATTTCACAACATATAGAAACAAAATCGTAAATAGGCAAACAATATTTAACATTTTAATGCATTTTCTTAACTTGAACAATTTTTTTTAAAAAAAAACGATGTTGTTTCGAAATACATGTACAAAAATATATTTATGCAGTTGATGTAATATAAAATATATGTTGTCGATATTATATAATGATTAGAGTTATATTTCGATTATTTTATAGATTATCTTCGGTTAAAAATTAATTAATATTGTGGTAGGGGTAGCTGAGTATTTTAAAATTTTGATAATTTGAATTTTATAATATGTAATAAAATTATAAATTTATGAATTATTATTAAGTAAAAACAATAAGGTTGTATTTGGATGAATAAATTTGAAATCTGTATACTTGGATTATATTTCTAAATCTACAAACTAGAATAAATTTCAAATGTCACAATTATTAGGATGAACTTGAAATTAATCATAATTAACATAAAACACTGTAAAAAAAAAGAGGTGAATTTGAAAACTATGGTTTTTCTCCTCTAAAAGTAAAAAAATACATTTGAATATATTTAAAATCCATGGATTTGAAATTCATTTATCTAACCACAACCTTTAAAATATCTCTACAAACTAATACCCTGTTTTGCATTACAAGGGGAGAAAAAAAGTATACATTTTGCATATTTCATATATTATATTGTGAAAATATTTTAATATTTGTCTATTTATAATAGTTAGTTTGGAAAATTTAAATTATGGTAAAAATATTCAAAATATTTTATTTTAAAAATATTAGAGTAATGAATCGATCAACTGAACATCCAAGCCAAATCGAACCAAACAGAAGTCTAGGTTTGGTTTGCAATTTTACAAAATCGACGTGTGAAATATTTATCATACCTTTAACATTGTTTTTGTCTCGTTTTAGCATCCAAAAAAACAAAAGTATAGACATTAAAACACCTATATTATATGTATATATATTAATCAATTGAATAAAGCATCGTTCACGCAACTTTGTGAATGATTACTTAGAATGTCTGTCTATCAACTTGCCGGGCTTTCTAAGGACTTATAATATGGCAACTCCACATTCACATTGCCAGCACACCAACGTAACTCTATAAAATGCGCGCGCAAGGAATACAGACATCATAAATTCAATCAAATTTATACAGTACTGCTCGCAACAATGGCCTTCGCTCCAACTTGGAAGCTTGTTTTTGCCACTCTCTTTGTGTTGCAGTTGTGGGATTATCAAGCCACAGCCCGCACGCTGCTTCATTCGTCATCAATGGTCGACAGACATGAGCAATGGATGGCACAATATGGACGTGTATACAGGGATGACACAGAGAAGTCGGAAAGATTCAAAATATTCAAGAAAAATGTGGAGTACATCGAGTCTTTCAATGAAGCTGGACTTCGATCTTACAAACTCGGCATCAACAAGTTTTCTGATCTGACGAATGAGGAGTTTCGGGCAGCCCGAAATGGATACAAAAGGGTCTCCCATCCAATATCACCAAAAGTTGCATCTTTCAAATATGCCAACGTGTCCGCAGTTCCGCCGAGTGTGGACTGGAGAAAGAAGGGAGCTGTTACAGGCATCAAGGACCAAGGCCAATGTGGTTAGTGCATAGAAAACAATGAGCATAGCCAAACAACTACTCCCCACTTTCATTTTTCTCGATAAATACCAGCATGTTTTAAATAGAAAATATTCACTAGCTCAAAGAAACAAATTCTGATGAAAACAAGTTACAAAATGCAGGATGCTGCTGGGCATTTTCAGCTGTGGCAGCCACCGAAGGAATCCATCGGCTCACGGCGGGGAAACTAGTATCATTGTCCGAACAAGAACTCGTGGATTGTGACACAAGTGAAGACCAGGGATGCAATGGTGGTCTCATGGACTATGCGTTCGAATACATAATAGGAAATAAGGGCCTGACCACCGAATCTAATTATCCCTACCAAGGAGTCGATGGCACCTGCAGCAAACAAAAGGAATCATCCCATGTCGCAAAGATCACAGGATACGAGGACGTTCCAGCCAACAGCGAGTCATCTTTGCTAAAATCCGTGGCAAACCAACCAGTATCCGTGGCCATTGATGCTGGTGGATCAGACTTTCAATTCTACTCGAGCGGAGTATTTACAGGAGAATGTGGAACGGATCTAGATCACGGTGTCACCGCTGTCGGTTACGGGAAAACCAGCGACGGTACAAAGTATTGGTTGGTCAAGAATTCTTGGGGAAGCAGCTGGGGAGAGAGTGGATATATAAGAATGCAAAGGGGCATTTCTGCTGCAGAGGGTCTCTGTGGCATTGCGATGGAAGCTTCTTATCCGACTGCTTAGAAATGTAACATTGCGAATTTGATTTTCTTCGTCAGAAAACTCAAAACTTACGTACTTGTGTCAATCTTATGTCATATAAGACACTGTACTGTTAATCCTCATTGGCCTCTCCATCTCTCTCTATATACATATATAATCGTCACATCGGAAAAAGGAACAAAATTTCCAAAAACCAAAGATAAAATATTAAAATTGAAATTAATTTGATAACATACTAAAATAGATAACGTACTGAAAAATGGTTCATATTTTTTAATTATAGATTAATAATTTAACTCCAAAATTTCTAGATACAATAAAATAGTTAAAGATAAGATTTACTAAGGTTACATATAAGTCTAAACGCTTCTTGTTTATCTTTGTATTTCTTCAAAAATTAATCTGTATAGGCATGACATATTCCTCATTTTCATCATGTACAAATTGATGGACAAATATGTCAAATATATAGAGTTTCTAATAATATTTTCTAAATTACTAAATTAGGCACCATTTGCTCAACGAAAATAAATAATATACTATCAAGATAATAGGCTGAAAGATATGATAAGTAAATATTTAAATACGAGAAAAATATATTGGCAGGGATTAGACCCACCCCAAGATTATCACCTGTTTAAAAAATCTCTGGTCGGAGTCCTACATTAATTAGTATAGTTGATTCTAATCGATCATTTAATGTTATTGTTGTTATTATTATTAGTGATGGATTATATATATATATTCAAGTGGAAAAAGGATACTGACTACAACTACAAGAGCACTGGGAAATAGGGAAGGATTCTCCGAATTCGAATTTCCGTCGCTAAACCTAAGGGTATTTGTCACAAGTCAAATCCTGACTGACCTGACTTAATTGAGTTTACACTAAGTTTGGATTGATATATTCAAATGTATTCCTACATATATAATTTTTGTTTAGAAAAATAAGATACTAAAATTCAAATTTTCATTTTATATATTTATGTAATATTTTATGTTAATTATGATAAATTTGATTTCCACCCAATATTGATGTCATTTGAAATTCATTCTACTCTTTGATAATATGTAAATAAGTAAAACATGAATTTAAAATTTGATCTATTGTTTAATTTATTGTAAAAAAAAAAACTATAATTAAAATTCATATATTTTAAATCCATATTCCCAAGTAGACCCTTAGTGATGAAATTTTGTCGCTACTTCACAATTTTTTGGTAATTAATATATTTAGAAAACGTAATATTTAATCATTTTATATGTTTGCTAAATTTATTACTTATTATACAAATGGTCTTGTAGGATTAAAATTAAAAATATATATAGGATCGAAAGATTTTAAACAAAAGAATATTTTAGGAAAATTTAAAAAAATTCATCATTTATTATAAACATATAATTGTAATTAAAATAAATAGAAGGGATTATAAACCGGGAAAACCCCTAGATTACCGGGGATTAAAATGGGGGTATTCACCCAAAATCTTTAATTAAGCCTGTTAAAAAGTTCGAATCAAATGAAATTATATATTATTTATATAGAAATTAAAATAGTAACTAATATGTTTTTCCACCCCTTTTAAACACTACAATTTATTTTTTAACCATTAATTTCTAATAGATACCTCCATTTTTGAATTGATAAAAAATATTTAATACCAAAAATGACAATTTTAATTTTCAGATAAAAAAAGACAATTGTTTATTGTTTTCCAAAACAAATATTTCCCTACGAAGTAAAAATAAGAAACTAATTAAAAAACAAAACAATTATCATCATCCCTCCAAAATATACTCAAATTAAAGTACATGTTTTATGTTCTTTTTCAGTTTATTCCAAATATATCTTTCATTTTCTACTAAATTTAATTATATCTTTTCTTGTTTTTTAATCAATATATTCTTAATTATAACTAAGTTTTGAAAATTTGTTTAACAATTTTTTGAATAAATAAAATAAAGAAAAAATATGAATTTTGTTTCTTAAAACAAAAAAATTTATATATTTGAGAAGCATAAAATATTATTTTATCAATGATAGTTTGAAATGTATTCATGATCTGCATGGAAGTACGAACCATGAAAGCATTCAAGAACTTCGTAAGTTACTGCGCCATTACTGACATATAAACCCCACAATTTATTATTTTATTCGTAACTGTTCAAAACCTTTTTCAGTTTCGTATAGTACTCTAACTAAGGATGTATACATCTATATATATATGCAGCACTTGTCGTTTTTGTGGAGAAACAGCAAGAAAAGATGAGGCCAAAGATTTATCTCTTCGGTGATTCTATTACTGAAGGGTCCTTCAAAGATGGTGGGTGGGGTTCTTCTCTCGCTAATCACTTCTGCCGCACGGTAGTTTCGCAAATTTTTTGTTTGTTCTTTCAGTAAATATACAAATAAATGGAGTGGTAGTTGTGTAATTCGTCCGTATATTTCGTTGATTTTCTGATATATGTGGTGGGCCGGCGATATATTATTCGTGTGTAGGTGGATGTGGTGTTGAGAGGTTACAGTGGGTACAATACAAGAATGGCTCTTCAGGTGACAGGGAAGGTGTTTCCCCCGCCGGAGGATGGCGGCGATGATCCAACGGCAGTGACGGTTTTCTTCGGCGCTAATGACGCAAGCCTTCCTGACAGATCCAGTGCGCATCAACACGTGCCGCTTGAGGAGTACAAGCAGAATCTCCACGCCATTGTTGACTTTCTCCAGGTTTAGATTATGTTAAAACCTAAATTTTGTTTTGTTTTGTTTTGTTTTTTTTTTTTTTTTTTTTTTTTTTATATTTTCCATAAAGCCGTGAAAGTTTTGCCTTAAATTAAGTAATGGTTTTGATGGTTTCAGAAGCGATGGCCTTCGACTCGTGTTCTCCTCATCTCACCTCCTCCAATTGACGAAGCTGCCCGTCTCCAGTGATTAATCTATCTATATTTCATATATTTGTCATATCATCTGCATATGTCTTTTAATCAAGTGATTCGAAAATTTCACATTTTTTTTTATATGGTTTGAGGTTCTCTTGTATTGTAAGAAATAACTGATACGCAGGCATCCGTTTCACCCCAACCCGACGGGCTTACCGGAGAGGACGAACGAAGCTGCAGGCAACTACGCAAGAGCATGTCTCGACGTTGCATCTGAATGTGGACTTACAGCTGTGGATCTCTGGACAAAAATGCAGCAATATCCTGGATGGCAAAAGGCTATCTTAGTGTATGCTTCTTGCTACCTTAAATGCTTCAAAAACATGCACATGTTCTGATACGATACATTATATTGTTCAAAGTTTTCATGCATAATTTTTTTTTTTTACAAAATTTTCATATTATATATACATTTTAACATAAAATGCACAATATTTCTAAGATTCATTCCCAAAGCAAAAGAGTTAAACGAACTCAAAATTTCTAGATTTGAATCAATGCAGAGATGGTTTACATTTGACTGTGGATGGAAACAAGGTTGTTTTCGAGGAAGTGATAGCGCGGCTGAAGGAAGTTGGCGTAAGCATGGAAAGTCTGCCGGCTGATCACCCGCTCGATCATGACTGAAATTAATTAGTCCTAAAGCTAAGGATCCTCCGGTGTTTTCAGATTTTAACTGAACAAATTAATTAAGTGGGTTGCAATCAAATTATGTTAAATAGTGGTATGTTATGATGAAAGCAAACGTTGATTTATTATGTTTGAAAAATTCAGTCATGAATGGTTTGGTGAAATCATGATCTGCAACTTTCTTTATCTTGTGACTTCGCATGCTAATTAATTCAAGTCTTCTTATCAATATAATCTAAAATTAAATGATATTTAATGTCAAAAATGTTGACAATTCAAGCATGCACGTTTGTATTCAAAGTTTTTTTTTCAAAATTTGGTTCAAAGTTGGCTACCAAACTTTGAAAACACATCCAACATTCACACTTCACCAAACCCAAAATTTTTCCTATGAATATCATACATTTGCGTCCATTCAATTCATCCCAAAAACAAGCAAAAACACAAGCAATTGAGTGTTGTATATCTTAGTCATTTAGATAAATTTTAGTATGCTATGTGGTTGCGGCAATGTCCGATCTTCCACATCAGAAAGAATTTTCTATGTGATTAGAGTTGTGTGAGTTCCACTTTGAAAGTGAGATTGAGTGTGTCATCCAAGAATAATTATTCTTGAAATTCTTGGTGTCCCCTAAGTTGTTCTAGGGAGAGTTGTTGTTATCTCCTATTGTTGTAGGAATGATTTGTACCCATTATTGATATAGTGGAGCTTTCTTTTGTTGGACTTCGGTCTCGTGATTTTTCCCTAATTTGGGTTTTCCACGTAAAAATCCTGGTGTCGTTTTCTTCATAATTATTATCATTGTTGATATCGTGGAAATATTTTGATCCGATATTACCGCTAAAGTGAAAAGAATCAACCCTTCCGCTGTACGAAAAGTTATTTAATTTGGCTATCTTTTCCAACAAGTGATATCAGAGCCACATTATGATACATGGAAGAATCCATTGGAGGGATGTTTAAACTCAACGGATCAAATTATTCCATATGGAAGGCAAGCATGTTGGACCTGGTATATTGCAAAGATCTGTATTTGCCATTGAGTGGTGATAGTGAAAAGCCAGAAAACCTATCAAATGAAGAATGGACTATACTGCATCGAAAAGCTGTCGGTTTCATACGACGGTCACAGTATCTTTCATCACTTCGCGAATGAGAATAAAGCTGATGCTCTGTGTGGACCAAAATTGAAGCTATGTTTGAGAGAAAGAATGCCTTGAACAAAGCTTCGATTATCAGAAATCTTGCACGACTGAGATACAAAGAAAATGCAAATATGACAGAGCATCTGAATGCTTTCCAGGGTCTAATCAACCAATCTATCGCCATGAAGATTACCCTGGATGACGAAGTTACGGCACTATTATTACTGAGCTCCTTGCCAGATAGTTGGGATACTCTTGTGGTGTCGCTCAGTAATTCTGCTCCTGATGGAAAACTGACATTACAAATAGTCAAAGATTGTCTTCTAAATGAAGAGTCCAGAAGAAAGGAGCAAGAAGCCAACTCTGAAACTAAGGCATTAGTTACAGAAATCGGTGGTAATCGAGGAAGAAATTACACCCGAGGACCTCATAAAAGAAGAGACAAATCCAGAGAAAAGTCCAAGACCAGAAAAGAATTCAAGTGCCATTATTGTGGAGGTCCAAATCACAAATGCAGAAAAAAGAAGAGAGATCAAAGGAATGAGACAAAGACGGAAGAGAAAGACACGACTGCAGTTACATCTGATGGAGATATTACCATCCTTGGTGATGATGCATGTGTCAGCATATCATACCAGCAAACTGATTGGATTATTGACTCGGGAGCTTCATATCATATTATTCCACACAGAGATATGTTTGTGTCCTACTCAAGTGGAAACTTTGGCAAAGTTAGAATGGCCAATCAAAGTTTGACTGAGGTCGTTGGTATGGGGAGCATTGTCTTGGAGACAGATACAGGGTGTCATCTCATTCTCAGAGATGTTCGACATGTTCCAGATATTCGATTTAACATCATCTCTACAGGCAAGCTTGATGATAATGGTTGTTCCAGTCACTTTGATGAAGGAAAATGGAAACTCACAAAAAGATCTCTTATTATTGCTAGAGGTATGAAGCAAAATTCTCTTTACCTCATGCAAGCAAAAATATCAAATGGAGAGGTTCATGCATCTACAAAAAACTCATCCATTGAGTTGTGGCACAAGAGACTTGGACATATTAGCCAGAAGGGAATGGAAACTTTGGCTAAGAAAAAACTTCTTCCTGAAGTATCTGGTATGCATTTGGAAACCTGTGTTGATTGTTTGGCCGGAAAACAACACAGAATTGCATTTCAAAGTTTTTCTTCATCCAGAAAAATTCAACGCTTGGAGTTAGTACACACAGATTTGTGTTACATGAAAGACAAAACTCTCGGTGGTGAGCTATATTTTGTGACCTTTATTGATGATTTCTCACGAAAGGTCTGGTGCTTTGCGCTAAAATCTAAAGATCATGTCCTTGAGGTCTTTAAGCATTTTCACGCAAAAGTTGAAATAGAAACAGGAAAGAAACTGAAGTGTATTCGTTCCGACAATGGTGGTGAATACAGGGGTCCGTTTGAGCAATACTGTATAACTCATGGTATCAGGCTTGAGAAAAGTGTTCCAATAACTCCTCAGCACAATGGTCTAGCTGAAAGAATGAACATGACAATTTGTGAAAGGATAAAGTGTATGTTATCACACTCCAAATTGCCCAATTCCTTTTGGGACGAAGCTATGAGAACTGCAATTGATTTGATCAACCTTTCTCCATCAGCTTCGTTAGATGGTGATGTTTCTAACAAAGTTTGGACAGGGAAAGATGTCTCATACAAACACTTGAGAGTGTTTGGTTGCAAAGCCTTTGTTCATATACCAAAAGATGAAAGATCCAAGTTTGATGACAAATCCAAAAAGTGCATATTTTTGGGTTATGGTCATGAAGAGTTCGGATACAGATTATGGGATCCATTGAATCAAAAGATTGTTTGAAGCCGAGATATTGTATTCCTCGAAGATGAAATTGGTTATGATGTGGAACACAACAAACAATCACAATCATCCAATTCAGAAATTCCTGTAAATTTAGATCCAGTTTATTTCCCCACAATTCAAGATCACGGGAGAGAAACACAAACTGAGCATGACGAGTTAGTTGAGCCAATAGATGCTCAAGACAAATCTTCAACTCCACCTTCAGAAACAGAGATCAGAAGGTCCACCAGACAAAGAATACCTTCTACGAGATACAACCCACATGAGTATGTGATGATCACTGATGGCGGAGAACCAGAGAGTTTCAAAGAAGCTGTATCAAGTATACAAAAAGATAAGTGGGTCGAAGCGATGAAAGAAGAGATGCAATCGCTTCATGAAAATCACACCTACAACTTAGTAAAGCTACCAAAAGGTAAGAAAGCACTCAAAAATAAATGGGTTTACAGGTCGAAGACTGAAGAAAATAAATCACGACTAAGGTACAAAGCGAGGTTAGTTGTGAAGGGTTTCAGCCAGAAGAAAGGTGTTGATTTTGATGAAATTTTCTCACCAATGGTGAAGATGTCCTCTATCAGAGTTGTTCTGGGACTTGCAGCTAGTATGGATCTGGAAATAGAACAACTCGATGTTAAGAATGCATTTCTTCATGGTGATCTAGATGAAGAAATATATATGGAGCAACCGAAAGGATTCATAGTTAAAGGCAAAGAGGATATGGTGTGTCGACTAAACAAAAGTTTGTACGGGTTGAAACAAGCTCCAAGACAGTGGTACAGGAAGTTTGATACATTCATGATGAATCATGGGTACAGCAGAACCAATTCTGATCATTGTGTATTTGTTAAGAAATATGATCAGAATGATATCATCATATTATTGTTGTATGTTGATGATATGTTGATCATTGGTCATGATCCAAGCAAGATAGAAAAGCTTAAGGGGGAGCATAACAAGTCTTTTGCAATGAAAGACTTAGGACCAGCAAAACAGATTCTTGGAATGAAGATCTCTAGGGATATGGCCAATAAGAAACCATGGTTATCTCAAGAACAATACATTGAGAAAGTTCTTGAAAGATTCAAAATGGATAAAGCAAAGACTGTTAGTACTCCACTTGCAGGTCATTTCAAACTAAGTTTCATTCAATGTCCAACAAGTGAGGAAGAAAAAAAAGAAATAGAAAAGGTTCCTTATGCTTCAGCAGTCGGCAGTTTGATGTATGTGATGGTATGTATGAGACCTGACATTGCTCACGCAGTTGGCATGGTAAGTCGATTTCTCTCGAATCCTGGCAAAGATCACTGGTCAGCAGTGAAATGGATATTCCGATATCTGAGAGGTACTTCTAAGCTTTGTTTGACATTCGGAACTAGTCAAACTGTGTTAGAAGGTTATATTGATGCGGATATGGCTGGTGATGTTGATTCTAGAAAGTCCACATCCGGATACTTGATGACATTTGCAGGGGGAGCAGTCTCATGGCAATCAAAACTTCAAAAGTGTGTGGCATTGTCCACAACAGAAGCCGAGTACATAGCCACAACTGAAGCACGTAAAGAACTACTATGGTTGAAGAAGTTTCTACAAGAGTTAGGCTTGAGACAAGACAAATTTACACTCTACTGTGATAGTCAGAGTGCAATTCATCTGAGTAAGAACTCCAGTTTACACTCAAGGTCAAAGCATATTGATGTAAGGTATCATTGGAACCGAGATGCGTTGAACGAGAAATTGTTACATCTTGAGAAGATACATACCGATGATAATGGTTCCGATATATTTACGAAGTCATTGTCCAAAGAAAAGCTGGAAAACTGTAGAAATATCGCAGGTCTGTTTGAATCTACAAAATGAAGCTTGAGGAGGAGAATTGTTGACAATTCAAGCATGCATGTTTGTATTCAAAGTTTTTTTTTTAAAAGTTTGGTTCAAAGTTGGCTACCAAACTTTGAAAACACATCCAACATTCACACTTCACCAAACCCAAGATTTTTCCTATGAATACCATACATTTGCATCCATTCAATTCATCCCAAAAACAAGCAAAAACACAAGCAATTGAGTGTTGTATAGCCTAGTCATTTAGATAAATTTTAGTATGCTCTGTGGTTGCGGCAATGTCCGATCTTCCACATCAGAAAGAATTTTCTATGTGATTAGAGTTGTGTGAGTTCCACTTTGAAAGTGAGATTGAGTGTGTCATTCAAGAATAATTATTCTTGAAGTTCTT
Organism: Primulina huaijiensis; assembly: GCF_012295235.1. Classification (NCBI taxonomy): domain Eukaryota; kingdom Viridiplantae; phylum Streptophyta; class Magnoliopsida; order Lamiales; family Gesneriaceae; genus Primulina; species Primulina huaijiensis. The sequence continues at coordinate 21,946,831 of NC_133320.1, forward strand.
GGTGTCTCCTAAGTTGTTCTAGGGAGAGTTGTTGTTATCTCCTATTGTTGTAGGAACGATTTGTACCCATTATTGATATAGTGGAGATTTCTTTTGTTGAACTTCGGTCTCGTGGTTTTTCCCTAATTTGGGTTTTCCACGTAAAAATGATTGTGTCGTTTTCTTCATAATTATTATCATTGGTGATATCGTGGAAATATTTTGATCTGATATTACCGCTAAAGGGAAAAGAATCAATCCTTCCGCTGTACGAAAAGTTATTTAATTTGACTATATTTCCCAACAAAAAACTGGATTTAATTGGTCAATATGATTTATTTTATGAATAAAAAGTAAAAATAAATTGGCATATATTTCTTTTCCAATCCTGTTTCAATTTTTTGTATATAATATACTATTTGTTCATTCATCATGTGTTAATTATCCTTCAAAAACGCAGAGTATATAGAGAGAGAGTGTTGGAGAGGTCAATGAGGATTAACAGTACAGTGTCTTATATTACATAAGATTGACATAAATAAGTTTTGAGTTTTTTGACGAAGAAAATCAAATTCGCAATGTTACATTTTTAAGCAGTCGGATAAGAAGCTTCCATCGCAATGCCACAGAGACCCTCTGCAGCAGAAATGCCCCTTTGCATTCTTATATATCCACTCTCTCCCCAGCTGCTTCCCCAAGAATTCTTGACCAACCAATACTTTGTACCGTCGCTGGTTTTCCCGTAACCGACAGCGGTGACACCGTGATCTAGATCCGTTCCACATTCTCCTGTAAATACTCCGCTCGAGTAGAATTGAAAGTCTGATCCACCAGCATCAATGGCCACGGATACTGGTTGGTTTGCCACGGATTTTAGCAAAGATGACTCGCTGTTGGCTGGAACGTCCTCGTATCCTGTGATCTTTGCGACATGGGATGATTCCTTTTGTTTGCTGCAGGTGCCATCGACTCCTTGGTAGGGATAATTAGATTCGGTGGTCAGGCCCTTATTTCCTATTATGTATTCGAACGCATAGTCCATGAGACCACCATTGCATCCCTGGTCTTCACTTGTGTCACAATCCACGAGTTCTTGTTCGGACAATGATACTAGTTTCCCCGCCGTGAGCCGATGGATTCCTTCGGTGGCTGCCACAGCTGAAAATGCCCAGCAGCATCCTGCATTTTGTAACTTGTTTTCATCAGAATTTGTTTCTTTGAGCTAGTGAATATTTTCTATTTAAAACATGCTGGTATTTATCGAGAAAAATGAAAGTGGGGAGTAGTTGTTTGGCTATGCTCATTGTTTTCTATGCACTAACCACATTGGCCTTGGTCCTTGATGCCTGTAACAGCTCCCTTCTTTCTCCAGTCCACACTCGGCGGAACTGCGGACACGTTGGCATATTTGAAAGATGCAACTTTTGGTGATATTGGATGGGAGACCCTTTTGTATCCATTTCGGGCTGCCCGAAACTCCTCATTCGTCAGATCAGAAAACTTGTTGATGCCGAGTTTGTAAGATCGAAGTCCAGCTTCATTGAAAGACTCGATGTACTCCACATTTTTCTTGAATATTTTGAATCTTTCCGACTTCTCTGTGTCATCCCTGTATACACGTCCATATTGTGCCATCCATTGCTCATGTCTGTCGACCATTGATGACGAATGAAGCAGCGTGCGGGCTGTGGCTTGATAATCCCACAACTGCAACACAAAGAGAGTGGCAAAAACAAGCTTCCAAGTTGGAGCGAAGGCCATTGTTGCGAGCAGTACTGTATAAATTTGATTGAATTTATGATGTCTGTATTCCTTGCGCGCGCATTTTATAGAGTTACGTTGGTGTGCTGGCAATGTGAATGTGGAGTTGCCATATTATAAGTCCTTAGAAAGCCCGGCAAGTTGATAGACAGACATTCTAAGTAATCATTCACAAAGTTGCGTGAACGATGCTTTATTCAATTGATTAATATATATACATATAATATAGGTGTTTTAATGTCTATACTTTTGTTTTTTTGGATGCTAAAACGAGACAAAAACAATGTTAAAGGTATGATAAATATTTCACACGTCGATTTTGTAAAATTGCAAACCAAACCTAGACTTCTGTTTGGTTCGATTTGGCTTGGATGTTCAGTTGATCGATTCATTACTCTAATATTTTTAAAATAAAATATTTTGAATATTTTTACCATAATTTAAATTTTCCAAACTAACTATTATAAATAGACAAATATTAAAATATTTTCACAATATAATATATGAAATATGCAAAATGTATACTTTTTTTCTCCCCTTGTAATGCAAAACAGGGTATTAGTTTGTAGAGATATTTTAAAGGTTGTGGTTAGATAAATGAATTTCAAATCCATGGATTTTAAATATATTCAAATGTATTTTTTTTTATTTTTAGAGGAGAAAAACCTTAGTCTTCAAATTCACCCCTTTTATTTTGCGAATAAAAATTAAAAAGAAATCGACATATATTTATTTTCAACCCAGTAGGAGTCTGATTCAATTTCTATGTAAATAATATATGATTTGTTCATTCATCATAAGTTAATTATCCTTCAGAACGCAAAGTACAAACCAAAGAAGCTAGGTTACTTCCAGCTCCAGAAAAACTGAGCAAAACAAAACAATCCCAAGGAGAAGGGATACAGCAAAAATGCTAATAAGCAAGTCCATAGAGGATAAGTGGTGCGTGAGTAAGCCATGAAGCCTATAATAGCACACACCACAAAAATAGTTAGCACTTCTGCTGAATAATTCCACGTTAAAGCTTTTGCATACACAATAGCCAACAGTGTTGTCAATCCTGAAAGGTTGTTCATGATAACTCCGCCATAAATCTGCATCATCCCAATTCATATATAGAACAGATTAATGATGCTAAATTTAATTCGTAGAGAATTTTTTTGTTATATATATACCTCCGAAAATGTTAAAGAAGCAGATCTTTCACTCTTACGGCTGGCGGGTAAGATTGCTGCTATTAGAGATCTTGCATTCATGGCCAATGGAACTATCACGAATGCTATGCAGAAAGATGGTAAATTCATGGAATACGACAATCTAAGAATACTCTCCGTCAGAGGTCCTCCAAGAAAAGTCAGGACAACAATGCCAAACAGAACTTTGATTACTGATATAATAAATGCCCATTTGTCATGCACTTCTTGTTTCCACACAATCTGCAAATTGAGAGGTGGGCACAAATATTTCATGTTATGATGATATAACTCAAATATTTTAGACTACGACGGTCTAAGCCCTACATTTCTATCATCATGGCTTATCGAAAACCTAATTTCACAACGAAAACAAATTGACGCTATGCAGCCCTCACCTTGTCGAATTCATCTATACTCTTTGTCTTGTCTGTGGTATTTGCTATTCGAACGGCTTTATTAAGCCATTTTGTTACTCCAGCAACAAATTCAGGTTCATCAATTATGCCATTATTGTCTTGATCAAAATCTGTGAGAAGCTCCTTTACTATGTCGACGTTTTGCTGAATTTCCCCAAATTTCACTGTACTTATTAATTGCTCTAGTTCAGATTTTGATATAGACTTGTTTTTGTCAGTGTCAAACTGCTTGAACAGACTGCCACAACAAAAATGTATCGATGGAGCAAGTTAAAGCTAGGAACCCAAAAATAATAATAATGATATATAATGGATCATAAAGAACAGAATATTGAACTGTTTACGTTTGAATACGCTCAATGTTCGGTCTTCCATCTTCTGCAATCAAAGATTCAGATCTAAGCAATCGTGTTTGAGCATGTTTTAAAATCTTTGACATTATCCGGTCTATCTCTTTAGGATCATCTTCTTTCTTCTCTTTAAATACTTGAAAAAGCTGCAGAAAAATAAAAAGCTAAGAACAGATTTATATATAAACACTGTTACCCACCAAAATGCCGGTATTACATTGATTGAGTAGCTTTCTTGCCTCATGAAAAATGTGCCCTGAACCAGGATCGCCATGTTCTGATGAACTGGTTTCATCAATCCATTTCTTGCATCCGTTGATGAATTCATGCTCATTAATTCTCATGTCACTATCGAAATCAAACGTTTTCATAATCTCAGAAACTGCATATTTGTTATCGATTTTCATTTTCCCACTTTCCATGATGTCAAGAACCAGCTTTTCTATCTCAGTTTTTGTTATACTTTGACTCTTATCTTTATCCGTTTCCGTGAATAATCTGCACAAAAAAAAAAAAAGCACACAAATGGCAAATTCAGTTATAAAACTAAAACTATTTCATGGATAATGTTTCAGCTAGCTTCATTTATGTTACTTATTTATGACAGAGGCGTTGAGTTTCCCGTCTTCATTCACGATGTTTCCTAGCCGTCGCACGTGTTTCAGAAATCCAGCCCTCAGAATCTCGTACTTCGAGTAGTCTAAACTTCTTTCTTGAATCCAGGGGTTCAAAATCTAAACAAGAATACAAAATTTAAACATGTTAATTAGAAGTAAAATCATCTCACGACTGATAAAAATATAAGCCATAAATAAACTCGATCAGAATACCTGATAGAGAAAATACGAGAGCAATGAAAAGACTGTGACTAAAAGTGCTATTAAGGTCAACAAACGGTTTGCAAATAAATTCTTGAAAACATTAACCAGCTGCACAGCAATGTAAGGAATCAAAGAACCGAGCATAATCCCAGCAGTGGTTAGAGTCTCTCGATCAATTGAAACACCGGTATCTGCAGTAATGATAGAATTAATATTCAGCCCTGGTAGATAAAATATAACCACTTTCTCTGCAAGTTTTAAGTTATAGGCCTACCTCTCAAGCGGAGTGGTTTTTCATTGGCTGGCAGACAATCCGAACACGATGTTCCGGTGGTTGATTTTTGAGGTAAGTCTCTTCTACCAAATATCACACATACACCCCAATGCAAAGTAAGACTAAAGACTGTGCTTCCAGCGTATATACCGATTCCAACTGAGACTTGAGATTCAGCACTCTCTTTGTCCATGAATACTCCAGACACTGAGAAAAAAAAAATTTGTCGAAATCTTCTCGGTGCAATTCATATATTTTCAAAGAAGTTATACATGAAGTTAAACTTTTTGTATTCCCGATCGAGTCCGCTTGTTTTTCTAGCGTACAGAACAAGAAAATCCAAGAACTTTACTTACCGATCATCAGCATCATCGACGGTAAGGCCATAAGAATTCGAAAAATAATTCCCCCGAATTTTCCAGTTCCGAGAATATGGAAAAGCACCTTACTCCCTTTCCCCAGTTGCCTTTCTCCATATATGAGCAGACCTTGATAAACAATTATCTGGAAGATGAACCCTCCAGCATTTTCTGCACATGGAAGGAAACCATACGCATGGCTGCACCCTCCATGCCCAGGCGACGAATCGGTACTCGAAACAATATACGAAGATGGATAATTCTCAACATCACTAACTCCATCTGAGATCAAATCATTTGAAGAACTGAGTTGTATTATTCTTCCTTGAACTATACTGCTAAAGAAGATCAGAACAATCACGTTTAATGCAAGAGCAGCCATTGCCAAGTGGTAGGAAAAAGTTGTTACAGATTGTGTAAAGAAAGTCGATTGTATCCAAGTCATGAAAATCAAGGAATTTATATTACAATATCCAATATTTTACAAGGCTGACAATTTAATTTTAAAAAAAAAGAGTAGGATATTGTATTTCATGTTATCATATTTGGACCTTTCTTCTTTTTTTTTTTTCATGTCGAAACTCTGAATTCCATGGTGTTAGAGAAAAACGTTAAAAACATGAAACATATAATACATTGGATTTTTAGGACAGAAGCATGCAAAATATAATGATTTTTTAATGAAAAGAGAGATATTTCACCAATTGGATTTTTTTTTATATAAACGCCGTTCTACTATAAAAAAATTTTAATTGAAAGGGAAAAGATTCCACAAATTCTGTCGTCATTCTACAGTCGATTCCCATTTCATTATTTCAAAACAAAATATCATTTATTCCCTCTATTAATTACGGAAAGTTGATGTTTATACCATATGGGAGTTCTTTATTATCCTTAAAATTTGAAAATGAAGAAACACATTTAAAGTTTTAGCATCTTAATAATTTTCCATCGAGAATGTTGGTAATTTTAAAATGAGAAAGGAGAGAAAACTGAAATAAATTGCTGTAGATTGAAGGGAAATCAGAACTTCTTTTTTTCACAATAATTTTCATAGATGACCCAAATAAGAGATCCATCTCATAAAATACGACCCGTGAGACCGTCTCACACAAGTTTTTGCCCATATATAAATGCAATGTCGGTTCAACATCACATATAGTTTCCTTTTACTATATTTGTTATTCTAAATATTTTATGGCGATCATCAATAATCTCACCATGTATATAAGAGCTAACATTTGCATTCATTTTCTTAATTACATTAATAATCAAAATCGTTAACTATATTAAATAAAATCTAGAATTTCAATGCTATATTTGTTAGTTTATGTTTGCATGCAAGATATATTATCGCAATCAAGTATAATGTTACCTTTCCTAAAAAAAAAAGGTACAATATTACCCCAAGGTGTAGGATAAAACAAACTTAAAGTGAGTGAATTATTTTTTTTTTTTTGAAAAATCATATGTAATTTCCCAGCGGTCGTGTCGTGTAAATTGAAACGTTTTCTTCTGCATGTATGTGCGTACAAGAAAAAGCATTGGAGAAGTAGTTCTTAAATGAAAAATTATTTACATTTAGCCACCATTACTGAAATATTTTCGTAACTTATCAAAGTATATCGTTTCCCCGTGCATGCATTGCATGGCAGTGAAGGCGTGCAGCAGCAGTCAATATCTTGTCGGGAAATTGCAAGGAAAGATGATGTTCAAAGACGAGGTAGTTTGCCTGTACTTTGTTTGATTTTTTGAAATATTTATGTTTGGTCGGTGGATTTGCTATTGAGAGGGTAAGTGGGTAGGTGACACAGGAGATCGATGGTTTTCTTGGGCACAAACAGAAGAATCTACACGTTGATGTTGTTGAAATAGATTAGCCATGAAATTAAAATCTGATGGTTTGAGATAGTACTGTCAAACAGGCTGTGGAGGGTCGAGTTGGCCCGCGAAAACCCGAGTTAACCCATGGCCCGGTTCGTCACCTAGGGTAAAAACTTGTGTAAGACAGTCTCACGGGTCGTATTTTGTAAGACGGATCTCTTATTTGGGTCATCCATGAAAAAGTATTACTTTTTATGCTAAGAATATTACTTTTTATTGTGAATATCGGTAGGGTTGACCCGTCTCACATATAAAAATTCGTGAAACAGTCTCACAAGAGACCTACTCGCCACCTAGTGGTTGAGAAATCCAACTAAAGTGCATTTGCGGATTAGGTAGGCTGACCAACTCATCTCAAAAAATTTAAAAAAAATTATATAATTAATTGAATTTGATTATTTCATGAATAAAAATGTATAGAATAATCTTAATAAAATTATTAATTCTTGATTTCATATTTAACCAAATTTATTAACACAAAAAATTCATAACTTTCAATACAATATAAATGTATATATTAAAAAAATTTCTTCACCATGGGTTAGCCCACCTAGGCCCTTGAGAATTACGAGGAATGTGGATGACATTCCAAGTTTTGACATACAATATATAATTCAAGCTTACCACATTAAAATATCACTTGGGCAGCCGGGCAATCAATATCTAAAGGAATTTGACCATCTTCAGGCACGAAATTCGTGTTAATTAATGTGCTGGTTTGGCTGCAAAAAGTAATTAATTCATGTAATCAAGTCAAATACATTATAGCATAGAGGAATGTAAGTTCAAATTATACTGCAACCTTTAGGTTACTTCCCATTTTACTATTACTAAAATGATTAATTTAATTATTTTAAATATATAATTAAAAACTATATTATACGAATTGAAATAGAAATTATTAAAATTTGTGACATAAAATTAATACATGATATTAAATTAAATAACATATTACAAATACAACTTCAAATATTTGAACGACCATATTCATCTCATAAATGATCAATTACAGTATTTCGTAATGCATAGTGAGCGTCTTTGTCTTTTATTTTTTTTATATCGAGCGAGAGATTCTCGAAATCTGATATGCTCATTGACAGTGATTTCTACCATTGGAGTCGGTGTTTCCCTAGCATCTTGAATTGGTGCACTAATATCACGTTCATCTTCGATTATCATATCGTGCATTATAATACATGCTTTCATTATATCATTCAAATGATTTTTCTTCCAACCACGTGCTGGAGATGCCACAATCGCAAATTGTGAACGCCAAATGCACGCTCCACATCTTTCCTGCATGACTCATATTTCATCGCAAAATACTGCTTCTTTGGACCACGCGGATCATGGATAGTTTGCACAATAGTTGACCATTTCAGATAAATACTATCAGCTAAATAATATCTAGTGTCATATTCTTTTGTTCCAATAGTATAAAGAGCTGGAGAAGCAATTCCTTGTGCAAAATTGGAAAATAGACTGGAAGACTCTAAAACATTTATACCATTATTGGTTCCAGGCATACCAAAATATGCAGGCCATATCAAATATTGTAATCAGCTACCGCTTCTAAAATGATTGTTGGAGAACCACTACGACCTGCATATTGTCCAGCCCAAGCCGTGGGGCAATTTTTCCACTTCCAATGCATACAGTCGAGACTTCCCAACATTCCAAGAAAACCTCTTTGTTTGCCGATATAGAGAAGTCTAGCAACATCATTAGCAGTAGGTGATCTCAAGTACTGCTACGCAAAAACTTCCACTATAGCTCGACAAAAGTGTTGCATACACTGAATTGCTGTAGATTCTTCTATTTGGATGTATTCATCGGTAGCATACGCAGGTATGCCATATGCTATCATTCTCAATGCAGCAGTTTCTTTTGATTAGTCGATAGCCCGAACCGTCCCAAACTATCACTTCTTTGTATGAAATAAACATCATGATTCTTTACGACATCTACTATCCGAAAGAAAAGATTTTGAGACATTCGAAATCTTCGTCGGAACGTTGCTTCATTATAGACTGGATTCTCAGCAAAATAGTTGTTAAACAACTTATGATCATCAATTTCACATTCGCATCGGATGACTATGTGACATGGAATTGACCCTCTTTGTGTGACTTCTTGTTCTTGTTGGATGATGTAGGCAGCAACTAAATCTTGTTCTCGAGCTATAGTTGACAGTATTGCTTTTCTTCTATTTTCAAAGTTTTCAACAAATTGAATATCATCTTCATTGTCAAACAATGAAGATGAGCTAGACGAGTTTGCATCAAATAGATAATACGGATTCATTTTTAATTTTAAGAAAAGGTAAAATCTGTAAGAAAGTATGATACTTTAGTTACATTATATAGATGTGTCTTTGATTGGTAGATGAGTGTGATTTTGGTAGATGAGTTTGGTAGATGCATTTTAGATTGGTAGATGTGTTTTTGACTGGTAGATGAATTTGGACTAAAAGATACATTTTTTACTAGTATATGAGTTTGCTAGATGTGTGTGATTTTGGTAAATATATTTTGGACTGGTAGATGAGTTTGGTAGATGTGTTTTTGACTGGTAGATGAGTTTGGGCTGGTAGATACGTTTTTTATTAGTATATGAGTTTGGTAGATGTGTGTGATTTTGGTAGATTCATTTTTTTACTGGTAGATGAGTTTGGTAGATGCATTTATACTGGTAGATGCGCTTTTGACTGATAGGTCACCTTCTTGATATAAACAAACTTCTTGTTGGTTGATTAAATCATAAATATTACAATCTACAATCAAATAATCTCATTGTTCAAAGAAATTTAATGGACTCCACTTTCCAAACAACTAATTACCCTATTGAAGAAGATAAACTGATCATGTGTCATGTTTATCTTGACATTTCGCAAAATCCTATCATCGGTATAAACCAATCCAAAGATCGATTTTGGAGTCGTATTGAAGAAGCTTTCTCGAATAACATGCAAGTACGCAATATCAGATTATTGCAATGTCGCATGCAAGTTATCATCCGCGCTGTTTGAAAATTATGTGGATGTGTTGGTATAATTGTAAAGCTGAAGTCGAGTGGCGCGTCTGAAGAAGATATTGTAAGTATTTATTATTATATTTACATGAATACTCTAAGTCTATTTTTTTATACCAGTTAGATATTTCTGTGCAGTTGAACAGGGCAAAGGATTTAATGATGCAAGATAAAACTTTCACTAAAGGATTCAAGTTTGATCATGTTCGGCCCTATAATGAAAGATATGGAGAAATTTTCGGCCAACGACAGTGCACCAATGAAAGTATCCAAACAACATGTCACAAATTTGGATTTATCACAGTCGGATACTCAAGAACCATAATCTCCAATATCAAGTTCCCCTCGTGTAAATTCATTTTCAATTAATTCAAGCAGTGATGAGAATGCAGGTGGAATTCCATCTCAGCGACCTCTTGGAGTGAAAGATCTAAATTTAAAAAAAAAAAGAGAAGAAAATGTTTCGGAATTAATTTCTACGATGAAAGAAGGATATCGCGAGCTTATCAATATATTACAAAAAGGATCTACCGATATGCAACAAAATTATGATATTAAGCTGTTAGCATTGCAAAATGATCAAAAAAGATTAGAAATTCGTCAACAACAAATAGCATTGGCTACAATTCAGGAGGAGAATAAAGTTTTGTACATAGATCTAAGCACAATTGGCAATCTAGAAATGCGTCAAATTGTTCAAAACGAACAAGCTAGCAAGAATTATGCAAAAAAAAAAAAAGATGAAGAACATCATCAACATGATAGCAGCGCATTTGAAAAATATTTTGGTGATTTTGGAGGATCTGGATCCGGATCCGATTTTCCAAATTATTGATGATTGAGTTTGTTTATCTTTTATTATATTTGCATTTAAATTATCTGAATTCGAATTCGTATTTTTATTTTAATTGTGTGTTTGAATGTTTAAATATTATTCAATAAATTTGTGTGTTTAATGTTTAATTATAAATTATGTTATTTGCATTAATTATTTACACTAACTAATTATTTTTATGAATAAATATATTAATCAAATATTTGTAAATTATTATAATATTAACAAAATATGTTTTAATTAATATATTAATTAGATGATTTAAAATCGTTATTAAATTCTCTTATATATATTAAGAAATTATATTACATTATTAAATATATTATTTACTAAATTAATCAATCTATTATATTATTTAAAAACATTAAACAAATAAATAATTAAAAAAATTAAAGTGCCCTGCGTCAAATTTTGAAGCAGGGGTTCATTTGTGCGAATTTTGAAGCAAATGGAGGGGGCGCGCTATTTTGAAGATAGAAATAGCGTCCCCAGTTGGAAGAATTCCCAAAGCATCAAACTAGCGTCAACATCAAAATAGAGTCTCGGTTGGAGATGTCCTTAACAAACATATTATACTATAAGATATGAAGTAAGAATAGATCTCTCACGAATCTTTATCTGTGAGACGGGTCAATCATATCGATATTCACAATAAAAAGTAATACTCTTAGCATAAAAAGTAATATTTTTTTATGGTTGACCCAAATAAGAGATCCGTCTCACAAAATACGATCGGTAAGACCGTCTCACACAAGTTTTTGCCATGAAGTAAAACCCAAAGTTATCAAAGAGTTATAAACAATGAAGGCATGACTTACAGTCTTACACTTAATGAAGGTATGACTTACACAGTATCACATTACCTTGGGACATGATCGTGCAGAAATCAGTTCCCCAAATCCAAGAAGAACCTGAAAATGAATCACGTGCTTAAAACAGCTGTTGTTAACGTTAATTTATATAACCATAAATTTATAATTCTGCTGAAGAATGACATAATTTGACAGCTATTAATTAGCACCAAAGGCAAAATTGATCGGATCGATGAATTTGGATGCTAGAATTCACCAGGGTTTTCAGATAAGAATATATCTTTTAAGCTCACAGCATATAAGATGTCAGTGGAGACTATAAGATGTTAACTTAATATATGCTTGTTTGGATGAAACTAGTAAGGAACACGGGCTTCGACATGAAAATATTTAATTTCTGATCGATTAGAAACATTATGTTCATGTTGAAGATATTTAAAACACATATATGTTAAGAGACAAATATAGCTTATCAATTAATATATATTTCTTTTTTTTTTGTTTTTGTTTACTTTTATAGCTTGTTAAATTTTTGTATCTTTATTGTTACTTATTAAGTATTTCAAACTTATTTGTCTTTATTCTTGATAGTTTATCTATGTTTTAAACATTTTCAATCTTGGGCATCTATGTTTTGTTATAAATCAATTATATCTTATTATTATTATTATTTTTCGCATCACTATGTTGAATCTTCAATTTTATTATGAGTAGATCTCTTGTGAGACGGTCTCACGAATCTTTATCTGTGAGACGGGTCAACTCTATCGATATTCACAGTAAAAAGTATACTTTTTCATGGATGACCCAAATAAGAGATCCGTCTCACAAAATACGACCCGTGAGACCGTCTCACACAAGTTTTTGTCTTTTATTAATTGGCCTCAAATATAATTACTATGTGATATACCATTTATTCGACTTTTTATTTATTCAATAAATAATGACATATTTAAAAGAGGCAACTCCAAAGAAATTCATAAAATGTCTATCTTCAATTAGACATCAGTCTTCGTGTGAAAGAATCTTTGGTGTCAATCTTCATGTCAATTTTTTTTTAAGTTTAACTCATTGACATTAAAATATTAAAATACTCTTACTTTGTCATATGCTTTGCACATAGGCTTTTTTTCTACTTAATATGCTCAAAGTAATAAAATTCATTCTCAGATCTGACGGTTGGCAAAAAGAAATGTTAGAATATATTCATGATTGACATCAGATTTCGTCGCTTACATTAGTATGCTGATTCTAAGCATTTCTATCAGACAATAACATCCCCGCAAGAATGTGTATGGCCTATCATAAACAAGCAAGGAAACAATCATTGGAACTGAGACAATGAAACATCAGCTTTGCTGCTTTTGCATCGTCTTAATTAAACTATACTACTGCTGTCTTGACTATTTTCGTATACTCTCAAAGTACAATAACTCACTCCTAGTAATTGGAATATTATCATATTATCACAAACGAACAAAAAAATCCGGTTCTGGAAAGACATTCAGCACTTTATCTACTTCAGTTATGCCCATTTCTGCTCTCTTCAAACTTATGGCTTTACTTTATCTGACTTTTCAGCTCAAAATCAAAAGAATACAACAAGCTCAAAGACAAAGGTGAACCACAATTTTAGCTGAAATCAAAAGAATACAACAAGCTCAAAGACAAAGTTGAACCACAATTTTTGTGAAAGAAACTTATAACAATTTGCAAGACAAGCTAACATCAGCAATAAGCTAGGAATTTCATGAAATTTCGATGCCCACCACTCATATATTATCTAGGATGCCGTTAAAAATACAAGAACTAGTGTTAATTCAGATAGAGCAGACCAGTTATGGGAATGGGAGACTCGTCAATCCCAAGCTTGTTGAGCTTCAGCGACGATAATCTGTGCCAAAAACCCTCATCCACATCACTTTGCAAGGGTACAAATTGAAGAATAGAATCTTTCCCCTTATCCCCATACCAGCAATACAAATCCCTCTTCTTTTATTTCATGCAATTTAGTTAAAAACTATTTCTTTCTCCGAACCCAGTGGCAGATAGATAATGATTTAACTTAAAAATTAGCAATTGAAATGCACCCCTTTAGTAGAAGTATAAATAAATTCACGAGATTTTGCCTGAAAATCAACCGAGGTTCACCAATTTCGAGGTATTCCAAAGATCGGGAACAGATAATTCCAGCACACATTTAGGCAGTGATGTATGCAATTCCTATGTAGTTTAAGAAGAAATCGATCGATGATAGGAATCGAATTCGACGAATTAAAAGTATTGAATAATGAAGACGTCACTAATTGCTATTATTATTTGGAAATTTGAATTCTTTTAGTTTTCTTTATTAAATAAATATTATATAATATAACGTTTAATTTTAATATAATAAAAATCATAATCTTTTATCTATCAATTATATATTAATAATAATAATAAATGAATAAATATATAAATAATAATATTAATTAATAATAATAATTTTTTGGGATACAAAAAAGTAATGTCACTCCTCATGCTTTATCTCTAGTAATTATTTTGATTCGGCTGAAAAATTATTCTAGAAATTAAAATTAAACATTGGCTTAGGTTTTTGGGGTATGAAGTATATTTTTCTATTTGAAAAAATACCTACTTGCAAAACTTTAAATAGCAATACCAGGCATAGGAGGCTCTAGTTTATGTTCTATGTGAAACCATAGGTAAATGAAGAACTGTTGGCAAAATAAAAATTACAAGCCCAAGAATTCCGAAAATCCTTGAACGAGCAACCAAGAAACACGGACTTTATTTACACAACAACTCATGTGAGATGATTTCACCTGTCAATTTTGTGATACGAATATTCTACATGAATCACCCGTAAAAAAAGTATTGTTTTTATGTTAAAAATATTACTTTTATTGTAAATGTGAATAAGATTGACATGTCTCACAAGAGACATACTCATTTATTTATTCCTTGCCATTATCATATGAACAAGTATTGTTATTTATTTATACATGTCCAAGTCTAGAAATATGAAAAGTCTGCACAATCTTTCACAGCATTATCAAACCAGTGTGTGGCTACTATGATATGCATTCAACAGCATCGACCATCGACATAACACCAGAACCTCTCATGAAGAAGAACATGAAGAATCCAAGTAAGAAATCCTTTGCCTCTTCTGAGGAAATACCAACTGTTGCTCGTATTCCGCCAAAGCCGAGACCTTATCAAGAATGTTGCTCAAAGTTGAACGAACTGAATTCGTGATGATGAGTTCTTGATTTTCAGCACTGTTGGCGATAACTTCCTTGGTAATATCAAGCAAGAATACTGTCTTTACACGAACTCCCAAAGTTGAAATCTCACATTTTGTTAAATGAACAGGAAGATTCTTTATAGCCCGTCTCAAATCAGACAGGAGATGAGGCCTGTACTCACAGCAAAGAGAAGTCCTCAGCAAGAATGAACCATCACTTCCCTCAATTTTTTCAATGTTTACTTCATCCGTGTCCATTGGTAGGTGTAAGCCTTCGCTGGCTTGTGTTGCAGTTTTCTTCAACTGTTTCACTTGGCTGATGACTTCAGCCAGTAGAGCGGCTTTATCCATCTGCCAAAGTACTTGGAGATTAGAGCTACGAGTTTTCGGGGGGAAAAAGAAGATTTATGACTGCTGCTGACCAAAAACAACAGCAGTAGTTAAATGTGCAATTTAAAAACATGTTTTTTTATAGCTATGCTACATAGGCAGCCACAGTGGACAGCAGAAGAATTGTAACTCACCAATAAATATACAGAGAAAAATTGTTGAAAAGTCAATGATGAGGAAATTACAGGAATAAATTCTAACTTGGATAGTTGCAGTAATAAAAATTTGGATTTCCACTTCTGATTCTTCTGAAACTGAAAGATTTCACTCAAGTCAAGTAGTTGGATCTCAAATTATGGGGAAGTAGACTTTAGAGACATCGTTTAGACTATTCATGTTTCTTCACATTATCATTTTCAACTGAAGTATTTCTTTCAACTTGGTATACAACTTCCAAAAACAATGAATATTTTATGTTCTGTAAGACCACAAGTTCAAGAAATCGTTCCAAAGTTTAGCAAAAACATAAAAAGTAAACAACGCCAATTTCTTTTACGTCCAAACTTAATGCCTAAGCTGGTGTCAGTGCAACAATAAAGTCAAATTAGACATAACTCCGAGATGGACAAATAACCAACTCGAATTCATGATGACCAGATCACAAATTAAACAACCAGCTTGCCCTTTCATTTGAATTTCATATTATCACTTGCTCTATTTCTTAAAGTCAAATTTTACAACCATGACAAGATGTGATAGCAATTAAACCGCAAAATAATTCACGTTACTCATATAAAAACATATATTCTAGCTGATAGTAGAGACAAATCTCACAATTATAACCATCTGAATATGACCAATGGGATAAAATAATTAACTTTAATACCACATCAGCTTTGCCGGTAGCTTACCTTCCAATCACCATCTTTTGCAGTCACATCAAAACTGAGTTTGCAAGAGGCTAACTGGTTTGACTTTCGACAGTGATATAATACTAAAATCATATGCATAAGACAATAATTTGATACTAAACAATTGGTTGGTTGAGCTACCACCACTTCCTCATATTTAATGATAATAACAGAGCATGTTGTCATTTTGTTCATGAATAGGCTTTTACTTTGTTAATATTATATAAAAAAATTCCATCTTACAAAAATCTCAATTAGTGCCAGTTTCAAAACGCTGGGAAGAGAGCAAGCATGCACCTGAAGGCTAAATTTACATTTGAGACAAACCATATCATGGGAACAACAAATTGAATCCTCGGTTTTCAAATGACAAAGTGAACATCTTTCAAGTAGATTAATTCATAAATCACATAAATAACCCCAAAAAAGTACAGATGGAAGCACAGACAGGGAGAAGAGAGGAGCGTTGTTTTATATCTTTTAAGTTGATAAGCAGAACACAAACTCCATTTAGAAAATGTAGCATAGTTTTTCAACAACGTGAATAGTTATTGAGTCAAGCTGATCAGCAAGAAGAAAGCAATCTTGTCTCATTAATTGCTCTATTTAGTCAACTGTTAAATTACCAACTTCACAATCAGACTATCAAAGAAGCAATAAGAGAAACCAGCAAGCCAAGTCATTTGCTAACAAATTCAATCATCACATTAAACAATGTCCAACCATCCTCATTTTTACCAATTTGCTACCAAAGTCATTGAAATATCTACTCGATAGAGTCAAAGAGCTTCAGTATCCACATTCTCACTGGTTTATGTGACATATAACACTAGAAATGAACTGAAAATTGGAACATCACAAAGTATCTCAAAAGTACTAGCTAATTTTGAAAAAGAATGGCGGACACATAATTGTACATGACTGTTACTTGGCAAAATCATTACCAACCTTTTCATTGCAAGGTACCAGACCTCGAAGGGTGGTGAGATGTGCATTGATTTTGTCTCTTCTCCTCCTCTCTGCCTCTCTGTGGTTCTTTAAAGCAGCCATATTTTTTGCCTCATAAACTCCTTTATTCTTCGCCACTCTCCCTGAAGAATTCACCAACTCCCCCTTCTCACCATCCAACACCAATGATCGCACAACCGGCATTGACCCGCTCGCACAATTTCCTCTAAACCAACTTAAAGTTTGGGACAATTGATCGACTAAAATCTTCACTGACCCACTCTAATTAAAGCTTTAAGCCTACCCACAATAAATAATCACAATCCCAATCTCAGTATAGTCACAAATACTATTTAATGTAACTCAAGGATCGGTATGCAGGTGAAAATGTGATGTATACTTCAAGAAACACAATTATCTTTAAGAAATTGTTAGCTCTTGTTTCAAGAAAAATGACCACAGAGCACAAGCAACAAAAACAAATGCTTTTCTGTGTAAAATCACCAGCAGAACTATCTGTGCTTCAGAGAAAAAACAATAAATCTCAGTTACCAACCAATCAAGGGCCGTGAAACTGAAGTCCAGTATTTCAAGTACAAAGAAACCTAAATCTCGATTACCACAGCTGCACAACACTAACGCATACGAATATTAAAAAAGATCCTGAGCGTATGTGGGCAGTCCGAAACAATGAGAATGCCAAGAATCTACGGGTCAAAGCCAGGAGGGCGAGTGTCCAGGGCAAACCAGAAAGAAAGCATTTTAGAGCGAATCTTCAGAGTGGCAATAGAAGAAATAGGAGCATTGGGCGATGGAATGGACATAATTTTCTTGAAGTGGCGGTGACCAAGGCAGAGAAGAACAATATGGAGTAGGGAAGAAGATATCAGCAGAGTCATCAGTCAGAAAAAATCCACATCTTTTCCCTATATAACTCCTGCATTTCGACGTGCTCGAATCGATGCTCAGAACCCAGATCAATCTCTCGATTTTCTAGGACGAGAAAACACCTCTGCCAACTCGGAAATTTGTGCGGGTTTGATCGCTCGAGTGGCTATCTGACATCCTGAGGCAACGGTTTTATAGATAAATTTTAACTTGGTAAGTTGACTATTCGACCATAAATATATTAACAGCGCTATTGCTTTCTTTGATTCTCTGCATTAGTCTTAAACAAAATTATCATCATTTTCATAGGAATATTTAAATGGAGTTCGATATTAGGTACACGTATATAATATAAGAGAAGCATGTATTGATTTTATCTGCTATTGTGAAATGTAATTTTCTTTTATTTTTGATTTATTTATGTGGAGAATAAGCATCGACTAACTCTGTGCCAGCAACCACGATAAGACAAGATGCAAGCGTTATCCAAAATGATTAGACGTAAAGAGTCTGTAGTTGGCTTTTTAAGTCCGTAGTCAAATCCAAGACTCAATCCTAGACAGGCTGTGAAACTACCAAGCTGGAATACGGTTGGGCAGAGGGAATTTCCCATGGGAAGAGAATTTGTTATGTATCTCAAATCCCAAACTTTACTCCGGATTTGGAATCTAGATACCAGAAGCAATTATCGAACTGTGCCAGCACGCTTATGATATGACTTATTTAGTTTCTATGTACACCACGCATTAACACGGTATGTCGGTGCCTGCAACTCAATGGAGAAGGTCGTTTAAATCTCATTATTTATTTGTTCTCTCCAAAAACGCATGGTAAAATTAATGAAGAAAACAAACTAGAAAAGACACCAAACAAACACCCAGCTGGGCATCCAACACTAACTAATGAGAGCGAGTAAAATATAAGCCTAAACCGGTGTGTTTCCATTTAAAAAAGGGTTACAAGTTAAAACATTTGGCATAGAACAAACATCAAAGATGAAACCTAATACTAAAACCAAATCACTCACTCAGCACTCAGCAGTTACAAGTGAAAGATAAAGATAAATGAAGAAGTTATCTCTTCTAGGGTAAATTTGGTCGGATACCAAGTCCCTTCCAAGTGTCGCACTTTCCTCAGCTATTGAAAGGAACCCATTAAAGTTCCTTAATCCTACAAGGGATGCCTGTCAGGTCCCTTCTCCGTGGCTAGCTATAGATATCTGCAGCATGGAAAGGAAACTTTACGGAAATAAATATGGAGACAGACTGCATAATAAGATTAAGACTAGGAAAATAAAAGAACAATTTCACAGTATGACCTGCCCAAGCATGGGAAACACTTGGATCTCAAGAAGTAATAAACCCCAATAAGCAATGTAACGTATTCTTACAGCACCAAAACGAGGCATTATCAACTTTTAAAGAAAACTGAATATCATAAATAACTTTTAAGCCATTATGTAGTCAATGTAGCTGATGGGGAAAAATGTTTGGGACCTCAATATCCATTCTACTGTCATTTGCCAAGAAAATATTAAGCAAGGATCTATCTGCGAGGATCCTTTTTCTTTAAAGGATGTGTCGAGGACAGGACAAAAAAAAAACTTCAGTTTTCCGATACAAATGGGACATTTATGTCGAAACATTTCTTTTATCACAAGTAACGAAAAGACCAAATGTCAAATTGACTAAAATCAACTGTCCAATAACTCTCAGAAATCAGCACCAGTACACCAAATTCTTCCAACAAAGGAGAGGCAGAGAAGTTCCGCATCAAAAGAGAAAGGAAACCCCAAATCAAAAACGACAAAAGGAAAAGCAATAGCACCTGAAAAGTGAGAAAGGAGAACACGTACCATATAAATTTTAAGAAATAAAAATACAAAATAAAGAAACACCGAGACCAAGTCAATGCTGATTAGCCTCCAATAACCAACCACCTAGTTCTCTGTCAGACACCAGAAGAATCTTCGACTTGCAAGAAGATTATTTTTGCAGTAGTATTTACTCATTAAACAACCAAAGTAGGCATCGAAGAAAAGAATATAGAAAAAAAATGAAATACAGGTTTCAAACTCAATATATAGTTACAAAGTCATATGAAAACTTCAAAGAGCTGACACAATTCAACAGCTTTATTTGATATTTCTGGCAAGGGTGTGGAGGTTATTCATTATTCTTCAAATGCATAAATAAGCTTCCATCAAGAATCCAAGAAAATTATCAGCCTAATGTATTTTTGGGTTTTCCAAATATCATTACGCAAGTACCCAAACCAGTAAAATTTAGCAAAGACTTTTAGATGGTATTTACACGAGAACTAATCGAACTCCGACAACCTCTGATTGCCTGCTATCTTATGATAGGATAACAGCTGAGTCAAGTAAACTTTTAATGTACACAGTGTTTGTCCTCTCTAAGTTCAAGGTTTACTAAACAATTACTCGATGGCATATAGAGAGAATAGATTTTTTCCTCAAATCAAAGTAGAAAACTTGAGATAAGTAATTTCAACTAGCGATGTGCACTTAACAAGAAATGTACAAGTACGAACAAAGATACTGATACACAGAAATGCTACACAGTTGCAACAATAGGACCAATGCCAGAGATATTGTAAAATGTTATTATCTTCCAGGTATTGTAAAAATGTTATCACCTAAAAAGCAAGAGCAGCGAGAGACTTTCGAAACAACACAGTTAAATTATGCCAGCGTCGAAATAGAAAAGCACAGAGATCTCTTGTTCAATTCTGTGGAGAAGTAAAATTATTAAAACTAAAAGCAAAACATGTCCATCCATCAATAGTTCAACAGCAAATACCCAAAACAGAAAGGGCACCAACAAAGTTTTCAAAACCACAGTCCATCACCCTCGAAATTCACACTGCACCAATACAGTCTCGAAGCCAAACAACTTGAAATGTGACTTTATATTTCAATATTTAGAGATACGACCAAACACAGCACGAAAATAAACACGACGAAAGTCATAGATCTAAAGATTATAAAAATAAGGTCATTTTTCAAAATTTCTGAGTCTTACTATGATAGCCCACCATCAAGCATTATGTTTTTCCCATGTACCAGACACCTATTCTCTAATTTAAGAACCGCAAATAGCAAAATAATTATAATTAAGTAAGAAAAACCCAGTTTTAGGAACCAAAAGAGAATATAAAACCCAACAAGAAAATCAAACAAATCAAAAACTAATTCCTTTCAATGTGAATCTCTCAATATACTGCGTCAAATGGAGAAATTGTACATCAAGTTGATGGATTAACATTAATACATGATATTGTGCTGCATACCATCAGCAGATCCAGATCTCTTATCCCGCTTGATCTTCTCTAGCTGAACCTGAGTATCCATAAACAATTGCATCCTCTGAACCTCCAAATCTTTGGCAAACTGCATCCTCTGCTTCTCCAACTCAACCATCTGTCTCTGCTTCATGCCCTCCACCTTCTCATAAATCTCACCAAACCTCTCAATTGCCTTCGCCAACCTTCCCATCCCATCCTCCCCATCATCTTCCACCTCCGCACCCCTATCCTCGCTCCCCTCCGCTTCAGCCCCTTCCGATTCTCCATCATCTTCATCCGCTGCAGCCGCAGCAGCAGCCATCACAGAATAATTCCTCTTGAAATACAACTCGTCCACAGGTAGCGACGGCATAGGACGTTTCTGAGGCAAAATCACCGGAGTAACCACCGCTGAGGAAGGCGATTTTCGGTACGTCAATGGAACGGCCATGGGCGGTGATTGGAGGGATGAAGGCGGCGTATACTGAGAAGCCCCCAACGGCACCACCGCCAAAGGCGTGGTTTTATCATTCTGATGCTTATGAGAATTAGATCCAACCAAATACTCGAGACGCGAGAAAAACGGCCACGACGACGTAAACGTACCACTGGATTCAGAGATCTTAGTCTTCTCGATCTTATACTTCTTCTTCAACGTATCAATCCGATTCTTACACTGAACATCTGTACGACGAGTCTTCTTTGTATGACCGTGACTTGCATTAACGGCATCAGCCACCTCTTGCCAATCCTTCTGACGGAGATTCCCACGGTTAAGTTCCAGGTAACGGCGGCCCCAAGCGTCAACGAGAGTCCAAGTAGCCTCCTCGGACCAGCAATCCTCACGGAACGGCAGTTGTCTGGACGGCGGCATCTGGAGGGTCGACGTTTCCGTTAAATCGCCCATAAATCTAGATCTGAAATCAGAATCGATGGAAGAAAATATTGAATAAAGGCGGATGGAGTAGAAGTTGGAAAAGGAATCGGCGAGAGAACGGCGGATGGAGAAAGGCGTGGGGTAATAGGGTATGTGTGGGGAAAGGATAAGGGTACCGCCGGGGGGAGCGCGTGATATCGACGATCACGCGATTTCGGAGTCATTGTGGTTTGGCAGTTTGGGTTACCGATATTTGGTCCGATTGCTTGTGTCATTAATCTCGTCTCGGGGGAGATAACGGTCCGTCCCGAACCGCCGGCTCAGCCGCCCATTATTTTCTCAACTTTTTTTAAATAGCGAAGAGAAATAAATATGCTAAAGAAATAGAGATCTTTCATTAAGAGAATCAACAATATCTATGTATTAATCAGCTAAAACTTTCATTTTTGAATGAATTAAATATGGATAAAATAAGAAGTTTGTATATAAATTTGTTGATTCAATGATTTTTTTAATCTATGTTTTAAAACAAGCAAATCTATATAATTGAGACAGATGTAATCTCATACATACTGCACGAACTATTTATTTGAACTTTAAAAAATACGAATATGTGATATTTTTGCTCTTTTTAAGAATATATAGTAGAGTTATTTGTATATTTTAATATTCATAATCTATAACTAATGAATAAAAACTAGTTATTATTATTTGCAGTAATTGAAAAATTAAAGAGTATGTCTATTGTGAAACGGTCTCACGAATCTTTATCTGTGAGACGGGTCAGCCCAACCGATATTCACAATAAAAAGTAATACTCTTAGCATAAAAAGTAATATTTTTTCATGGATGACCCAAATAAGAGATTCGACCCACGAAATTGATCCATGAGACCGTCTTACAAGAGTTTTATGAAAGTTAAATGACACTTTTTTTTAGATACATATGTGATATTATTCGTGATTGTAAGATTGATTTTTGTATTACATTTTAATATGCTAATCGATAAATTAATTTTAGTCAAGGTCATCCCTAGTCATCAACACAAGATCATGCTATTTATTTTTTATGATGATTTGTTGTGTGTTAAACAAAGTTCGACCTAACATATATAGTAGCTTACAAATCATGTTAGTCATGCAAATTGCAATGAAAAAATCATGTACGACAAAGCTCGTCCGATAAATTATTGGTAGCCGACAGGAGAATCAAACTTCTGACCATTAGTCAAAGTATCAAATATAACAATCTTTCGAGATCGAGTTCATGCTATTTTCCTCGATATACATGCACACGTAAACTTATTTTTGTGCTTGTATCTTTACTCTATGCTATTTAAGAAATTAAAAATTAGTGGTTATTTTTAAAATTACTTAAAAATAATCAATCATTTTAATCTATTTTACATGATAACTGTAACGTGCTCAAAAATTTGAATAAGTACGTGGTCATCTAAAATCTGATACTATAAATTTTAATCGTTTTCATACTTGTAAAGTCTAAAATTTCAAATGATATAAAATTTTTTTTAAATATATGTGTAAATTCGAAAGCATTTGAGCTTTTTTTTATTTAATTAATAATTAATAATAATATAATCCAAAATGAAAAACAAAAAAAGATTAATTACTACGCACAAATGAATTTGCTCCGGCCGCCAGCTCCGAAATGCTCTGTAAATGAGGTCTCCAGATGCCGACGCGCCGTCCTCGCCGCCTACCCTTATCGTCGGAAACATTTTCCGATAAAATATCACTCAAGTACCGATCAGAAAAGCGCAAATTTCTCACCGGAGTTGCACCGTCACCACCACTTTCATGGGATTCTTTCTTCTTCCCCTTCGATCGATTTTTCTCCGGCGACGGAGGCAGGGGAATGAGGAAATAAATATCCCCTCGTTTAAGTACTGCGTCGAGTGGAACGACTATGATCCTGGGGCATGTCCCCTGATCATCCAATTTGGAGTTGGGCTTCTTCAGGATGTGCCGGGGGTGGAGTTTCAGTATTTCCGCCGATTTCACGACGATGATGAGTTCTTCGACGCGGCCGTTGGCGTGAACTATCCGCCGAATGACGTCGAAGGCTCCACATGGAAAAATGCAAGATATGCAGCATCTGATCGCGTTTTTCATGGCTCCCTATTGCTTCTCAGCTCTCTTCTTTGTTTTCTTTCTTTCTTCTTTTTTGCTTAAGACAGCGAAGAGGGACGTCGTCAATAACCTATTTTACAGACTAATATTATCAATATTTTATAAATCCTAAATTTCGATTTATAATAACATTATTGTTATTGTTTTAAAAAAATAAAATAAAATTATTATTGTTGTTGGCAAAATGTTATTTCTCTCAAAATTATTAAACATAATTTTTTAATGATAGTCGATATCTTCGTGTATACAATAATCTATTTGCAAACCAAGTTAAATAGATAAAAATTACTGGACAAGTCATTTGCAACAAACACACCCGATAAGATGTTTATAGAAGCAATCGAACTCACGAGTTATTATAATTAACCAAACACTCATGAGTAGGTCTCTTGTGAGACGGTCTCACGAATTTTTATCTGTGAGACGGGTCAACCCTGCCGATATTCATAATAAAAATTAATATTCTTAGCATAAAAAGTAATACTTTTTCATGGATGACCCAAATAAGAGATCCGTCTCACAAAATACGACCCGTGAGACCGTCTCACACAAGTTTTTGTCAACACTCATACTTCACCAAATCAAACACTTCTTGACATTTGGAATCAAACATATCCTTAAATCTTAATAAGTTAACCTAAGAACAAGTATTTATAGTACATGTAGGCTCGATTAATATCATTTAAAACTAAATTCAAGCCATGCTTTTTATTTTGTTTATAATATGATTATCGAATACTTATTTTTGGAAAGAAAAAAAAAAAAACCCACTAAAGTTTAGCTTCAATTGATCGAAACCATGATCAAATCGTATTTAAACGATTCAATGAAATCGGAACTTGGTTTCTATTTTCACGTGTTTATAACATCTCATTATATTTAATTATTGTTCTACATTTGAATTATCGATATTTTTTTTTACGTGACTTCGTACATTATATATTATTTCATTTTTTAAAATTTATTTACAAACACTGTAGAAATTTTCTTCAATTATTAATACAAGTTTTTGTACTAAATTTTTTTTTATTGGAAATTGATAAAAAAGATTAATTTCAATTATGTTGAAGAAAGGGTTGAGGGGGGATAAGACGAGGAGTATGCAAAAAGCGTTTTGTTCGGATTGGAATGACATGTGAAGGGAGACAGACAAAATGGGCTACTTTTTGAATGTAATAAATAGTTGATATTCATTAAAATTTTAAGATTATTATTTGATCACTTTTTATGAGTTTGACCACGTAAAATATGTGATTTTCCAGTATTGTCTCAAAGTTAATGTCTAAGGTGGATTGAATTATAATTTTTTTTATTCATATCTTGTTGTTTTATTATTTAGTTATCTCACTTTCGTCAATTCGCATGTGATGACACTATATTGTATTAGACCTCGTTCTCCACTCACATAATGATAATATGAATACGAATGAAACTTTACAATTATATATTTTGATAATCAAGGTTAGATTTAGATATTACAAGAACATTTAAGATATTATGCAAATTAAAAACATAATAACGTGTACTCTATTTTATCTTTATTTGATCGTATTAATTATTCATCACTTACCCCTCTTATCGTAGAGTAGATCTCTTGTGAGACTGTCTCACGAATCTTTATCAGTGAGACGGGTCAACCTTGTCGATATTCACAATAAAAGCATAAAAAGTAATATTTTTTTCATAGATGACCCAAATAAGAGATTCGTCTCACAAAATACGACCCGTAAGACCGTCTCACACAAGTTTTTGCCCTTATGCTAATATAATTAAATAATAATTGACTTACTTTTGATAATATTGACAGATCGGTCAAGCCCAATAAGGAAGGCGAGTAGATTCAAGCCCATACCCAAAAACCTTCTCTCGTATGGAGTCCCGTAAAGCTAAGCTTGGAGATGGCTTTAAGGTTCAAAGGTCTGGAGTAAAAGCTAGCTATGCCCAAGACAGATGATCGGAGCTTGCCCCGAGGAAGCTGATGTTGATCTCTTTTTAAGGAGATTTGGTGTGCGTAAAGCCCGTTCAAAATTATCATGCTAGCGTCTAATCAAATGGGAGGCCCATAAATTAATTGGTTAGGACACGGATGTCACTGGCAGCATGTGAATGGTCCGTACAGAGGAGTTAGTCTATGCTACATCGGAGATGTTTTTCTCTATTTTTTAATGTCATTAGATCACGTGAGTTTTTTATTTTTTTTACGAAAGTTTACATATATATCAAAGAGCTAACATTTAATTACATCATATGGAGATAAATACTTTGAGTGTAACACAGAATAATCCATGTAGAATGGGACAACTGAAGCCATAGTCAAACTTCTAGCGTTTGCATACAAAACACGTCCATAGTGATCACGTACGTCCCACAACGATCCGTTACTAAGGATTCTTCTATCTATGTTCATATATCCAGATTCCGGTGGCTGCCTAGATCATGTTGGAACTTGCATGAGAACCCATATTCGACCCACGCAATAAATAATAATAATAAAAAAAAACATCCTTGCTTGTCGTGAGGTTTCCACCAAAAAACTAAAGCTATACATGACACAGAATCAAGATTTTGTTGTCAATGGCAATATTCATCGGGGCTCCTTATATGCCAATTGTATTTAGTCATAAAGCCCAACTTATATGGACCGAATTGGAGTGGATGGCCCAATATTAGAATTTGTATTATTTTATATTTATAATTTATAATTTATAACAAAAGTGTGAAATATTTCTGCTTTCCGACTGTAGGAAATTGCATGAATGGAAACGTAGAGAAATTGTTTTCAATACTTGAAAGTGATTTGACTTCCAGATAAACAAACCAAAGCAAGCCGCCACCATTCCCACCAAATCTCCGGCGGTGTCATGCCGGTCTTCAGGACCCCTTTCAATGGATACTCCGTCAAATTCAGCCCTTTCTATGAGAATCAGCTCGCGGTTGCCACATCCCAAAATTTCGGCATCCTAGGCAACGGCCGCCTCCACATCCTCCAACTCGGGCCTACGATTGCCGAACGTGTCGCGTTTGACACTGCCGACGGCGTCTACGACCTTTGCTGGTCTGAATCCCACGACTCCGTTATCGTCGCAGCGATCGCCGACGGAAGCCTCAAGATCTATGACTTGTCCTTGCCGCCAACTGCGAACCCAATTCGCTCGCTCCACGAGCACGCCCGCGAGTGCCACGGCGTGGATTTCAACTCCGTTCGGAAAGACTCGTTTTTGAGCGCTTCTTGGGATGATACCGTGAAGCTGTGGACCGTGGATCGGCCCGCGAGCGTGAGGACTTTCAAGGAGCACGCTTATTGTGTGTACTCCGTTGCTTGGAATCCTAGGCATGCCGATGTCTTCGCTTCCGCTTCCGGGGATTGTACAACTCGCATTTGGGACGTTCGAGAGCCAGGTAAATTGCTTCTGATTTCATTGAATCGTGCAACTATTGAAAGTATGAGATTCGACTTTAGCAACAAGTTGATATCCAATTATAGAACAGATTATTGTGCTATTTATGATCACAGCTAACAGAACGCACCATAAACTTAGCTTGCTGATCTGCAGATTTAAGTAAAGTTCATTTTTTTCAGGTTCTACCATGATTCTTCCTGCACATGAATTTGAAATCCTGTCGTGTGATTGGAACAAGTACGACGACTGCATAATCGCTACTGCCTCAGTGGATAAATCAATAAAAGTGTGGGATGTTAGGAATTACAGAGTACCGGTGGCTGTGCTTAATGGGCACGGATATGCAGTGAGGAAGGTGAAATTTTCACCACACAGAGGAAGTTTGTTAGCATCATGCTCGTATGATATGACGATATGTTTGTGGGATTATATGGTTGAAGAAGCGCTTATTGGGAGGCATGATCACCATACAGAGTTTGCAGTTGGTGTGGATATGAGTGTGCTTGTCGAAGGGCTTCTGGCAAGCACCGGCTGGGACGAGCTCGTTTACGTTTGGCAACATGGAACAGATCCCAGAGCATCGTGAAAACGAGGGATGTTCATGTGTTATTGTTATACTCGATTTTGATTGATATATTGATGTATTCGGAAGAAGGTACAAATTTCATATTGGAAGGTAGGAGAGGGTTGGGGTTGGGGACAGTGGGTGCCATCCCTTATGTAGGTGATGCGTAATAATTGGTAATTAAAATGAGAAGTTGTGGCTTAGAAGTTCGAAATTGGCTTCAACAATGACACTGTAATTCATTTTATCTGTCTCCCAAAGAAAGCGAGATAAAAAAAATAATATTTGAGAAACAGGATTTAGAGTGTGATTTAATAGTTGCATTCTTCATGCTTTTTGACATGCTTTTGACAGTTCGGATTGCGGAATGACTATTGAAACTTTAATATTTGTACGTCAATGTTGTCCGATTCTGAAAATTGTGAGCTTTAATGAGAGTACAGCATGTCTAATTGACTGTAACAATCATAACCTAAGCAGACTCGGCATACGGAAGATCAAGTGGAGAAAAACTTAAGCACCATTTAATCTTCAAAGACCAATATAGAGCGAGTCTTAAATGAAAACGTTTCTATTATATCTTGCCAAATCTCAATGCAAAGAATTTATCATTGACGGTACACTTGAGCAATGCATTTGCAGCAATTAAACTAACAACCTTTCGCAATCGTGCAGCCTTGAGAGAACCTCCTGACAAGATGGCCGTTTATCTGGTTCAGCCCAGCAATCTGGGAGGGAAAAAAAATCGATTGTGAACTTTCACTGGATGATAACAAAAGTCAAACATAAAACTTTATCAAAGTTCTTTAGACGGACCTGCAATTAAAGTGCTCAGTGGACCTTCTGGAATTTCTAGCCTCTGTCCATCATTGGCAACAGCATAAACTACCTGCTCAATGCAAAATATAAACCGACACATTTGGATGATTTATTTTTATTTGCTGAGATGCAAATATTGGTGGAAACATCATGTAAGACTTACTTTGACCGATGGTATGCCTTCCCATGGTTTCTTTAGTGTGCAGAGTTCCCATATTATGACCCCAAGACTAAATATGTCACATCGCTCTGTGAAGGGTTCATTGCGGATAAGTTCTGGCGCCATCCATTCCGGAGTTCCAGTAGCAAAAGAATCCTTCATTGATCTGGTAGTAAGTCTCCGAGAAAGCCCAAAATCACATATCTTCACCGCCCAATGCTTATTCACAAGACAATTTGCACTTTTCAGATCACGATGTGCTATTTTCATCCTATGTATGTGCATTAATCCCCTACATAATCAAGTGAAACCAAAAAAAAATATAAAACGATGAACAAAGTTAAAATAATACATATCTAAATAACATCAGATCTACCCTTATTATGCCTATTACGATCTATTTTTTACCACGTTTAACAATAAGATCTAGAATACGGTTTACCATGTAATATTATCAAAATTCATGCTACTCATTTTAAAACCAAGTTTTCATTATTGGAAAGAAATCTATTTTACCTTGGCCTCCATTAAAGTGTATCAATAAACATATTCACAAATTCTAATGCAATTCAAAAGCCTTCATCCATTAAATGTGATAATAAAATTTGCACAATCTATATTCAATAGTTGGATCCTCATTGAATCAAAATAAGAACTAAACTGTCAACAGATATATTGGAATATGACTTAAGACTCCATCAACCATGCTCCATTCCTTCATTTTGGTGACAGAAACACAGTTTTCCTATGTGCCATAGTGTAATAAATAAGTAGAAAAGTATAAAGAAAGAGATGAGCAAATGCACCTGCATATATCACAAAGCATTTTAAGTCTCCTCTGCCAGCTAAGTTTCTTCTTCAGTCCACTAGAATGCATCAGAAAATACAACGATCCCATTTCCATGTATTCCGTAACCACGGACAAGCGAGGAGGCTTCGTGCAAGCACCAAGGAATAGTATCACTGCAAGATAAAGTATGTGTTTTTTGGCCAAATAGAGAAATATTAAAACAACAAGAATAAGTTGTTTAAAATGGTTTAGGTAGCAAGATTACCATTTGGGTGACGAATTCGGCTGCAAGAAGGAAAATAATTGGTTAGGTAATCAAAAGAATGTTATTTTCCCCTTGCCAAAGATGCAAGTCAAGGAAACTATTTCGGGGAAAAAGAAAAACTAAAAACATTAAAAGCCACCATGCATTACCTCAAGATAGATATTTCGTTACAAAAATCTTCAATATTCTCAACAGTCGGATCTTGTTCAAGAAACACTTTGATCCCTACCTCTAAACCATTCCAGGTGCCTCTGAAAACTTCCCCGAAGAATCCTATGATACAACATAGAAAAAAGGGTGTTCAACAAGGATGGAGAGATAAATAACATGAAAATATGGTTAATAATACTAATCTACTAATGACAGGTACATTTGAAGACTGGAAGCCTTTTTCTTTGGTAAGGAAAAATTTATTGATATATATAGGGAAAAATATAAAAATGTCTGAGACAAGAATAGAAATCATCAAGTTAAACAAAAGAAAACACAAAATTGGCCTTCCTGCACAACAAAAGCATTCTGATAATTTGTCTGGCTTACCTAAATCTTTCACAAACTTCAAGGAATGTATATGCAGAAACGCAAGATTGATCCAGTGTGAGAGATCGGGCAGAGTAAAAGTCGATTGCAATAAATATGAATAACAATATCGATGTATCTATGGATGTCATAAAAAAAATATTTGAAGCCAAATATAGTTATTATCCTGAAGAAACTCCAAGTTTGCACTGAACTTGTGTAGAATCTTATGAAAAACAATTCTGAAAATTGGGCAATTTGACTACTATAATTGGGCACGGCACTTCCAGAAATATCAACACCATAGTAAATGGAATGTAGAAACATAGTGAGGTAGAAAAAATGTTAATCCAAATCTGAAAAAAGAATTCACCTTACTTTGCTTGCATATAACTTGTATTATGGGCTAGGTGTCTCCAGAGAGCATATGAAATAAACTAATGAACTTCATGATTCAGAAAATAGTGAGATTAATTGAGTGAAATTAAAAAAACAAATAAAAATCATTAAGAAATAAAATCAAAGGCAATAACGACCCAACATGACAACAAAACTGCATGAAACCAAGGCTCTGTTTGGACAATTACTTATAAAACGTTTTTATAAAAGTGTTTTTTTATAAAAAATTATAAAAAGTTTTAAAAGTTGTTTTAAGAACAAATATGCTTTGAACAACTATTCTATAAAAACGTTTTACAGTTAAAAAGTAATATTTATTGATTTTTATCATTGATTTCGTTTCTAAAAACATCAAAAAACATGTTTCAATTGTTCTTTAAAAACTATACGAGGAGAAAACTCTTTTAAAAATATTTTTAAAAAATGTTTTTCAAAAATTATCCAAATACATAATTTAAGTTTTTTTCACATCGGAACACAAATGTTATACACAAATGATGGATGTAAAGTAGCTAAGATTCCCTTTTCCAAATTTGCAAATCTGAAACAGGAAACTATATCCGCTTCGAACAAAAAATAAAAGAGATGTCCAATTATTAATAAATCACGTTCGCTTTGAATCAGAGACGTATGAAAATGTAGCGATATTAGAAAAAAAAACAAGGAGAAAGACATGGACTGGCCAAACTTTTGTGTGTATAGTTGCTCGGTTGTGTTCAACCAAAAAGGAACTCCGAATAAAATCATGCTTGGCTAATAATGAACAATCCCCAAACACAGCATACCTATTCCAACGCGAGTTCCAATGGTAATTTCGGAAAAATCAATGTTCCATTCTTGGAATGGTAATAAAGGCTTGTTCCAGATTGTTGATGATTCAAGAACTTTGTCGAATGTTGACATCATATTGGAACTGGCAAAAACCTCTGTGGGTTCACTCACAGTAGAAGCTTGATTGGAAAAATGATGAGATGAAGGCAATGGGATCGCCTTGTGGGTGCTTTTTTGCTTTCTACGGAAAATATCTGTCAAAAGTTTTTGGCCATACATTCCATTATGGTCATCTAGACTCAACTTTGACACCTGAGAAGGAAAATTTCTTATTTGAAATAGACCAAATGATAACAAAATAAGGAATTCCTGCAAGAAAAAGACATCTGTTGTTCAGGGCCTTCAGGCTGCAAAAATGTACCAAAAAATTTAATTTGCAAAGAAGATGGGTAAGAAATTTTTGAGTAAGAAACTCATTTTAAATAAAACATAACCATGCACTCGCTGAGGTTGCTCTTAGATTGATGGATTTGATATGAATTGGGGGATAAATTTGAGGAATTAATTTCAAATGATAACTTTTGGCTGTATTCGAAATTACAGCAATTACTACTAAAATTATTTAACTTGATAATAGAGTTACTTGAATTTTGTCACTCCAAGCAAGTCAAGGATTTTAATCATAGATTTGAAATCCATCATTTCAAAACCCATCAATCCAAACACAACTAAAAGAAAAGTGAAGAAAAGAAAGAAAGAAACAAGGAAAGATGTTAATTTGCATCTAAGAATACACACACAATGTATGGTTTGAAACATAGCTTAAAATTACTGAATTGAAGGTGAAAAAAAAACATTTGCAGAATTCCTTCAAGAAAGAAGCAAAGAGGAGAGCATACACTTTCTTGAAGATCAGAGCTATCATCATTTTCGCTTGTAGAACAACTACGAGATGAATTTATTTGTTCAACTGGAAAACGATTTCGCATCAGATTCTTATTCAATTCTCGAACAGCAATAGAATTAATTTCACGGACAAAAGTGAAATGACGTAGCTTTACCAAAAAAGCTGGTATAGCTACCAAATGTATTAAATTACAGCAGACTTTTCCCCAACCAAGTCAATTCACGCCAAAGCTCACCGAAGAAGTTACATCACAATACCATGCATGCACATAGTAGTGGGACCCTTTCTTAAATTCCGTAATTTAAAGTGAGGAGATTGTCACCACAGACAATTGTCAATAAAAACTCCGGTTTATTAAATTTTAAAAATTACCTTTATAGGGAAATTTTAAAACCATAGAAAAGTTCCCACCTGCAGATCAAAGGGTCACAAAAGTTTGCATACTGAAGTTGCAACTTCATTACATTATCAAGCAAAAACCAGGAATCCCCAAATTTTAAAGGTCCAACTTTTTCTTCATAAATACAACATTCAATCAGGTTTAGTTCCAGCAAATTGAAGTCAACATTTACGTTTTAGAAATTCTACCATGCCATGTTAATAATTCTGCTCCAAGCAATCAAATCAGAATATAGTCAATGTTCTTCAAAAAACACCAGCTTTATGGCTTTTCAAAAATTACACAAACATTGGAAATCCCATCTAGTCTATCATCTGTTCGCGCAAGACAGTAATAAAAAACTTATGCCACAGCACATAATGTAATTGAATAGTTCTATGGGTTTTATTTGAACGGTCTTTTTTCCTACAATTGAACAGAAAGATGCAATATGATAGCCTATCTGTTATGCAGTCTTAAGATAATGCATCAGGCAATCAAAACCTTGTAATACACCATCTTTCTATAATGCGCCAGCCACTCATAACCACATATTTTTAACATAGTGCATCAGACAGACCTGATTTTTATGCAACATTTTAATGCATGTTGGTTCAACGGTCCTTTGAGTGAAAACAAAAGGAGAAAACAGAGATAATGTTACAGACATGGTCAGCTTCGAGCAGAGAAGGGAATAAGATCGAAGGCTAAAGACCTTTATAGGCTCTAGCGCACAAAGTGTATAGAAGGAAAGCCCACTTGGGAGCCTAAAGAAATCCACAAGTGACACGCGTGACAAGCAGGGAAGTGAGGGAATAAAGTTCAGGTCATTTTATTTATGAAGCATTCCGTGTTTTTGGGTAGCCGTATTGGTTCTAATTTGTGCTAGGGGTGAGGGAAGAATATTTTTCCTTTGGGGCCAATCTTCTCCTAAGGATTTGTATCCTATTTCCATATATGTTTATGAATATAAAATTCCAGGGAAATTACATAATTTGCATGTCCTAATTTTGAGCTCCGATCAATACAAGTCGGTTCTTAAAATATCACACTCTTTATGTTTGTTTTGATAATCATAATCACAGCAGAAAATATTTAACTATTCCAACATTGTGGGGAGCATGCGATGAACAAATTTCCGAAAGGAATGAAAAAGCTGACAACCAAAATTTATATTATCACCCTAGGCTTATAAGTCATATAAAAATACCAATACTTAAGGATGAACAACCTCACAATATCGTCACCAATCTCAGGAATCATACTAATACAGCGCCGTCTTCTCCTGCGGGTTTCTATCGGAGATGCCCCAGCAGACCTGAAATTTGGTATATAATTTTAGAATTATAAAAACATGAAACATGTCCTTTTACCCCATTAGATAACAAGAAAAATTAAAAACTGAGGACAAAATGAAGAAATAGTAAGTGGGTAAAATAATCCAAGCACCATTTATTGTTAGCAAACACTGGAAATAATGAAATACCGAAATGCCAAATTTAATTCACTGACATGTTTATTGCTTAGCTGTAAGGACAAGTCCATACTAAATACTGTACTCATTAAATTTTGGGAACCTGAAAAAACCGCCACAGGAATTTTATGGACCCATTCCTAAGAGAAATGGTTAAATAATAAACCAAGCACGGTTTCAAAACACTGATGTCAAATTGCTCTTTGCCTTTACAAAATAAGGTATTTTCCAATTCATAAAGATCAAATAAGTTTGATTATCAAAAGTACCCAGATAAATGCCTTTTTATACAAATGTACATAAGCATACAGAGATCCAAGAAAACACACCATAGATGATATGTAAGCAGCATCAAACCGAAAATGTCAAAGGAAAGCACAAGTCACGAGGCGGCTTTCACATAACGATAGTACGAACTTGCAAAGAAACCATATATGATCCTTACACCTCGATGCATTAACGTCGTTATACTCTCTTAAATTATGGCTGCGACCACCAAGCATAGATCTTCCGTGTCCATGAAAGAAAGGATGTTTCGGACTAAAAAAGGATAGAAATTTGTAAAACACACAAGAGAAACCGAGAATTAGGAATATGTAAAACACATAAATTAAAAGCAATTCTACATTTCTTGAAATAAATAACACATTCGTAAGAGAAAATCTAGCTAGAAACAATACATACAACAGAAGAAACTAATGCAGTAAAATTAATTTAATACTCAGATGGGTTGTGTGTGTAACAAAATCAATGTAAATGAAACTGTGATGTACATTAAATGTGAAGGCTATAAAATTCCAGCCTTTATTTCAACAAGGAAATTTGAAAATTTGAATTTTCGAAAGCCACCACAATGCAAAATATAACAAGCCTTTCATGTGTATTCAAGCTACTTGAATTTCGAAATTCACGCAACATCAGCAGCCTTCATTTTTTAAATTTGAAGGAGCATTTCGGCTGAATTAAACATCACGTAATAGTCTATTTGACAAAGCATTCCAACCTTTCTTAATTCTGAATAGCCTTGTACCATATATATTTATCAGTCATTACATGCCATTTACAACCCTTAACTCGAAAATACGGCATGTAAATGCATCCTTTCAGTTCACTTCCTTGACCTATAAATAGAGCTCACAAGGAAGGCAAAAATCATACCAAAATTCATCACATTTTCGAGCAACAACAAGAACAAGAAGAGAACAAATCCTGCTGCAATTCCTTGAGATTTTCGAGCAAGAGTGCTGCCAAGATATCGAGCCAAGTGCCTGTCCAAACGCTGTCCGGATTCAAGCAAAATTTATGTCCAAGATCAAGTCATTTTCGAGCCAAACACAGCAAGTCTTTTTCACGTTTTTGGAGCATAATTCAGTAAGTGTGCTTATGTTTTAAAATAAATATGTATGTTTTAAATCAATCGCTCACAATATGATTTGTTCTATTTGGTCTTCTAACCATATACTTTGCTAAGTACGTCTATCTTTCATCACGAGCATGTTACAAATCAAGATCACTGTTACGAATCAAGTTAGAAATGGTAAAGGAAAATTTTCCGAAACATGATAAGTTTATGGCCCTGGAACGGTGGGTAATAATAACCGGAATATCGTCTCACCCCTTAGAAGAATTAGATATAAAAGACTGATCAGTAACACTATAGAATATGAGATGAATTTCAGTGTTATAAGTATATGTACAATTTTATTTTATAATCCTACCATGCTTGGTGAATTTTGAAAGATATGCACAAGTTTCTGTTGCAACGCATTCGACGCAATATTTATAAAGATTGTATATATATGCATATTCTATTGTTTCGTATTCGATCAATCCCTATTTGTTACTACTATATCATTTTACCTATTAATTTGTTGATATTACTTGAATTGCTTATTTATTACTACTTTCGATTATTGTTATCCTCGTTTTGAGGTATTCTAAGTATTTCTTCTCGTTTTATTCCAGGAAATGGCAGCCCCTCGTACCCGTGCCCAAGCCGCCCTTCGTATGTGTCAACTAGCCTTGACAACTGCGGTTTTGAGATTGCAAACCTGAGATCACAACTCAACTTTTAAGGGAACAACAAGAGCAAATGATAGCCAAAGATTTGGCATATGAAGAGTTGAAGAAAATGAACAGCAGGAGGTAGAACAAGTATATAGCAAAAAACTGTGCATTGAGTGAAGACTTACATGGCTAATAATGATGTTAAGCGTGATGCTGCCTACCACCTAGAGGCCGAAAAACAACATGAGATAACCAAGGAGAAATTGGAAGAATATCACTGCCTTTGCTGAAAATGGAATCAACTTGCAGGGAGTATGAACAAGATCAACCAAAAGCTCTATTGAATCTGAAATAACTATGACAGATATGTGCTAACAGGAATCTGTCACACCTTCTTGAGGTAAACCCTGAGAACATGGAAAATAAATCCGAAGTTTATTAATTTTTTTTCAGAATAGACATCTACTCGGATAGAGACTTATAAATGTCTATGACAACAGGTTGCTTGTTAAAAAAGAACAAAACATGGAGCTTTGATAAAGATGACATTTACCACCATAAGCCTACATTCAAGCCAAATAGTGTCGGCCAGAACTTTGAATAAGATTGCCTGGGAATGGCAAGAACCATTCTTTATCTGACCCAGCATATGGATGCCTTGATTTTTCAGTGAATGAGAGGCTTCTTCAAGGGCACCCTCTACTGGATCTGATTCTGATTTTGGTCGTTTGAAGAAATCGCAGACCTGTAAATGGTATAAAGTAGCCAAAGAAAAACGGTGGATGATTTAACTGAAGATCACACTGTTTTATGCAGCTTGTTTATCTACAGTGGCCATTTCAGAGCGTAATGTAACTGGCCAGGAAGTTTTAAACACGTGCCATCATTCCAACTTATAGATAAACCCACAACAGGACACATTTTTTGGTCTTCAATAGGTGATCTCTATCTAGCAATAATTAAACTAATTTCATGTTGCCACTTCTTTTCTTATCCATTAATCATGTGAGACCAACTGCATGCCATAATGTCAAAACCTATAATTGGTGATAATGGTACAAATAATTTTATGGAACCAAGAAATACTTAAATACCGTGTTTTGATAGTAGCATCAGCAAAAGAAATTGCTGCCCTCAACAATAACTTCCAATAATTGTATCAAAAGCCAGTCATAGGAATCAAACATATGATTTAGGCTCTGAATATCGATCCTAGAAACAAGCACTTAACGCTATCAAAAGCTATAGGTGACAATAAATCAAGTAATGCATGTGTTTGTCTCTCCTCTCCCTCTTTTTGAGGAAATGGGATATTTATTTAACCTAGGTTTATTGGCCTAGTTGTTATGCTATGAAGTTGTTCCCGTGGTATAATGTGCGGCATATTAGTGGTGCTAGTTTCTGGTGCCTGGATGGATGATATATCCTTAGTCATTCTAAATTGGCTTGAAATATTAGTAAATAGCAAACATCATATATGGGAAGCCCACAAAGTAAAATTCTATGTCATGAATTATCAAAGAAAATTGATATACTTAATGGAAATTTAATTGATAATATATAGCTAGAATTTACATATATGAAAATCGTTTATTGAATCTTGCTATCCAAAGACTTGTGAGTCTGTGATACGATTTTTTGGAGAGTAACAATTGTCCATGCTCACTTAGTGGCCTAAACACGATGTTTGGGTTGGGTACAAAAGGGGCTCACCAATCTGCTTATCTTCTTGACCATTTTAGCAGGACTTGAATGCAGTCCCTTTGCCAAAGTGGCTGCCAGCTGCTGTAACATGAAAAGCTTCTTATCTTTATGAGCATCAACAACAATTACATTCGGCCGAAGCCACTCTATATCCAGAGTGTGAAGGTCATCCAATGAAGGAACACTGTTAAAAATTTTCTTTGAATCTTCTTTCCTACAATGCACAAAGCATTATGTGGCTAAAAAAAATTACAAAATGCTACACATTAGAAATTTTACATTAACTACGGATTTCTCAAGAAATCAGAAGTTAGTTTAAAAAACAAATTTATTCAATGTGAGAAGATCATAAAACCCAGTACAGAAGAAAAAATGTCCAGCTATGCTAGCAGTAATTGCCAGATGGAATCAATATTTCATTGCTGGAACATTTCAATCCACAATTACGGGAATTAGCAAGCTATATAAGGCGAAATGCAAACATGGAAGCTTTCAAATTAAGGACTTGCTCATAATTGCATACAATTGTTTATCCCCTGAAACCACAAGATTACACATTCATGTACATTATCGAGGGGAAATTATTTTCTTGACAAAGTGACAAAGATTAAAAATGTTAAGACACGGCTATTGCAAAAGTATTATGATGCAAAAACTAAACAGCTATGATGATAGAAACTACTAGTATCCCAAGTTTAAATATAAGCATATCAATACAGACATGTGGTTCCAACAGATTTTGGTGTCAAATATTTCACACAGATATAAAAATAAGAATAAGACAAAAACCAAAGGTTTACTGATCAAGTTGAATTTGAAAGTAAAGAAGTAAAGTTGGAATAATTTTCTTTAACTAGTAAACTAGGTGATAATTGAAATTACTAAGATTTATATACATGTTTGAATTCAGGCAAGCACAAGTTACAGGACTGACAAATAGAAACCATCAGGAATTGTTTCATAAAGTTTTCCAGAGTCCCACAGGGTTTGTGATGCATTCTGAAATTCTGGTACCCCAAAATCATGCTGGCTTCTCAATTCTTTAGAACTCAAGTTATCATCAGACGAAACCACAGAAATTGATTGAAGTTTCTCAAAATGGCTTGATGGCGAACATTGGGTATTAGGAGCCTTAAGGTCCTTCCTCTCCATGTCTACTTAGATTTCAAATGCAATATCATGTTTGACAAATGGTTATCAGAGTCATAGCCAAAATGAACCAACTCCTAAAAAAGTCTCATAAACAACTCCAAGTCAGACCTAGGATGCAAACATGGAAACTTATTAGCAATTTCAAATTGATGTAAGTACTTGTTAATTACTAGTTTCATTCATTCCAGTATAATATTTACAAATATATTAAGAACTTGACATAAAAAGCAAACAATACATGTTTGGTGAATTGATAAAATGGACAAGGAATTGATGAACATTTTACGTCATCAAAAGTTTTCTCAGAAGATGTGTTCTTTATTTAGAAACTAAAATCTAGATTTGTTCAACAGTAGCCTTTTGTCGTAAAAAAGAAATTACTACGGCAGAAAAACCTTCTAGTTTTGAACTTTTGCGCAAAACTCTATTTTGGGAATCCCTAATTATTCTTTGTCCAATGAGAAATAAAAACAAATACAATATGAAATGATAATTAAGTGTGACTGTAGACAATGATATTGATAGTTAATATGGATCAAGTATTCTTCTGAAGCTAAAGGCAGGTAACAGACAAGTGGCAGAATGCTATCCGATTTTGATGGATAACAACGGCATAGTTCATTAATCATAGAAAGTGAAAGAATCGTCAAAGGCTATGAGAAACCAATAGCAAATTCGACCAGTAAAAACACCGGAAAAGTGAGGAAATCGAAATTCTTTCAAGAATCAAGAAAGAATAGTCAGGGAATATGAGAAGCCAGTAACGAATGTGAAAAGTAAAAACATCCAAGAAGTGAGGAAATTGAAGTTTTTTCAAGATTCAAGAACACATTAAACGCTTTCTAATCAATTACAGTCCATGAAAAAAGATTTATTAAAAGAAACCTGAAAACAAGAATATAGCTAATCACAATAACAGCAATCAATATGAAACGGGTACAAAGTCGTCCTCCATGAAAGCAATCTCACAAAAAGAAGCGGATACAGTGATCAAAGACCATGACAAACTAGTTCGTGAGATAAGCAGAGGCTTCTTCTCCAGTAACCGATCTACAATTTTCAGAGCACAAAAGAGAAATAAAACAGTTGTACTAAGATTCCTTTTCTTCATAAATAAAAACAATCTCGTCAAGAATTAAGAACCCAGAAAGCACTTCCTAGTCGATTTCGTTACATAAAACAACACGAAATCAGATCACACGGTCCTTCCTTATTGATATCCTCACAAGAAACCTAAAACAAGAATAATCAGTGACAATGAAATTCAATCTGAAAATGGTCGGTATTTACGGGAAATTTGGGGATCATGAAAATCTGAAATTGAGCGATTGGGTCACGAATCTTAAAAAAGGCGAAAAATTTACCCAGTTGAAGGATTTGCTACACAATTGATCTCTCGGATCTTGATTTGGAACTTCAAAATTGTTCAGAGGGCGAACAATAATTGGGACAAAGATGAATATATAAGGTGTTGGCGACACAATTGTCTTAACGGAAAGTATTATTCAACCGTTAGGGATTTCAATTCTTGTAAAATTTTGCCCTAAAAATTGGTTTTTTTTTTTTTTTTTTTTTTAACTTTATTACTCATATCAGAATAATAATAATAATAGTAATGCGTTTATATGGTTGAGTAAGACTCCTACGCAACTATGTTATACGAATTTATATTTGTGAGACGAGATTCGATTTATATTTAAAAAGCAATAATTTTTATTCAAATCAACTTATATTATGTAATATTTTTTTTATAAAAATACTAACAAAAATATATTTTTGCAGTTAAAATAATATATTAGACGTAAAAAAAAAAATATTTTTATTGATCGGATCGAAATATGTCTGGTATACTTGGGAAGAGATGAGAAGAGAGAAATGACTGATTGGAAAAAGAGATGAAGTTTATATTTTTGTCGTAAAAATAATTTTTTTATGGATCGAATCGCGTTGAAGATCTGTCTCATATAATTAATATCTCTTCCAATAAAATTGATCTTATTTATATATGGATCCGGATATCACATGTTAGGAGATTACAATCCTATTATTATCATTATTTAATTTTTTTAAAATAAAATATTAAAGTATATAAAGAAAAGGGCAATGTGCACATAACGCGCTGAATTGAACGCATCACTCTCTCTCCCCTCTCTCTTTCGGTCATCTTTTTTGCAAATTCTCAACCCCAAAACTTGTTGGGAAAAAAATATTCGGAAAACGATTATATTTGTTAAAAATGAAATAAAGAAAGAACATGAGACCGTCTCACGGATCCTAATATGTGAAACGGGTCAACCATACTGATATTCACAATAAAAATTAATACTCTTAGCATAAAAAGTAATATTTTTTCATGGATGACCCAAAT
The DNA here is from genome assembly GCF_012295235.1 of Primulina huaijiensis. Taxonomy (NCBI): domain Eukaryota; kingdom Viridiplantae; phylum Streptophyta; class Magnoliopsida; order Lamiales; family Gesneriaceae; genus Primulina; species Primulina huaijiensis. The sequence goes on from NC_133320.1 coordinate 21,988,888, forward strand.
AAGAGATCCGTCTTATAAAATACGACCCGTGAGACCATCTCACATAAATTTTTGTCATAAAGTTATTATTTATTTTTACTCTTTTCCAAAATATTAGCGAACTTTGATATATAACAGAAATTTAAATGCAAAACTTACTTTTTTATATATATAAAATAAAATATAATTTCAACAGAATATTTTTTTCATTAAATTTTATATTAAGTTATTTGTCTATGTTTGGTATCTTGCGGAAATTAATTATAAGAAATATTTACAATCTAAAATAGGAAAAATGAGGTAATTCTAAGTCGAAAAAAAAAGCGGGAAATTGGGGATCAGTCCCCAGCCGTCGTTTTTTTTAGTGTTCAGTCCCTTGGTACTTTTTTAGTACCACATTTCCACATGAAGTGTACCATAATTTGTATGACATAGTACCACAATTTTGTGGGTAGGGAGTGAACCCAAAGAAATGTTTTCATTGGGGATTTTTCACCAACTTCCCCAAAAAAAAGAGACATCCTAATTTTACTATTTTGTTCATAAAAATTTACATTGATCAAAATAAAAATCTACCTTGAACTCAACTTTGACATAAAACTCCACCCCAAATTTCATCCCAAATGACCAAAACTCGACCTGAATATGAAAACATTGACCCTAATATAAAAACTCAACTCAAATGTGAAAAAACTCAACCCAAATATGAAAAGTTCGACCCAAACTCGAACCAAATGTGAAAATCTCGAAACATGCTCGACCCAAATGTGAAAAACTCGACCTAAATATGAAGAAATGACTCAAACTCGATCTAAATGTGAAAAAATTCTACTCAGATATAATATGTATATAATTATTTACGTAAATATTCAATCAAATATAATATAATGCAGTGATAATATATTATATTGTGCAAAAACATCTGAGTTTGAATTTGAATTTGAATTGATCAAAATATGATTTTTATTTTTATTTTTACAAACATATATAAAGACATATTGTCCATTAAATCAATATTAAAAAAAAAACATTTGATTTCCTAAAATATTTATTCTCCTTATTTCTCGTGGTTTCTGAAACAAAAAGATAGTGGACTCCCTCCCTTCTTTCGATTTTCCGTGCTCAACTTCGCCAGGAAAAAAAACCCCAGATTACCTCTAACATAATGAATTGAAAAAGAAATACCACAAATATCTACTGTTTTGGTTCGATTAGTAGGATTTCTTACCGGAGTGAAATCAGTGGCTGGGCGATATGGGCTGCGCTGGATCACGCTTAAAGGGAGAGGGTACTCTTTTTGTTGCGTTTTTCACTGGAATGAACTTTTGTTTTCTTGAATTTCAACGAGGGACACTGTTGTTGGGGTTCACCGTTAGTTATTTGACTGTAAAATCATATCTTTGCTTCATAGATTTTTTTTAAATGTCGTGTTGTTGAGACTCCGTGTCTGGGCTTTGGTGAATTTAAATCTAGCTTCTGATTGTGACAACTGTTTGATTTTTCGAATGTTGGTGTGAATAGAGAGTTATTCTTTTCTGATTTTATTCCAATCTTCAATCGTTGCTTGGTAAATTTATTGTTTTCTACATGGAGTTGGAGTTTCGCACTTGGAAAAATGAGTTGATTGAGGATTGGATTTATTCAACGTGTTCCATTAAACATGAAAGATTTCTCTGATTTGTTCGAAGCCCGAGGCTTCAATATTATGAAACTTTGACTTGGTGAAGAAAGTAAAAAAGAAAAAAGAATGGCTGTGTTTCCTGAGTCTGCATTTTCTCAGACTTATGGGTTATACGCTGAATCCTCATATAACCAGATTGTAATTTTAGTGGCTTGGTGGAACATCTATTTTAATGCAAAACCTAGAGAAATATAAATTTATATACGATCTTGCTGGATGGATATTGGATAGTCAACTTTGTGCTTGCGTTTTTGAGCTCGGAGATATAATCTAGTATAAGGAATAATGATCACAAACTACAATTGATCCTATTCTAAGGATTAATAGAACAAGTTGCACGTTGTTTCATATCACGCTAGCACCAATAATTTCGATGTTTTTTTTAAAGAATCCTCAACTTATTCACATTTTATGCTTTATGAATGAGCAATGCAATATTTATTTGTGCCTTCTGTGTGTCTCATGCATGATGCATCAACATGATGCTTGCTGTGGTATTAGCTTCTTAAATTTGACATACAGATTCAATAATATAAATTTGGACTTCGTTTTATTTTAACTGCCTCATAGTTTTGACTTCTTATCTGAATCCAGAAACTTCAAAGAAAATAAGAAAACCCAAGGCGTGGAAGCATTCAGAAGCTATAACTAGAGCACAACTGGTAAAGATGCGTGAGGAGTTCTGGGATACTGCTCCACATTATGGTGGTCGGAAAGGTATATCATTTTTTATTTCTCTACATATCTTTTTATAATCATCACATTAAGCTCTAGAGCGAGCTGTGGGATTCTTCAGATGATTATATGTAAATAAGCTATGGTGTTCTATTATTATATATGGTTATCACAAGGCTACAGGTATAACAAATTGTCATATATTTTGGCATACCCCAAAAGAAGATAGATCATATGCTTCTCCCAATATGATTTAGGAAGTTAGATCATGTAAAGTTTAAGAGAAATGAAGTCATACAATATCTGATTTGTTATGCTAAAGAGTTCTCAACAGCAGCATTTATGTAATTTTATTTCATGGGGCTTCATTTACCTTAAGTTTTTTCACCTTCTTGAATTCATTTGGATCATCTTGATTTCTATTTTTATCATATAGAAAACTATTTCCATGCGTCATTGCCATGACACGTCTTGCTTACTTGATCTGAAACCGTGTTAGTTATCTGCAAGAATTTGATACCAAGTTTTAAGCTATCTTTTTGTCTATGATTGATGGAACTGGAAAGATTTGTCTTCCCTCCCCACTTTCAAGTTAAATTTTGAGCTTGTAGTGCAGTTTGGCTTGGTTCTTTGGTTTGTAGACCTTTCATTCTCTTATGCTGTTTAAATTATTTGCCATGTCAGTGAATTGGCTACTTTGGAGTAAAAGATTGCTTGCGTGGTTTGGGCTGTTGAGCAGTTCTCTAATTTTACTCTCATCCTTTATTGGTTTATAAATAATTATGTTACAACACATGGAAATAAAATTTGGTATGCATGTGAGAATTGATTCTATAATACAAGTTCAAATATATGCTTTATTACACACATTTGTTGAGTGTGCTTCGGTGACTTGTTTCTTATGATATCCCTCCATCTAATAATGGTTTGGAATAACATTTGGTTTGAAAAAGAGTCCTGACATGGAAAGAGACCAAGGTGATTGGTATGACACTATTGCCTTTAATACATAGTGATAGATATATTGTAGTATTGCCAAAAGGGATGCAATACCAAGAGTTTAAGGTATACTGTAATACTCTCTCCCCATTAGTACGTACTAGCGGATGTACAAAAACTTAAGAGAGGGGGCTTTATACCATGAGAGGGTGATAGTTAGTATGGCACAGTTCCTTTAATATACAGTAACAGTCTAATAGATTATAAAACATTATATATGGGATGTGTGTAGTGCCACTAAATATTATATTAAGCAAGATAGTTTTTATCTTGATATACTAAATGTGTGCTGCTAGACATGGCTGTAACTTAAAAAGCTGCTGGGGAGTAGTGATGAATAAATTCGTGAAATTCACCTTTTGCAAATGTTACAGTCTACATATGATGAGAGCAATTCGACGTCGTTCCGTTGTAAATTATGCGTTTGCAAATGCTAGTATGATGCATCACTTTTCTTTCAGAGGCCTAAATTTGTTTTTGTTGAAGATTTGAACTTGGTTCATATTTGATGTTTGAGTTTCAAATATCAATTATTATTTAGATGTTACTTCGTCTTCTAGTGTTAACGTCAATTCAATACGAAAATTTTGAAATCCGATAATTCCAATTATGTTTCATTTCCTGATGGTTTTTATCGACGTTCAGAGATTTGGGATGCACTCCGGGCTGCATCAGAGGCTGATTTAACTCTTGCACAAGCAATTGTGGATAGTGCCGGAGTTATCGTTCAAAGTTCTGACTTAACAATCTGCTATGATGAGAGAGGTTTGCATTTTATTGTACTTTGGGTGCAAATGGATCAAGTCAAGTTGAATATTTCTCGTATTTTTGGTATTTGAACTCGAGCTTGTATTTGAAAATATGAATAGCTTTTGGCTCAATTCAGTTAGTTACAGTGTTTTTAATTGGCTTGAAGCTCAGATCGAAGTAGAAGAATGAACAATATTGCTCAAGTTCAGCTTGAATTAAAATCCGAATTAAGCTCAATTGATGTGGTTCGAACTAAATTAGCATGAATCACATAGCTTGAACATATGTGCTTGTTTAGTTTTAAAGATATTTTTGAAACAACGATAAACATATTAATACTCATAAAGAACAAAAAATATTATTTGGTTCGAAATATGTTTGAATATGTTTGATCTTGGCTCAAGCTTATCAGTTTCAAATGTGAATCATATCATATCTTTATGTAATTTCCACCCCTCTTCTATATCTTCTTAAAAGTGTAATCTTATTGCAGGTGCCAAATACGAGTTACCCAATTATGTTTTGAGCGAGCCCACGAATCTGATCCGTGACAATTGAGAAGAACATAGTCGCCACGAGACTGTATATTGTCGTGTAAATTGGTCTCTATATCATCTTGTTTCTAACTTCGTCCCATTTTAATCTTGCTCAATGTCCATCTTAATTCGTTGTATGAAGTACTTCTCTTTGATAACAATCCCTTGTGATCGTTTGGGGATAAGTGATAACTATGGATCTGTGAAAATTTTAGCTTTATATAACTTGGAAAACAATATGTATTATACTGGAGTTTATAAACAGTATAGATCGTGGCAACGGCTTGTGAATCAAAGTATTGCAATATTTTGTTTTTATTAAATTTAATGTTTATTTTAAATTTCATATCTTACACAGTTCTAGTGAACTCTCATATTTCAAACGCATAGGCACGGAAGCATTCGAATTATTATTGAAAACTCGTGACAATTTAATATTCTTTTCGCAAATAGTTATATGAATCAAAATTGAGCAATAAAATATGGTTTTTCACAAAGATGGCGTGAATATTTTTCTCAATTTTTTTCCAGCGAATGCAAATGGAGCTAATTTGTATTCTCCACTTGCGATCCAGCTTAATTTCATGCAATCCTTTCTAAACACAATTTTGCTTCGTTTTCATGATTGGAATCAAGAAATCTGGACCCTTTTTGGATGTTTTCCACATGAACGAATCGAATCTGTTAAGCGTGTTAAAAAACAAGTGGAATCATTAAGGAAACAGTCAAGAACTTGGTAACTGCGGCTGATTGATGAATCATGACTTTAGAGAAGAAAACAGTCAAAGAAGGGGAAGGCGGGACATATATTAACTTCTAAAACAATAGAATTGTTTAAATTTAGATGTTAAAGTGCGTATAATTAACAGGCTAAATTGTTCGTAAATGTTTTCTTAATTTGTGCTCATCTTTTACTGGTTGATCATAGCGCCACAGTTGATGAAACTCTTTAGTTTAATGGAAAAACGAAGTCAACAAGTGGAGGCTTGAATCTACACGTATTGGTATACATCGCATGAGGTCATAGCATTTGGATAACGTGAATTTCGTATGGAATGTATGTGAGTTCACTGGACACCCACCAAAGAAATGACAGCATGAACTGAATTTCAGCAATCTGTTGAATTATGTGATTTTTAGCGCTGCCAAGCCAAAGAAACCTTGACAAACAAAACAGAAACTCTTTTTAAAGAAAAAAATGTGAAAATAAACAGAGCTAAATCTGCACCAGCTTTTCTTGATTCTGATCAGCTATGTACAACTTCACAGCATCTCTCATGTCCTCAACGGATTCACACCCTTTAAAGAAATCAATCAACTTCTTCAGTTCTGAATCCTCGAGATCATCAATAAAGGGCTTGATCGGGATAGCATTATCAGGCTGAAATCCGTAGGAATTTGGGTTGTCGTCCACAATCACCAACCTGCTAAGATCTCTCCCAATTTCTGACAGATCTTTTACCAACTTTCCATCAATTTCTTTGCAGGAATCTCGGTACAGACGGTGAGATATACGAGACCTCCAGTCGAGCCTATCCAGCACAAGAGATGCGTATTTCTCGATCCCGGCTGTGAAAACGACAACCTCGAACTTCTGACTCAAGAAATTCAAGAATTCATCCACAAATGGCCTCTTCAGCACGTAGAACTCGACCTTTTCTCCATCGATCTCAGGCCTGACTATGAAATCGTACTTCCCAGGAGGATGGTTCATCCTGGAATGCACCAGTGTTTCGTCTAAATCAAGAAAGATGGTCCTTTTATCCGGGTAAAGAGACGGAGGGAGGCTTGTCTTTTCATTGAACAGGTTTCTACGGACGGTCTCCGGGCGATTCGCAGGGACTTTTTGAAGAATTTGGTATCCCTTCTTGCGGGGCGTTTTCTTCGGGCTAGCAATACAAGCTAGTCTAGCGAAAATCTTGACGAGGCGGCGGTGGCAAGAGGACAGGGACTTGTTGATGGAAGCAACCACCAGAGAGGCGGCGCCGGTGGCATTCTTGGTCGGAGATTTCTTGCGGCTGCGGCGGTTGGTTGTGAAGTTTTTTAGATTTTTGAGTGATTTTGTGGGGGTTCTCTTTACAATCTTGGACACCATTTCTGCCGAAAATGGGGGAGAAAAATCGTCAAGAAAGGAGAGATTACACGAGTGTGGTGTGGGTGAGGGGCAGTTTAAGTTTTGCTGATTTTGAATTTAGGCTCGGCCTCAACGGTCGATTTCTAGTATTTTGGTTTGCACAGAAACAAAAGGAAAAGGAAATTAAAGTAAAGGAGGAGGAAGCACAGTGTGTCCTTTCCTTCGTATTAAATCATTTCAAATCCCATTGGCGGGTTGTGTAATAACCTATATTCAATTTATAAATAATCTTTTTAATATAATTTTTGAATAATAATCAAGATTACATTTGGTTCAAATCATATAAAATCTATTTATTCTATAGTTTTCATTTAGAGAGATTTAAATACATCTCATCTAAATTTAAATTCTTATATTAATAATTATAAATTATTTCAAATGCAACCTTTGCTATTTGAAATCGATCAAGTTTGAAATAATTTCTCAAATTACAATCCTAAGTGCAAATCAAATCCTGAGCTAACCTTTTTTTATTTTATTATTTCTACATGAAAATCCATAACTATTCATGTGTACTTCTTGGGTTTTTAACTGTTTACCGCATATTTTCTAAAAATTTAATAGAATAAGGTTAAATTTTTTTTTTTAACAAACTAATGTGTTACGCCTCTTCAAGAGGCGTGACTTTCAATTTTTTTTTAAAAAAAAAAAATTTTTTTTTTAAAAAAAAGCAAGTCACGCCATCTCATATGGCGTGACTTGCTTTATTATTTTTTTAAAAAAAGTAAGTCACGCTCTTACTTTTTTTTTTTAAAAAAAAATAATAGTACAAGTGACATGTTTAAATTATTTCAGAGTTGCACGTCTCCGCACATGTATTATAAGCTACAATAACATAACTTTAATAATTTCGAATTCATTATAATATTATAAATTTTACTCTATAAATTGAATACTTGATTGACTCATTTCATTCGCTCCTTTCATATTTTTCATCGGTAAGTTCTCGTAAATGTTTGAATTTATTTTTTCACTTCCTGCAAATTTTTAATAATTTGATTTTTTTTTTGGTTTTGCAGGTTCATTTTAGTTTCAATTTATATTAAAGGTATGTATACTAACATAAATTATTCTGTTAAATATAAAAGTTATAAATGAAATTATTTTTAATGTTAGAATAATTTTGTCGTGTTATTTAATTTTTTTTCAATTTTAATTATTAGGTTCTTTTTTTTAGTTATTACTAATTTTTTTAAAGAAATTTGAAAATCGTTCTGAGCCTTATTCATGAATATGTATTTATAGATAAATCTTATTTTTTTTTATAAACTTTTGATAAATTTTCATTATCATTATTATTTTTTTAAAAAAATGTTTAAAAAATTTATGTTATATGCTATTTTTTTCCGTTGATATTATTGTTTTATAATAATTATATAATTGTATAGTATGATAATAATAATTTTAAATTTATTTGTTCATGTATATATTTGTTTCACATTTAATGTAAAATATTATTTGTAAAATAAAAAATAAAATCACGTAGTTTTTTGTTTAAAAATAAAATACACTATCTCACATAATTATGAGATACAATAAAAAAAATGTTTAATGATTTATTGTATTAATCGTAATAATTTGATGGTGAAATGAAAATATATGTGAGTTGGCGTAATTTAAAAAAAACGAAAAAAAGGAAGTCATGGAAGTCACGCCTACCAAGTAGACGTAACTTCCTTTTTTTTATAATAAGAAAATTTATATTATTGGTGTAAAATAAATTAATCGTTATACTAATTTTTTTATATATTACTTATATAAAACAACAACAATGAGTATTGTTATTATCNCATGTATATATTTGTTTCACATTTAATGTAAAATATTATTTGTAAAATAAAAAATAAAATCACGTAGTTTTTTGTTTAAAAATAAAATACACTATCTCACATAATTATGAGATACAATAAAAAAAATGTTTAATGATTTATTGTATTAATCGTAATAATTTGATGGTGAAATGAAAATATATGTGAGTTGGCGTAATTTAAAAAAAACGAAAAAAAGGAAGTCATGGAAGTCACGCCTACCAAGTAGACGTAACTTCCTTTTTTTTATAATAAGAAAATTTATATTATTGGTGTAAAATAAATTAATCGTTATACTAATTTTTTTATATATTACTTATATAAAACAACAACAATGAGTATTGTTATTATCATTTGCATAATATAAAATAATAAGAATAACTAATAATACATAGAAACATAATTAGGCATTTTAATCATAAACTCAAAACGTAGGTATTTTAATCATAAACTCAAAACGTAAGATTATGATATATTCATAATTTATATTCGAATAGCCATGTAAATTAATTTATATCAACGCTTAAAAAATAGGCGTGACTTACTTTAAAAAAAATTAAAATTAAAATTAAGCAAGTCACGCCATTGGAGATGGCGTGGCTTGCTTTTAAAAAATAAAATAAAATAAGTAATTGAAAGTCACGCCTCACCCTTTTTTTAAAAAATTAATAATAATAAACAAGTCACGCCATCTCAGATGGCGTGACTTGCTTTTTATTAAAAAAAAATTAATAATAATAAGCAAGTCAGGCCATCTCAGATGGCGTGACTTGCTTTTTATTAAAAAAAAAATTGAATTGAAAGTCACGCCTCTTCAAGAGGCGTGACACATTAGTTTGTTAAAATATTTTTTTTTACCTTATTTTATTATACTTTCACAAAATGTACTGTAAACGGTAAAAAAACCCGTACTTCTTTTAATATGCTAGCGTCGTATACTTAAAAATCCATAATTTTTTTTATGCGCATCAGAGTCTTAGTTTGCGTAAATGATATCACACTTTCTCAACAAAGTTCTTAGATTCATCCCTAACTCTACATCGGAGTAAGATTTGTAGTTAAATGAATAAGCACATCTATATCGGCATACAATTATGTGGGAAATACGAGCAACATGCGTCTGCATGAACCTACAAAAAAAATTTGACGAGTAGGTAGGGAGTTAGGCTTGAACATGTCTTCAGGGCCACCGGCTGAGACAGTAGGCCATTTTGAGATTTTACGCATATGTGAAATGCTGATTTTATAGTTTTTAACCTTTGGTATATAAAAATGTTACAACATATTTACATATTTGAGTTGCAGATAATGTTAATTCACCTGTTAGACGTACAAATCAGTATTGCCAAACATATATTAGATTTTTCTCAGGCCTCAGCTGCCTTTTACAAGGCAAGTGCAGCTTCTATTGGACGATTAACCTTGGACTGGATTATCAATCTGTGGCGTCGCACCTCCATTAAACCAACGATTCTTCCCTCAATCTTATTCTTGGGATCAAGATGGATTTACAGCACAGGAGAGTAAAAAGTAACTCCATGGTAAAGATAGTCATGCTAGTCCACACAAATAATGATCTCTTCCAAAACCATACCACCTTTCTGAAAAACGGAAGTTCAGACTCCAGGGTCAACGACGAAGTGTAAATTTCAGGAATACCGGCACCAGGCTTGAATTCGGCACGCTGTTCAATGACAACCCTTAAGCAGGCGGTTGGCACGACGCTTTCGGTAAAACCTAGAAGGTTTATTTTCAGATTTTGGGATTCTGACGTATAACCGGTTAAAATTGGAGCAACCTTAAGGAAAGTCAGCAAAAGGCGAACAGGCTGACTTCTATACTGCAACATGCATGGGCGCCTAGAGCTTGCAAGGGTTCTACCATCCTTCGCAAGGAAGTCCACTCTGACCTTCAAGAAAGAAAGAAGAATAAATGAGGTATACGATTGTTGGTCAATTACATGAACTCGTCCTTACGTTTGTGTTGAATAAACTCTGCTGAATCTACAAACAGTGAAATCTTAATGGGAAAAGAAATGCAGAAAATACAAGGAAAACAAACAATTATCATTCTAAACTTCCTTGTGCCTATGATGTTTTCCAGTGCAGAATGTTAACAAAAGATAGAATAACAGATGCGTTGCAATATAGCAAAAAATTGTCCCTGAACGATCTTATGTACGATGTATCCCATTCGTGGATTGAAAAGATTACCTTCGGAGATAAAATAAATGGCTTTTTATGCAAAAAAATTAGGCTTGGCTGTTCAGATAAGGATGTTTTGGCAGTTCCGAACAGTAGCATTTCATTATTCTTCTAGTTCAGATTAGGACTCATTAGTCTACAAAAGTCACTCCATTACCAAAACACCACAACATAATTTCCCCTTGTCCATTTTTTTACTGCAGAAATCTTTTGTAACTTAGGAGATTCGAAACTTTTGCGAGTATCTAACCCTATGGTTCTTCAAATTCAATACAGAATCAACACTGGGTTGGGAATTATTGTACAATATATACCATCCACATTCCCGATTGCATGCCAATTGATAGGAAGAAATAAGTCTTGAGGAAAGTATCAGAGGCAACACACCTCGAAGCAATCTCTGCAATTTATTCTAGTTTTCTATGAATGATATTCTAACAAATAGTAGCGTGAGCGTTCCAAAAGGACCAAAACACAACCATATATGGAATTAGACAGATCATTCGACCACATACCTGGAATATTCCAAGATTACGATTGTGGTCAGATTCGGGTAGCATCAATAAAACAGTAACCTGCACTTTGTGATTAGCTGGTATTGCCCTTGATCTGCCACCCTTCACAGTTCCTGTTTTCTCTGCAAGATAAGTTTCGTGGCTAAGCTCTGGCTCTGCTAATATGGGCACAAATGCCAGCGGACTCTTCTCCGTATAATCAAAATTCAAATTTCTCCTTATTCCTATTGGCTCCTCCACCAATCCCCTTATCAACAATCCGCCAATCACAAATGATGACATCATCAACCCCACTAATACAAAACACACATAACCTGACCACAACAATCCCCAACCACATTTCAGACCAAGTTTCCAGATTGCTTGGTGTTCTTTAAACCATTCATACACAAATGGGGACACATTTTCACGCATAAGATTCCAAACTCTTTTCATTTTTCGCACCAGACATCGTTTTCCACACTTCAAAAGCCCAAAAGGATTGAACATGACCATGAATAAATAATACATTAACCATATTGGAAACATAAAAAATTTAACATACAAATCAAACTGGAAGCTTATGGCCTTTATTATCAGACCAGCTAAAAGATCAAGAAGACTAGAATTTGCCTCCTCGTTGCCATTGTTTTCCTCCAAATTCGATTCTTTTCTGACCAATTCCTCATCACCTCCGCGTACATTTGCGTCGGTGCAACTCGAACTTTCCTCATTATTCCTAGTATTCTCTCCACTCACGGCCTCTTTCACACCTTCCGGGCCGCACTTAAGCTCATACTCCTTAATTCTGCGGGAAAGCTTCGAATTTGTCTCTCTAGAATTCAAGTAATTCTCCGAGCTCACCGAAGAGCTCAGCATCGACGACTTGATTGAGTCGGCTACGGAGGACCTCCTATGAGTCCGCGATCTCCGGCGGCGCAGAGTCGCCGGAGGCGGGTTGTTATTATTAACGGAGGTTGACACGTCACCATAGGATTCAATTACTTCGGAAAAGGTTTCTACGCAATCATAGAATGGGAAATCATCGGGCGCCTCGTGAAATTCCTCTTTAGCTTTATGTCGGGCCATTGATTTCGTATCGTCCATTCAAAATGATGTAAAAATGTGAAGCTGAATTTAGGGCATGCTGAGAATCGGAATAATCCGGTTTCGAATTGGGGGAATTCTATGATCCATCATGTAGATCAGCCCCACCAAACAAATGTATTAATATAGTTGTTCCAATTTTATACTCGAAATTTTATCTTTATATCATATATAAAAAAATTTGTTCTGTAATATCATACATATGTTTCAGATTCTCAATGTTTTGTACCAAATTTCATCCGAAAAAATAATTGTAGGCTCAGGGAATTGCATAAACATTGTTCGTGTGAATCAAAACTGCAGAGAAAGTTTCGGTCTTACAAAGACTGAACACACATTTAACTATATTATTGGAGATTTAAAAGCAAATCTCCCAATTATTTATCAAACAAAGTATTCAAATATTAAATATATTATTATTATTTATCAAATATAGAATCACAAGTTACTATTATTAAACAATAAATAACTCAAAATTATTTAGAAATATTACTATATATTATCAATGGTCGTAAATATATTACTTAACAGTATGAGATCAAATTCAACCAGACTACATTAAAATGGTCACGAAACCATTTTCAAACAACCTAATCTGATTCGAGATGGAAGCATGATCGATTCAACTTATATCGCGGTTTAAATGTTTTGGTTTGAAGCAGATTATGACTGGTTCCGGTTTGTTTTGCCGTTGGTGGATTCTCCGGTCGGACGACGGCCGGGATAATTTGACTTAGCCGATGTCTTACCATGAATCAGTACTTCGAATTGCATAAAAAAGCATAGCATAAAAACTATCATAACCCGATTTGGAATAATAATAGTACTGTGTCCCATTTAAAAAAACAATTTGTATAAAAAAAAAACTTAAATTGCAGTTGGACTAGGTTTATACCAAATGAGATAAAACCTAGCTATATAATTTAAATTATTGGAAATAAGTAAATAAATAATGTCATCAATTAATTATAAACAGTGGTCAACCATAGATTGATAAATTTCAATTTATATTTTAAAAAAAACATTTATTCTCATAACAGAAAAAGGCTATCTCTCTTGACTTTTGAGATATTATATTAATTTTAATTAGTTAGAATATCCATAGATTTTTTAAATCCACAAGACCAAAGAAATTTGGCCCTTAGGATACTGACTTAAAAATAATTAACACTTAGCTTTTAGTTTTAATATATGTTACATGATATGATTTTACACAAAAATATCAATTGGACCATACATTATATATTTATTTGATCAGAACATCAATCAATGTTCCTCTAGGTAAAATCATATCAGATATAACACCTCCGGTATATATATAGACTGACCGTGAGCTTTGTATGGTCTAAACTGCACCACAAATTGACGACGATCCACTAAATAAAACTTACTCGATATATATGTTGCGTACTTATATAATATTTTTTAATTAATGTAATGAGACATCAGACATCGTATTGCAATTTGCGAGAGATCATTCCATCTTAGGTCATCGGGCCACGAGCCCGCTTTCTCATGGAACGTGCACGCATGCTTTCATGCCATCATCATCGTTAAATAAGAAAATGAAATTTTGAACTGATAAAAAAATTACATAAATCCTCAATAATTTCGACTCCCATATATTTACGTACGTATCAAGTCATTCAATTCCATACATCAAGTGGGACAAAAAAAACAAAATAATCCAACAAAATTCGATTAACTAATAGAACCTAGGCCTAGCTACTTTCTGTTCAAAGTTCAGATTCGTTCAATCAAAACAAAATAGAGTTGAGATCAGGCTTTAGTCCAATGATCTCACCCGCTAGATTAACTGGCTCCCTCCTCGGGTTCGTTTCCCCTCTCCAGCGTGTGTTGTAATAAAAAAAAAAACAAAATAGAGTTATATATATAAGCCACTTACCCTTGGTCAACGGACATTGTCTCCCCCAAATTTGGGAAAAAAATTATGGGTTTTAAAACCAGTGGCGGAGCCACATATATGACCACCCAATTTTTAAATTTTTTTTTATATTCATTTTTGGATAATTTTATATTAGTTCGGATGACTCAATTTAAAAGATTCTAGAGTTTAAATCATAGCCCGGATATTTTAATAATCTCGACTCTGTCATTGTTTAAAGCTTCTTATGATCATCATCCACCCTTTACCTAGAAAACAATATTCATACGATCATGTTAGCAGAAAAGTATGACAATATTGATAACATAATTTTCGCCCTTGCAGTCCGGATCAGACAAAATCGTCATGTCTATCAAGTCATACTACGTCGGAGTGTTGAAGTGACACAAAAAATGCTGTTATGACCTCGAGTTGTGTAGAGAATTGTTGAATCAAGAATGCCGCAAACTGATCTGGTGTAAATGATATTGCACTTGATGGGTAATTTTGTGGCTGTATATAATTGTTGTTAACATAGTCGTTGCTCCCAATTTCCACTTGAGAAACAGTGCGCCAATTATATATAACTTAACTAACTAAATATATATCACACAACACACTTTTAGGTTGATAAATTGTGGATTTAAAATCCTTTCTTATTTAGCTCTTCCAAATACGTCAATTGATTTGAAATCATATATATATCCATCAACTCAAACACAAAGAATGCGTTTCACATAACACGGATCTTGCATGTATTTAAAATCCACTACGATTAAAATTGAAATTATTTAACTTGATATCGACTGAATTTAAAATCCATTATTTCAATTCTATCGTTCCAAAAACAATATAAATTTGTTATGAATTCGATTTTCAACCTTTTTTCGATAAGTTAATTTTCACATATTAAGACATATTTCATTCCCAAAAAAAAAAAGAATTCTTCTTTGAGTATTTTTTTTATTAGACGACCTCTTCGGTCTAATACTAATTAATGAAATAAGCAGTATAAGAAAATAAATTAAAAATTCACTAGTTAGAAAACATGCGAGGAATCAAGGATCATAAATTACAAAAATAAAAATGTTTATATTAAACTTGCTTACATACATTCATTTCCTATAGTTATTTTCATACATCTTATGCAATCTCGTTACGTTATTTGCTAAAGATATGAATGGGAGATATAATTCTTTGAACATGATATATGATAAATATATACATATTTACACATTACTTTCAGATTATACTTAAATTTTAACACTTTATTTAATTTCTAGGTTAAATTTCCTATATTCAATTTGAGATTATTCAAACTTAAAAATTGATCACGGGGTATTAATTTTAGATTATCCTTGCAAAGATTAGAAGTAGTAGCATTATATTTAATCCTGTCAAACACAAATTCTCAAATCTTATTTTAAAATTTTTATATTAATCTAATCGTAATTTTTTTTTGGTGAACTACAATCCAATTTTATATTTCGAAAAATGTTCAGAATTTTCACTTATTTCAGTTTTGTGTCATAAAATGCTCTAGATATAAATTTGCATTATGAAAGTCATGTCTATATATAATATTTTATTGATCAATCGAACCCGAATGTAACAAAAAAATCAAGAATACATAGAGATTATATATTTAAAAAAACTTAGAGATTAGGGGAAAGTTTTCTTTCTATTAATTAACATTGATTAGAGAGGAGCTGAACGGCCTAACATGTTTTGACTTTGGGAACAAATTTTTTGATGTGGTCTGAAAATTTTGTTTAAAATAACAATAATAATAATTTATCAACATAATTGATTTTTTTAAAACATATTCTGCAATATAACGATCACTATTTTAAGATATTACTAATGCTTTAAATCTTGAAATTTACTTATAACCACAAAATATTTAAAGTGCATGTTATCCTTGGCATCAATATTAAATGATTAAAATTATATTAATTAACTATAACTTAATTTTTTTTGGCTAAATAATTGTTTAAATAAATTGCATGGACCCACAGAGTCCGACTATATATATTTTTCTCATAAATATATATCATGAATATATAAATATAGACATGAAAATATCTAGGTTATTACTCATCTATTGATAGGGGTGAGCAACCGAACCGAATTAACAATAACCGAACCGAACCGAAATATTTAGTCATAACCGAACAGACCGAATTAATTTTCGACTGAATTAACCGATTAGTTTTTTAAAAAAATTTTATGATTTAACTTTAATTATATATGAATTAAAAACATAAAAATTAAAAATTAAAATATATATAAAAATTGATAGGGTTGATTTTAAAATTAATGGTTGATTAGAATTAGAATTAGGGTTGATTTAAAAGTAAAAATTAAAATATATATAAAAATTGATAAAAAAAATAAAAATTAATTAAATAAAAGTATTTATTATATCGGTTAACTCAGTTATCCGATTTCAAAATTTTGAAAACCGTAACCGAACCGAATTAACCGAATTTTTTTAAATTGAAAAACCGAATTTCCAAAATAACCGAATCGAATTTCTGAATTGGCTCGGTTCGTTCGGTTAATTCGGTTTAACCGAAATCTTGCTCACCTCTATCTACTGATGGGTGGGTAGCTGAGGTAGTTGAATGTGTGAAGTTTGCGGCCAAACTCTCAAGTTTGAACCTCAAGCATATGTGCAGTTTTCTGCTTGTTTACCTGATGAGTTTAGTTTGCAGGCTATTCTGTATATACAAAGTTAACCCGATGCATACACCCTAAAGAGTTGTGACTGCGGATTCTCATATCATAAAAAAATAATTATCAGTGATCACAAGGTTCTCAAATCTTGAATTAATTAATTAGTATTTAGTGATATATTACACAGACATATTGTATTATGGATAATCTTCCTAAGAGATCTTTTCCTGAGATTACTCCGTGTTAGACCATTTAAAAAAAGGTTTTGGCTTTTCTTATTGCCATATATCCAATCTGATATATATCTAGTTTTGGAATTATAACAATGAAATTAAAGCTTCAATTTTATTTATTTGTTCTACTTTTTGTGAACTTTTATAGGAGATTATACTCGTCTGAATATGTCAATTTTTTTTTGCATTGAGTTTATGCATGTTTTAGCCTTTGATTTATAGTTTGAAGCTTGACCACTTTATAACTCAAAAATAACAATTTATTTTGACAACGTACTATCGCTTACAATAATGGTTTTGGCAAAAACTTGTGTGAGACGGTCTTACGGATCGTATTTTGTGAGGCCGATTTCTTATTTGGGTCATCCATGAAAAAATATTACTTTTTATGTTAAGAGTATTACTTTTATTGTGAATATCGGTAGGGTTGACCCGTCTCACAGATAAAGATTCGTGAGACCGTCTCACAAGAGACCTACTCATATGTGTCATGATAGGTTTTTTTTATACTTTTTAGATAGGTTGTGATCTTTTAAAATATATTTTTTTGATATTTCTATATATGCACAACGTATTTGAAGATAGAGTAAATGTTGAATGGAGTAAGTTTACGTTTGTCCCTAAATGGTTAAATTTCAGATTGTAAATGTACATATTGGATTAATTGGTTGATTTCTTCTGACATAATGGTAGTCTCATGATGCTAATTCAAAGTTCCAAAATTGATTCGGAAATGTAAACTTCATACAAATATATGAACTGCACATAGCTAAATTAATTCATGACTTTTGGATGTAGAATGAAAATATTATCCTTATGCTATCGTCTCATCAACCGGAATGAAATTTACGTTGTGGATTAGCTTAAAGACTGTTATACATATTATATTTGTTCTTTCCAAAAACGTTGGTAAAGCAGCATTAACCACCAGCTATAACTTTTGGTGAATGAAACAAACGTTACATATATATTGTTCTTTCTAAAAGTTTAAAATCAAGAGATCCCCTAAAATTATTTGATTTTTATTATTATTCCAAACACGTAAAACCCATTACTTTTATTAAGTAGTAGTGTGTGTGTACATATATGTACACACACGTAATTTCTGAGATGTTGGCTTAAATAATATTTATTGTTGAGCAAGCTGATTGATGTCGAATGGAGATGCATCGGATGGTGAAATGGCGTTGTATGATCTGGCAGCTGTCGCCTGATTTATTACATCTGTGGGATGATAATTGTCATAGTAAATATATCGATCCTTGTTGCTACATGGAACCTGGTTTGGGACACACTGTCCTCCTGATGATACTACACAGCATGGTGCATTGAAAACCGTAATACCTGCATGAATCATCCATTCTACATAACTTAGTCTTCCGATATTGTAATATTATATTGCACATTACTGCACTTACCAAGAGCAAAAACATCAAGGCCGAGTGAAATGCTGGTAATGTTTATGAAGGTAAATTTTGCACCGGGTAGATTGGCATTGAGGTCATCCACCAGAGGCTTCAACCTGTCGTTGAATAGTTGCACGTAGTTGTTCACGTAATCGACGCATCCCGATGCATTAGCCCGAGTCGAAGCCAACAGCTGAGGAATGCAGCCGAGCTGCCCTAGGCCAAAAACTGCCACCTTTCTTGCCCCACTGTTGTACAAGGTCTGGCCGGTGACAAAATTATATATTTGTATAAAAAACACAAAATATGTTAATCGATATTTTCGTTTCTTGTTCTTATACAACAATTTGTTTAAATAAAAGTAATAGGAATCACCTCGAACTGTTGAGAGTATTGTTGAATTAAGCGTTTAGCAAACTGATCTGGTGTAAATAATTTACTTGAAGGGTAAATTTGTGGCTGTAAATAGTTGTTAATATAGTCATTGCTCCCCATATTCACCGCATACAAGCACTTGTTGAGGTACGCAGTGACTCGAGACGGCCCAAGCATTGGTGACAAACGGGTGATCGTAATTTGATGATTCGATAACTGTCTGTTCAAACTGATTACATCACCCTATCAATATCAATATANTATGTTATGCTATTTACGATTTATGTCATTTATGTTATCTGATTTCAAGTTGAGTTTGTTACAATCCTAAATTTTGATAATTTTATTCATTTTTCCACGTCACGCTCACATGTGTCATATCATATAATTAAACAAATTTGTTGAAGTGAAATTTTTGCAAAAATTAAATGATATACGACTAAAAATGAAATTTATCAATATTGAAGATCAAAACAACAAACAACCAAACATAAAATAAAAATTGCAATTTCCCAATTTAAAATTTATACCATTTTTTTTCAAAACCATAACTTAAACAACATGTCAAAATATATAAGTTGTGCTTGAATAGAAGGATTCGAAGTTATAAATTTTAAATCCATTGATTTTAAATTCATTTGTTGCTTACATGAATTTATAAATTAATCATTTTGCTAATTCATGTAGATGCGATGATAGTTACGATAAATTTGAAATACAATCAAGATGAATGTCATTTGAAATTTATCATTCAAATCTCTGCTCAAATCAAATCATTCTTTTCAAATTAAATTCTATCATCCAAGTAGGGGTGGGCAATCTGGTCCGGTAGTTCAGGTCCCGACCCAACCCCTATCGAGTGATTTTGTCAGGTAGATAAGGTATTTAGTTGAGTTCGGGTTAATAGGATCTTACCCAAACTCTATTAATTTTAATCGGGTTCGGGTAGAAAAACTCTACCCTAAGAACCTGATAGGGTGCCAACTACCGGATTTATTGATAATATAGTAAATGTAATAAATAAAAAAAATGCGTAAAAAATAGAAACTCGAACCCGACCCGATCTGGTACCTGACTAGTCAAGTAGTTATAATAATTGGGTCGATTTCGGGTAGAGAAAATAATACTCGAAAAAATTGAGTACCTGAAACCCGAACCCATGCCCACCCCGACGCACAACCTTAGAGAATCTATGGGGAATTCAAATACATGATAACAATCATAAATAATTAATCACTATTTGAAAAAAATAATAATAATAAATTATTTATAGTGCCCATATATATATTTTAAATCTAATTACATACATACACACTATATTAATAGTAGAATTCATATAAGGCAATCCTATGTAGGGGGGAGGGGCATCGCTGAAAATAAATTCGATGAATCCTAAAAATTGAGAAATAAAAGTAAATATTAATTAATTACGAGTGCTCTTCCTGAATCGTCGAGGATTCCCGCTCCTCCTGACGCATAATTAACTCCTCTCAGGATACTTGATCCAGTTGCATTTGCAAACGGCGGGATGGAATCAGCAAACCCTAGCGACTGAGCTGCAATATATATCCATGGATATTACAGTATTATTCATACATATTATGTAAATAAATAACATGAAGAGGGAGGAGGGTGGGTCCGAATGGAAACGAACCCAGGTAATCTGGAACGTTCTTCTTGTTGGTGAATCTTCCTGTCGGGCCGCCAGGATAATCGATTCCGTAAGGTAAATAATTTGCCTTGGCCAATGTGTTACGCATATTATTATTGCCATTATCAGACAATGAATCTCCCATGAAGAACAGACACGGGACAGCTTGCTGGCCATGAATCACAAACACTTGGGATTTCATAGAAATTACGCATAGCATGAAAATCATAACCCATTTTGCATGAATGATAATATGAGCCATTGAAAGAAATATTGTTTGATGAAAATTTAATGGGAGATGATGGATAATTAGAAAGTCTGCATTGGATAGCAGCTATGTATATAATCCGTTCAAATGCAAGGGCGGATTCAAGGGAGATCATCACTGTATATATATACATACAATGGCGTACGTATTCATGGATATATCCAACCTACTACCTCAGCTATTGATACATAATTAATCACATGAGTTGATGGACAACGTATCGCCATTTTCTTCGACGAATATCATGATTTTGACACTTTAATTTTATTAATATTATACACCATGTTTAATTTTGTCCTGTGATAAGTTTATGAAATTAAAATGTGTTATATACACATACACACACGGTGTTTACATCCATGGAAATATATTTTGCGATTTCTAAATAGTAGCACTATACGATGTTCAAACTAATCACAAAATACTTAGAATACTATAAAAACTATAAAAACAAATTCAAATGTTTTATTCGAAGCATTGGAACACTTCAAAAATTAGGGAATAAAATAAATTGAGAGAGAGAGAGAAATAGAAGGAGGATTTTTGACCAAATTTGTGCTCAAATAAAGTACTTGTTGTCTTATACGAGAATTGATTTAATTTATAGACGCCTACTATTATGAGCACTTAGATGTCCACCTATTGAGTCGTAAAATTTCATCTCATCCAATATGTGATCGTTACCTCAATAGTACTCAGATATATGCTCACAATATGTGTAAAAACTTGTTTCACCTATGTTTTAAAACAACATATTCATCGCGAGATGATCAATTGAACATTTGTATTAAAATATAAAAGAATATTACTCCTTATATAACAGAAACTCAACTAGCCGACTATTTGACATACTATGTGGAGAGTGTAGAACACGTGGCATGGCGCCATATTTAAATTATCAGGGGTGTCAAAATGCAACACGATCCGTCAACCCGACACGACCCAACACGAAAAAAATCAGGTTTGGGTTGGGGTTTTTCGGGTTCGGGTCGGGTTCGTGTTGGGTAGGTTCGGGTTAGTGCCAGGTTAGACGGGTTTCGGGTTGGGTTGGGTGGCAGGTTGACCCGAAATTTTTTTTTTAAAAAAAAATTACCTATATTTTTATATATTGTATGTTTGAACAAAATTTATTTTATATTTATATGATAAATTTTCATCATTTAATATTTATTTGTATATTTTTTTTATTTTTTTAACAATTGTTTATTTGATTTAGTAAATATACTTTTAATTTTCTACAATTAAACTTTCAAATTTAAATCGGAAATTTTGTTATTATGTGTTTAAATTAAAAAATTATTATTATTTTTTATTTTTTCGAATTTTTTTCATTAATTTTTTTTAAAAAAAATAAAAAAAATTCGGGTTAGGCGGGTTAGTGTTCGGGTTGGGGGTTTCCGGGTTGCTTCGGGTTCGGGTTGGGAAAAAAATTCGCGGGTTGACCCGAAACCCGACCCACACGACCCGATTGACACACTTATAAATTATGGGCAATAACTAATATATATAAATGTTATTTAATATAAATGAGGGTTATAATATAAAAAGAATTATTGTTAAGCAAGAAATACAAAATTGGAGAAAAGAAAAGATTGAGATGACAATATTTATGACGATATTCATTTATCCAAATTTTTTATTTAGTTTAGGTTTGTGCGATAAATACTAATTTAAATATGCATTTGGAAAGTTACGTACGTATTTATGACGATATTCATTTATGTAATGCTAAATCATGAAAAAGTTAGATATAATTAGGAAAAAATTAGTTATACATTGATTATTAGAAAAAATATATTAACTGCCTGCCTAATACGTTTTGACTTTGGGAACATATTTTTTGCTCTTGCGAATTATGTGAACTTGATGAGTTTAAATATTTAAATATTTTTATTTATTTTAAAATAATAATTTATCGACAATGAATTATTCAAAAAATTTGATTCCATGCGCAATAGATGATCCGATATGAACATGTGACCATCTTATAATTTGCCAATCCTAAAGCATTCATATGCATTGATTTCGATTGAAGATTTATTGGTAAAAATGAAATAGTAAATCAAAATTTAAAAGCATCTATAATTTATTTATACATTAGTTCTAGTATAATAAATTTTAAATAACATCATTTTGTTAAAATTGAGTTTCGAACTCAATACATTATCACAAAATTGAGACTTTGTTGTAAAATGCTACAAGTCATCGGTAGAAGATTAAACTTAATTAATTACATAGTAGAGAACAATATAAAGAGGTTTAAACTACGGGTGTAAACGAATCGAGTTGGTTCGAAAAATATTTGATTCATATCGAACTCGAGCCCCAAATTATGTTACGTTAGCCGCGAGCAGCTCATAAGCTTTAATATTTTATTAATATAATATAATTATATATTAAATAACTATGTTTCAAGCATTTATTTCCGAGTAGCCCGAAACATGTTCGAATATTTCGAGGCGAACTTGAATTTGAGTCTTGATTCAAACTGAATTCGAGCCAACATTATTAAAATTTTCGAGCTTTGGATCGAATTCAAGCTCGAATATATCTAATTCAATCCTTAAATTTTTCTTCATATTTGGCTTGATTGAGGAACAAATAAAACTAGAAATGGAGCGAGCCACTATTTTTCAACCATCTATGCTTTATAGCTCGGGGTGTTAGACCACTACATGACTATATATGCATAAGATGTTATGAGATAAACGTA
Organism: Primulina huaijiensis; assembly: GCF_012295235.1. Classification (NCBI taxonomy): domain Eukaryota; kingdom Viridiplantae; phylum Streptophyta; class Magnoliopsida; order Lamiales; family Gesneriaceae; genus Primulina; species Primulina huaijiensis. The sequence continues at coordinate 22,012,465 of NC_133320.1, forward strand.
TGTTAAGATAGATGTATGACGAAACACACAATGATTGCATTAGGAATGAAAGGACTATGAGCTACTTAGATGTAACCCTATAGAGGATAACATTCGGGAAATATTTCTAACATAGTTTGATCATGTGAAGAAGAGAACAAACACGGCTCCAATTTGACATATCTTAGATCGACAAGTTAACAAAAGTAGTAGAAGTAAGGGTTAACTATGGAAAACTTAGATAAATGTGGTTAATGAGGATGTCTTGTATTTTGGTTTAAGAGATAACACGTGTGAAAATTTCTTAATTTGTAGAAGTAATATCAATGTAGTCGACCCCGCAACTAACGAGAATGTGCTAAGATAATGATGATGATTTGGTCCGATTCGATTTGTTTATACACCTAGTTTAAACAACTAGCATGACTTAAATTATACCCAAATATATATAATACCACGGTAATATCCCAAGGTCCCATTAATCATGACCAAGGCCTAGCTGGACATAAGTAGAGCCCACATGACTAGACCGTAGGCCGAAACCCCGAGCTACCGAGGAGATGGCTAACCCATCTAGGGCGAGGACCGAAGACCAGAGATACCGAGGATATGGCTAACCCATCTAGGGTGAGGACCGAAGACTCGATGTGAAGACCAAAAATTTGAGCTCAAATAATTCAAAATGTACGCAAACCCATAATTGAAATTTGAAAAAGCATTTTGACACATGTTAAAATAAGATTTTAATAGCCCTTTGAAGGTTGATTATTACCCATAAAAATTATGTTTATGGCTAATAAAGAGGAAAAGAAATGTACCCTTTCAACTTCAATTGGAGTACCAAATAAAGATATTGGTTCAGTGAAATTCACGCCAAAATAACTCCAAAACAAAAACCACACCAAAATCTTTAGAATTTTCGAACTACACCAAATGTCAAAGGAGGGACGGAATTCTACAACACTTTCGACAAGAATGCTACGAGAATATTGTGAACATTAAATTTGGGTTCTTAAAAATGCTAAGTGCTAATTTTAAATATATAAGATATTGGTATTTTTTATTTAAAATGAATGCGAGAAAAAATATCTTTGAGCTAAGAAATCTATATCATTTTTGGATAACAAGCTCAAACTGTTTGGTCCTCCTTCAAATGGGTTGAGATGTACTCAACCCAACCCGTCCCATTTTTACGGCGGTGGCGGACCCAACCCAATTTGACAAGTCTGGTGAATATGTTTACTTTGCAATTATAAATTAGCTTAAAGAAGGAGTCCAAACTATAGGATATTCTAGTAGTTTGAGAATGTTCCCTGAATATTTACAAAACACACCTTCTGACCGAAAAATTGAGTTCGATATCAACATGATGCCGGGTGCAGCACCCATTTCAAAAGCACCATATAGAATGACACTAACAGAACTCAATGAGTAACTTCAAAAACTACTAGACAAAAAGCAGATTTGGCCAATGCATCACCATTGGGAGCAACTTTCTTATTCGTCAAGAAAAAAGACGAAAATATGAGATTGTGTGTAGACTATAGAAAATTGAATAGAATCACAATCAAGAACAATTACCTCCTTCTGAGAATCGATGACCTCTTTGACCAACTGAAAGGAGCTAAGGTATTTTCAAAGCTCGATTTTCGATCATGAAATCTTCAACTAAAAGTTAAGGTAGAAGATGTTCCTATGAGTATTGCCTTTAGCATAAGATATGAGCATTATGAATTCATAATGATGTATTTTGTTTTAACAAATGCCCTCGTAGCTTTCATGTATCTCAAGAATCATGTATTCAACTCATTCTTTTACAAGTTCGTGGTAGTCTTTATTGACGAGATTCTTGTCTACTCTCCCAACAAGGGAGACTACGAAGAGCACCTCCGGATGGCTTTTCAGATTTTAAGGGCGAAAGAGCTTTATGCCAAGTTCAAGAAATGTGAAATTTTTTTGGCCAGATAATGTGATATTCTCGGGTCTCATAATCTCCACTGAAGGTGTATCTATTAGCTACCACCCAGGAAAAACCAATAAAGTAATCGATGCCCTAATTCGAAATGACATGGGGAAGAAAACCCTCGTATCATTTTATCTGTTAAACCGTATTTACACGAAATGGTGAAGATAATTCAAGACCAAGATCCCGATTTGACAAAATCAAAGCTCAAGTCAAGTAATTAAAGACACTTGAATTCAAGACCGATCACAACATACTCTTTTTGATGAAATATAGATTGTGCTTGCAAGACATTGAAAGCTTATGTCAAAAAGTCATGATAGAAACACACAAACAAAATTTGTAGTTCATCCAAAAATCACTAAAATGTAAAAAAAAACTTAAATAATTTTTTTGTGTGGAATAGAATGAAAAGAGACACCGCAAAGTCTGTCTCTAGATGCCAAGTGTGTCAACAAGTAAAAGTTGAACACCAAAGATTTGGAAGACTGTTTCAACATTTAGAAATCCAAGAGTAGAAATGGAAGCAAATTTTTATGAATTTCATAGTAGGTTTACCAAAGTAATGTCAATGTCATGACAAAATATGTGTGATTAATCGTTTCATATGCCTAAATACAATGATATAACCATACCAAAAGTGAAGCTACTTGAGAGATGAAGGAGAAGATGCAGAGTCAATATCCCTACGTTTTTAAGACCAAGCCATCTCAAATTTCGATAACGAAACTTCCAATAATGAGAGAGTGATGTGAAGACCCAAAAAATTGGGCTCAAATAATTCAAAATTACACAAGCTCATAACTGAAATTTGAAAGGGCATTTAGACACATGTTACAATTAGATTTTAACAGCTTCTTGAAAGCTATTATTGCTCATAAAAATTGCGTTTATCGATATTAATTAGGGTAATAAATGCATCATTTTAGCTTATCCTTAGAGGCCTATAAATAGAGGCGTTGATTTAGTGAAAGACCACAGCGAAATCGCTCCAAAAAATTCTAGAGGCATTGATTTAGTGAAAGCCCACAACGAAATCGCTTCAAAAAATTCAGAATTTTCAAACAACACCAGCTGTCAACATATGGAAAAAATTCTACAACACTTGCGTTCAAGAGTGCTGCAAGAATATCAAGCCAAAGTTCTGTCCAAACATCGTCCAAATTCATGCAGAAGTCCTAGTTATTTTCAAGCCAATCACACCAAATTTCTATCATCTTTTGATTCAAGGACAATCAAATAAATGAGCTTATACATTTATATTTTCATAGAAGTTTTGTATACTTGTTTTCTGTAAATAGGCTTTTGTTTTAAAATGCAAATTTTATTTTAAAATAAAATATGTTTATATGTATAATTTAAAAGTATGGTTTTTCTGAAAATGTGATTTTTTTACTAATTTGTGTGCATTGAATAATGATGAACTGAACGATAGAGAAACGTATTTTGAATATTACCGATTATTGTTAACTACTTATCATGGCCTTATCCTTTAGAGATATGATATATAGGAGACTAATATCAATTTATCCATGAAAAACGTAGTTATTTCATTGCACTTCTGAAAGATGATTACTATTATTATTTATCACTGAATTTTCGATTATTATTATCCGAAAATTATTTAATTTGCTGTCAAAATCTACTATTGTATACGTATTATTTTCGAAACTGAGATAACTCCAGCCCCCATTTGTTGAGTGACGATCATATCACTTACTCACTCAAAATCCCTCTCAGATAAGAATGAGGAAAAGATCGAGGATGAAGAACATAACCAGTTTTGGGGATGCTGAAGAAAAATAAGACTGTTGTCTTTTTTTACTTTCGTTTTTGTAATAATATTTTTACATTTCCCTGCAGTAAAACATTACGCTATTATGTTAATTTGGAGTTGTAAAGAAAATATCTCGTTATCTATTATCTATCTATCTATTACTACTATAAATATATGAGTTTGAATTGTGAATTTACATCTATGTCCTCATCTTCATTAAATATTAAATTATCTATTACTACTATAAATATATGAGTTTGAATTGTGAATTTACATCTATGTCCTTATCTTCATTAAATATTAAATTACTACTATAAATATATGAGTTTGAATTGTGAATTTACATCTATGTCCTTATCTTCATTAAATAATACTCATTAATACATGTCACTTTGTTTGTTTATTTTCATATATTAATTAATGCAATCTAAACTAAATTGAAGAAAATAAAATTTAGCATTCATTTTTTTGTGATGCAATTTGCAATCCATTTAAAAATAAAAACTTATATCTTTAATGAAATTCAAAATGATAATCTAATCTAAATCTAAATCTAAACTACTATAAATATATGAGTCTATAAATATATGAGTTTGAATTGTTAATTTACATCTATGTCCTTATCTTCATTAAATAATATTCATTAATACATGTCACTTTGTTTGTATTGTTTTCATCTATTAATTAATGCAATCTAGACTAAATTGAATTGAAGAAAATAAAATTTAGCATCCATTTTTTTGTGATGAAATTTGCAATCTATTTTTAAATCTATCTATTACTACTATAAATATATGAGTTCAAATTGTGAATTTACATCTATGTCATTATCTTCATTAAATAATACTCATTTATAAATGTCACTTTGTTTGTTTTATTATTACTATTATAAATATATGAATTTGAACTGTGAATTTATACCTATGTCCTTATCTTCATTAAATAATATTCATTAATACATGCCACTTTGTTTGTTTTATTTTCATCTATTAATTAATGCAATCTTAACTAAATTGAAGAAAAATAAAATTTAGCATCCAAATTTGCAATCCATTTAAAAAAAAAATCTTATATCTATAATGATATTCAAAATGATAAAAATAATAAATATATGTTTTTGTTTGTTTTTTCCTAGCTATTAATGACTTCTAAAATATATACATCTATGTCCTTATCTTCATCTAAATTTAAACTACTATAAATATATAAGTTTGAATTTTGAATTAACATCTATGTCCTTATCTTCATTAAATAATATTTATTAATATATGTCACTTTGTTTGTTTTGTTTTCATCTATTAATTAATACAATATAAACTAAATTGAAGAAAAATAAAATTTAGTATCCATTTTTTGTGATGAAATTTGCAATCCATTTAAAAAAAACATATTTCTATAATGAAATTCAAAATGATAACAATAATAATATATGTTTTTGTTTGTTTTTTTCCTATCTATTAATGACTTCTAAAATAAATTAAAGAAAAATAAAATTTAACTATCTTTTTTTAGAATGAAAAATTTAGCTACCATCTTCTATAATGAAATTAAAATTTATTTTCTATTTTTTGGAATGAAATTTTCACTCAGTTTTTTTTTAAAAAATACATATGTCTTTAATAAAATTTAAATAGTAGTAATAATAAATACATATTTTGGTTTATTCTCCCATCTTTTAGTAGATTCTAAAACAAATTGAAGAAAAATAAAATTCAGTTAACATTTATTGGAATGAAATTTACACTCTATGTTTTTTTTAAAAAAACTATATCTTCAATGAAATTTAAAATAAATAGAAGAATAATGAAATTTACGTTCTATTTTTTAAAGATGAACTATATTCTTATTTTAAAAATAATTATTTTTGTTTTATTTATCTCTTTTTTTGTTATCATTTGTGAACTCTATCTTTATTTTATATGATGTCATTTTGTTTGTTTTCAATTTTTTCATTAATTAATAAATTTTAAAATAAATAGAATAAAAATGAAGTTAGCGTTTTTTTTTCAAAATGTTATAGTTATCCAATTTTCGAGTAGGTCTTTTATAAGACGGTATCAAATAGATAGATCTCTAAGACGAGTCGACATTTTTTATTAATTAATGTTAATGCATTTTAAAATAAATCGAAGAAAAATAAAGTTTACACTATTGTTCAAAATTTTATAGTTCTCCAATATTTGAGTGAGACGATTTCATTGACATATATCCTAATTCGGGTCTACCCAATCATTTCCAGAGAGAAAAACATTGTTTTTTCATGATTCGGGTCGGATATGAGACATGTTTCACAAAATTGACCCAAATGGATTAACCTAAAAAATATTGGATACCGAATCAAAAGTAAAAAAAAAAAAAAAAAAAAAAAACCNGCCTCCTAACAGGAATGATGAAGTTATTTCCTTGAACATAACCACACACACTCCTATATTTCCTACACTACATCTTGTGAACTTGTGTGAAGAGCAACCAACGACGCGTAAATGCCATCTTGAATCTTCATCAATGTATCATGCCTACCCTTTTCAGCAATGACCCCATTCTTCACAACTGCAATCGTATCCGCACCTATTATGGTCGAGAGACGGTGTGCAACAACGATGGTGGTTCTGTTGACCACCACTTTGTCTAGTGCATCTTGTACTATTCGTTCCGACTCGGTGTCTAGTGCACTTGTTGCCTCATCAAGTAGAAGAATTTTTGGGTCCTTCAAGATTGCTCTTGCAATGGCGATTCTTTGTTTTTGTCCCCCGGATAACTGGACTCCTCGTTCCCCAACGTTGGTTTCGTAACCTTGAGGTAATCCGGATATGAAGTTGTGGGCATTGGCGGATTTTGTTGCTTGAATGATCTCTTCTTCTGTTACTTCACTTTGTTTTCCATAGGCAATGTTGGCGCGGATCGTATCGTTAAAAAGAACAGGTTCTTGGCTCACCAATCCCATTTGTTGCCTCAGCCAGTAGAGTTTGAATCTTCGAATATCTACTCCGTCCAGGAATATTTCCCCAGAATCAGGGTCGTAAAATCTTTCTATTAGGCTAATAACTGTTGATTTACCACTTCCACTTTCTCCAACAAGAGCAACCGTCTGAAAAGCAATCGGAAAAGACCATTTTTAAGCTGTTCAAGTGATAATAGAAGAAGATATGGGAAGAATGGTGGAGCTTTACCTCACCAGAAGGGATATTTAGGCACAAATCCTTGAAGATCTGGATGTCAGGTCGTGTTGGATACCTGAAACTTACATGTTGTAACTCAATATCACCCCGAATACTGGGCAGTGTTGTGCCTTCGTCACTGCCTGAATCAATCTTAGGTTGGCTGTCAAGTATCTGAAATATGGAGGCAGCAGAGTCTTTAACTTTGTTAACATCTGGAGCTGTTGCACTTGCTTGAGAAACTCCTATGGCTGACATCGTAAGTGCAAAGAATACCTGAAAATATAATTATTTCGACCAAATTAACGGGCATGAAATAACTAAGAATCGGTCCAAACAAGTAAACCACGAGCAAAAAAATCTTAAATTACCTTGAATACTTCACCAAATGTTGCTTCATCATGTTTCACAAGAACCGCGCCAATATAGAAACAAAAGGCATTTGCGCAATATAGTGCCAAAGAGCCGACACCAAAACTTGCTCCACTAACAATACCGAGCCTGACTCCTTGCTTCAAAGGAGCCTCACATTTCTGCTCATACATTTTCATTACCTTGTCTTCAGCACCAAATGATGCCACGGTTCTGATGCCACTGACTGCGTCATTTGCTACTTGGCTAGCTTCTTCATACATCACCTGCATTATACATATATCACATCTTTTGCAACAAATGGTAATTTTGTTTTAATGAACAACGGTTTCAAAGAAACCTTGGCATCGGCACTGAAGCCTTTGTAGAACTTCATCTGTAAGAATCCTTGCAGACCAACGAACGGCAGCACGAGAAGTATTATGATTGCCAATCGCCAGTTTGCCGTAAAGGCAATAACAAGACCGGCGATTACAGTTGCTATATTTTGTACTATCAGAGCTAAAGCATCTCCTACCAGACTTCTTACATTCGAGGCATCAGTAGATAGCCTTGCCCCAACAGCACCGCTATATTCAGAAAAACCACCCATATTAAGTATTTCTTTAAAATTATAAAACCCAATGCATGTCGTACACCAAAAGTATAGCTGATAATAGTTGTGAAACTTAAATATTTAAAAGTAGAGAACAACCCAATCAACATGCCACAAAAAAATAAAAAATTAAGAAAATGCCACACAAAACAGTAAGGATAAATATCATTCCTTACAGAAACAAGCCACAAAAATGTTAGTGTTTCCTTAAATAATAAACAAAAGAAAAGAAGAGGAATTACCTTGAGTTGGCGGGATCATCAAACCAGCTAATTTCTTGGTGCACTATCTTCTTGAACGACAAAGAACGGATTCTTTGAATCAGTTTGCCACCAGCAATTCCAAAAAAGTAGTTCTGAACTGGTAATGCAACCAATGTACATGTGCCTAAGACAGCAAACATGAGTCCCCAAAATTTTGAGTCACTCCTCAGTCGATGTGGAGGTTCAAAGAAAATTTTAATGGCTGAAGAGAGCAGTAGGCCAAAAATCGGAAGAACTACACCGTGGGCCCCTGCACCGATGGATCCAAGTAGCAAATACAACAACTCTGGCTTATTTAGGTAGGCAAGCCGTCTAATAGAAACTCTCTTACGTTTCTTCAAAGTTTCCGCATTGTTTTCATCAATGCAATCACTTACTTCAGCTTCTCGGATGTCAGAAAAGCCAGGAACACCATAGGTGATAGTGAATGAATGCCTAGCAGAACCGTTGCTTGTAGATCTCTTCATTGAAATTCTCTGACTCGAAGACTTTCTCAAGCTTTGATCTATTTCAGCAGCAGCGTCTGCTTTCTGAAAGTTGGGTCCCCTTGAAAATTCAGCCTGTTTAGCTCCTTCTTGCATGCGAACAAGCTGTGTGTATGCTCCCTCGGGATCATTAATCAATTCAGCATGAGTACCTGGAATTAAATTTTTCATAAAAATACATGATAAATAAAATCGTACTAATAAATTAAGTTGTTTATAATCATGTACCTTGTTCTACTAATTTCCCAGCATGCACCACTGCAATAAGGTCTGCATTTCTGATAGTTGTCAACCGATGTGCAACAACCACTGTTGTTCGATTCAACATAACATTTTCAAGTGCTTCTTGAACAATAAATTCTGACTCTGCGTCTAGAGCACTCGTTGCTTCGTCAAGAAGCAGTATTTTCGGATCTTTCAAAATGGCCCGAGCAATCGCGATTCTTTGCTTCTGACCACCGGAAAGCTGAGTACCATGTTCACCCACCATTGTGTCAAGACCCTGCAACCATAATTTTCTATTACAAAATCTTAAAATATAAACTGTAAATATTAGAACGAGTAAATAATTTACTATACCTGGGGTAGTATGTCAATGAATTTAGCAGCATTGGCAAGCTCAGTAGCCTTCCTAATTTCCTCATCAGTAGCATCTTCTTTGCCGTATAATATGTTTTCCCTCATAGTCGTAGCAAATAATATAGGCTCTTGACTTACAAGACCCATTTTTCCCCTTATCCATTGGAGTCTCAGGTTCTTTAAATTCACCCCATCAATCAGGATTTCTCCAGCATTCGGATCATAAAATCTCTCGAGTAAGCTGATCACCGTGGACTTTCCACTCCCACTTTGCCCAACCAGAGCTGCAGTTTTACCACTAAGAACATGAAGTGAAAAACCCGCAAAAATTTGGACTTCTGGCCTCGCTGGATATCTGAAGTGCACGTCCTTCAGTTCTATTTCACCTCGTATGTCTTCTAGTACAGTTCCACCGGCATCAGATGCATTGATTTTTGGTGTTCTTTCAATAGTCTCAAACATCTTGTATGCTGCAGCTTGACCTGCTGCAAATGCATTTATACATGGAGAAGTCTGGCCAAGTGACCTGATCAAGACCATTATAAGATTGAAGAGCAAAAAACAAGTGAAATCTTTCTTCATCGCATAAAAATGATGACACTTACATCCCCCCGGTCATTATCGACATAATAACGTTGATGACATTCCCTCCATTATAACCTTTTTCTACGATTAATTTGGCACCATACCATACAGCAAGTCCATAAGTTCCGAAAACAACCAACATCACAGTACCAATTCCAAATCCTGAAGCCATCCCTTGTTTGACAGTTGATGCATAAGCAATCTGCAGTTTGCTCTCGTAATTGTCGATCGCCTGTTTCTCTCCCGTGTATGATGCAACCTAAGGATACAATCGATCATATTCCTCATAGATAAAGGTACTGTACTTTAATGTAATATGGCCTTCTGCAAATTGGTCATTGAATTTTACCGTTCTAATTGCTCCGACTGTCTGTTCCACTACATTTCCAGCTTTCGCATATGCAATTTGCCCACGACTCGACATCTTTGACATGATAATTGCTGAGATTCCTCCAGCTAGGACAAGAGCAGGAATGCAAGAAACTAACACCACGGCTAGGCGCCATCCTTTGCAAAAAGCAATGATAAAGCCACCGAAGAATGTTGACATAAATTGGATAAATTTCCCGACCTGTGAAAATCACTTACAAGTAATGTTTATTCGGCGAACTCTGGATTACCAAACATTTTTTTTTATTGGAATTACCAAACTTGAATTTGCAATTCATTCACCTATTGTTGCTTAAAAAACTTACTTTTTCACCCATAGCTTCTTGGATAAGAATAGTGTCCCCAGACATTCTCCCTATGACCTCTCCTGTTGTTGTTTGAGTATCAAAGAACTCAATATCTTGCCTTAGAATGGTTTTCAAGTACAACCCTCGTATTCGAGTAGCTTGTCTTTCTCCAGTCACCATCCAACATACCATTTCTGCAGGGAAATCGTGTCATTCTGCTTTTAGAAATTAGCACATCTGTGCAAATTTATTGTAATCCATAATAGAGTTTCACTCGATATTATATGCTACAAAAGCAACTGACTGGCTTTGATAATACTCTCTGCTCTAAGGAACGTCGCAAAGATTCGAGCATTCATTGATAAATCAATGACTATATAATATATGTGCCATAGAAAAGAATACAGTATCCACTTACGAAGAAGTGAAGCACATCCGGCGCCAATTCCCAGGTACACATATTTGAGGGATACCTGTTATATATAGAGTGCAGATGAGTTTGCTTTAAAACATTAACAATAAAGGGATACTGAATATCTTTGATATCGGTCAAATTTTAATAACCTTGAATTGCATTCAAAGTGGTAAAAAAAGGGTAGAGTATGCAAGGCAAGTCAGTCATTAACAGTCAAAATATCCAAAGCTTTTTCATAATAATATCCGGATTTCATATTCAGGGCGATCAAGATTTTATGTTATTATAATTTAATTTGTATTCTTAGACAACAACAATCTCTCTTAAGATGATATAGAAAAAACTTATGATCACGATTTGATCGGTTCGCAACACATATATTAGCTCTGCATCTTCTGATCATTTGCACAACTGATCCAAATAATTTAATGTTCGAGCAGCCTTCAAAAACTTGTTCAAATCCTTTAACCAGCAGTTATCTTATTTCAAATCCTTCGACAGTTATAGCCTCCCATGTCATTGAAAAAAATCTTTGGTGGGTTAGTGCGAAATGTACCGAATTAAAGCACATTTTCATAGTATCTACATAAAACAGGATTCCAAGTCCAGTGCTCTGAAACCCTACCAATTCATGCAGCAATAAATTCAACCAATATAGAATGCAAAAAATCACGAAATCCAAACAAAGAAACCCAGATTTCAAGCGAAGAAATGCGAAAATAAAAGGCAAAATCACCTGCGTCACTTCATGCACAACATCTGATTGATTGGCCCCGCCGAAAGAATTAATCAACTGGCCAAAAATAAGAGTCATGAGTGGCTGTGTCATCCCATTGGCCATCGCGGAGATTGTCCCAACAACGATGAGGGCCACATCGAACCTATCTGCAAAAGAAAAAAGTTTAAAGAACGAAACTTTCTGGTCTCCTTTCTTCTCTGAAGAATGCTTCAATGTCTGGCCTTCATCTTCCGCCATTTTTTGTGTACTCTTTAATTTATTTTCCTCAAGTTTCCGATACAATGATTCTTGAATTGATTTCAAGAAAACAGCGGCACTTTTCTCGTAGGGTGAAAATAATGAAGAGTTTTCAGAAACTTGAATTCATGATTCTTGAACCGTATACGTTCCTTTATATAATATATATACACATTAACCAAGTTTCCCGAATTTATTGCGTTTAGATATTCATTGATTCAAGAATTAACCCCTTCTAGAAATTCTTGAAATAGACATTCAATTCTACTTCTTGAATCGCAAGAATCAGCTCAAAATTTTCTGTAGTATATTGAACAGATTTGCCGGATTTCTAGGATTACTTCTAAATGAAGGATGGCTTCTAGAAGTTATTAATATGGACTTATTTACTCATGCAAAAAATGCATGGGATTTAGAATTCCCTAGTTGATAAACAAGATATTTAAAAAATCCTCGTTGTTGATAATCAAGATATTGAAAACACAGGTGATTTATAATTTTTGTATGTTGAATAATATTATTTTTGACTGTTAAATCTGATTCTTAAATAACATTTTAACAAAACAAGGGAATTCTAAATCCATGGATTCTAATTCCAAATCTTATTTCATTGACTTTCGTGTATATATGTAATATTTTATTATTTTTTAAAAATATTACCATGCAAATTGCAATGTGTGTGTATATATATATGTATATATAACGTACATATGATAATCATATAATATATAATTACATAGCTATATGTAATAAATAAATTGAAATATGAATGTTATTATTGGATTAATAATTACCCTTTTTATTTTTAAATGTTCGACGAAAATTGGCTTTCATAATTATATATATGAGGGTGGAGGTTTTTTTCACTGTCAACTGAGTTCGAGTTGAGGCCATTTTTCTAATATTGGGAGACTCTTTATGATTTTATGGATCGTGAAAAACTTAATTATCTTGCATGCCTCTGCCATAAATAGTTTCGTTTCATTCACGATCTTCAGCATGAATGACGAGTCTTCGTTCCTCCGATAAAGAGATTTGAGTAGATCTTTTGTGAGACGATCTCACGAATTTTTATATGTGAAACGGGTCAACGACCTTATCAATATTCACAATAAAAAGTAATACTATTAACATAAAAAGTAATATTTTTTTATGGATGTCCCAAATAAAATATTCGACCCACGAAATTGATCCGTGCATGAGACCGTCTCACAAGAGTTTTTGTGAAGATATTTTGTTCCACAAGTTTATTTGTTTAGTTTCGTGTAAGTTTGACTTAAACTTACCAAATTTTTAGGATGTTTAAAAATGTCAATTAATTCCTAATATTTCAAGTTTTACATTTATATTACTTTGTGTATAAAATATGTGTCAAATTTGTTCATAAATGGCCTAACCAAAGAGGTTAATTTTTTTTCCCTATATACATAGGTTTGAACCTCTGGACACGGACCGATAAATATATTGCACACATTTTGAGTAAAAAATTATATATATATGATAAACATAAATAAAGGAAAATAATTTTTTGTCAACTAATTTGTCTCATTTTGATTTTTAGTCCATTAAATTTTTATAGTTTCATTTGGGCGTACTTGTTTTAGTTTTTTATTTTTAGTCATATTTCATCAAATATTAGTTCATTTATGTTTTGTTAAAAACCGTCGCAAAATTTAGCAAAACTCGTCGTTAACGACATATATTTTTGTAATTAATGATGTCAGAAAATACTTACGAATCATCAAGAATTGCTAACTTGTTTGGTGGGGGTGATCATTATGCGGTTTTTTTTTTACTAAAATCAAATCGAATTGTCATGTAAGGTTCGGTTTTAATTTTTTTTTGTAAGTTGCGGTTTTTTAATTAAAACTTAATGCATTATTTCGAGCGAATAAGCAAATTTTTTTTATAAAATAAATAAACAAGTAAAAACCAAAAAAATAATGAATTCAATTTTCAAACATAAAATCAGGCAATACAGGTGAAAATAGTAACACAACACTTATTTATTTTATTTTAAAAATAACAACATAAATGAATTTGTTAAAATGTCAATGAATGCCTAAAAAAATATAGTAGTAGAACAGTACTATATACTTTAAATTTATGAAATTAATGATTGATTAGAAAATCTTGTTATTATTATNCCATGACTTGTTTTAACTATACTAGAGGTACGTGATAGTCATAATTTTTGGATGGTACCATAAGTAATATTGCAATTTATTTTATTAGTATTTAGCGGCTAAAGCTAATTTTCTACTCATATTTATTGTCATATATTCTGATTTCCGACCGAGTAAATGACATTTATTTTTGTCTCAATGCCCTAAATATAAGTTTTGCAAAAGATGGAAAGTTAGGAGAATTTGAGAGTACGGGAAAAATGACAAAACTTACAATATTTTGAATAAGCATGATTTTGCGTCAACACAAATTAATGAAGGGGAGACATAAATTTTCAGGCCGGTTAATCTTCAAGAAATTAATGAAGAAACAATCAAATACACAAATAATCACATCACACAGTGCTCCATTAGTTTGATGCTTAAACTCGCGATCTCCTTGAAGAACTGCCATGGATAGCAGCTATGTAAAAGAGTTGAGTAGCTGACAGGATTATCAGGAAAGCCTCCATTGTTCTCTGTGAAATTACAAAACCATTAATGATTTCATTATGTTTCTTACATTAATCGTAAAATCGAGGGAAAATTACATTTTTTAATTATTTTTTTACGTTATCAAAGAATTTGTATTTTTAGTCATGTGACATGCATTTCTTTTTTTATATTTTTGATCTTGTTACGATGGATTTTCATATTAAGTCATGTAACTAGTATGTTTTTTTGGTCTTAATTCTAATAATGATAGAAAAATAGAAATTACCGGACCAACAATATGATATTCCCGAAAATCAAATATATCTTTTTGAAACTACTCACCAGACGGGCATTTCGAATATGTAGTTCAATCTCCTTGCATGCAAACCTGACCAGATCAAAAAGTAGAAAACATTTCTGTTAGTTGTCTAATGAAACTAAAAAATACATGTACAAGACATGCGTGTCTTAGAGATGAATTTTATGTTACCCCATGGCTAGGAGTGTAAGAGTCCAGGCAATGCTGGCAGCAGACACAGCAGCAGGCAAGCTATCGGCATCCCAGTGTCGTAGATGGCTTAATCCAGATATAGCCGAAGCAACTCCAACCACGCCTGCTATCAAAGCAAACACCACAAAGAAACCGGTGGCAGCATTCCCCATCGGAAAATATATAGGCGAGAAATGTGCGGGTAAATCAAATCCTGGACCTGTTACACACCCCCTCAAAACCATATATATATTGATCAGTACTTAGACACCTTCTATTTCAATATTGTTTTGCATTTACAGAGAAAACGAAATATTGTTTCGCTTAAAAGAATGTTTATTAGCATACATACCAATGATGAAACCGTGATCGATTGCTCTGTTCATAGCCCATCCACCGATACCCAACACGATTGTATACATGCAGAAGTTGAGGAACAAAAGCAGTCCCGCAACAGGCTTAAGCTGCTCTGATCCTGCCATTCTTGAATCTGTGTATGGAAACTTTTCAGATATCTATCGAGGTATATGTTGTTGCAGAATGACGAAAAGGCTATGTTTTATATAATTTACAAGGTTGCTGGACTTGGTTCTTTTCTTGCGAGGCTGCGTCTTCTAAAGGGGTTTAGATGGGTTGTAAAGTATATGCTTTGTGTTGAAGACAGGAAATGATACGTCTCAACTTTCATTAAGACATTTTGTGCAGAAGATTACTCCAAAGGTGCTGCAAAGCATTGGTTGTGCATTGAGTTAAAGAATATTCTAAGCTAGATTAATTTACACGAAACATTTAGGGTTATTTTTACCAGAAATTATTACAACAATTTTTATAAAATTTTTTATAAAAAAATTCCAAACTTATTTTATTGTTTATAGAAATTTAAAAATATCAGATTCTTACGAAAGGAAGTTATTAGCATATTCGTGAAATTTTATTTTGTTTTTAATGCAATCGTAATATTATTAAAAATATAATATTTAATGCACTCGTGGTGCGATTATTTAGTCAATTAATATTTAGAAAAATTAACCTTTTCGCAGAATCAAGTATCAATTATATCATATGGTATTTTAGCGTTATTTCTTTCATCATTTTGTAATGTAATGTTGCAAAAACTATTGCATTTTAACCGTAAAAATAATTTTTATATGATTCTAATGAGAATTTTCGTATATTCAAGCACAAAAAAAATATGAATCACACATTTTCTGAAATATTAAAAACGACATCTAAATTTGATTTTCGTATCACACACGAGATAACAAAAATCAAATTTAGAAAAAAATTGTTAAATTTGGTTTTTAGCATAAGGCAAAAACTTGTGTGAGACGGTCTCACGAGTCGTATTTTGTGAGACGGATCTCTTATTTGGGTCATCCATGAAAAAGTATTACTTTTTATGCTAAGAATATTACTTTTTATTATGAATAGCAGTAGGGTTGACCCGTCTCACAGATAAAGATTCGTAAGACTGTCTCACAAAAGATTTACTCTTACCGTAAACCATATTAAATTAACAAAAAAGGAAACTGAATTGTCGTTATAATAAAGCATATCATAATCAAAACACAAAAACTAGTCGAGCAAATAAAAATAAAGTAAATATTTAATTCACTTATAACTAGAAGATAATAATTTAAAATCTATAATATAATTTTATTTTTGGATACTTTCGAGTGAGAGGAAGAGCAGGGTTTTCAAAACCGCAGGCATCTTTGGATAAAACAACTCCTCGCGTACGATTTCACCGCAGCATTTCTCTACTGCTAGACTACTTGCGTTTGCCGGGAGTCTTCGAAAGTGTGTTTCTTTGTTTTCTGCGAGGAAAATAACTCAATTGTATTTATCAATTTGTGCAAATAAAGTGAAGCAGGGTGATTCAGGAACCGGAAAGCCGGAGCTTTGGCATTGCGGGATAGATCTGCCCGGAAAAAACGATGAGTACAAGCAGGGGAAGCAGCGGCGGAGCTGGGGTACAATCCATACCAGCTGGGTCTCGGATGATGGTGCAGAGCTTGAAGGAAATCGTGAGCTGTCCGGAGACTGAGATCTACGCTGCCCTAAAAGACTGCAATATGGACCCTAACGAGGCGGTCAATCGCCTACTATCTCAAGGTTTTTTCTTTTTTTTTTCTGGGAAATCTCTAATCTTTTGAAGTTTTTCGGTGTGACGTTGATTTTGGTTGTTTGGGTTGTTTCGTATTTCGGTGCGTGGTTGAGGGATTTCTGCTGGCCTTTGGTTGAAAGAGTTAATGTTGTTTGGGGTTTAGTGGCTTAGGAAAAATAGGTAAATTAGAAATCAGAGACTTGAAATATATTGACGTTATGTGAGGCCTATGTTTGAATTTATTTGGTTGATCCTCTTCCTCAAGATGTTTGAGGAAACGTTGTTTTAATTTAAAAAATATACAAACTAGTTCCCTTTTAGTTTTTGTTAACTAACCCTATTTCAGTCATGGAATTGAATAATGTTCCCAAGCATTTGTGTGCATGTGTTTCTTTCCTTTGCTTTTATTTATTTGAATTCCCTCATCTTTATAAATGTGATGACATGAAAACATGTTACTTTATTCTGAATTATTTACATCGTGAATTTTGAAACTTTGCTAAATCATGTAAAATAAGTAGCCTTGGGTAATTAATATATGTGCAATGCTTGGATTTACTCATACATTCTTTGGGTGCATACTTATATGTAGTCGCATGTAGATTCGTAGTTGTGTGGATTAATGTTTTTATCCGTGAAGGCAAACATACATGTCCCCTGTTTCTGTTATGACTTGATTGGGTTAAGACGAATAATTTCCTTCTATTGCTACGACAATGTAATTTTTTAATCTTTCTATTGTTTTTTAGCTTCTGCGGCTGGTTTTATGGTGGAACTTGATTTTTTCATTAACAGAAATATTTAAATGTCATTTTTTGCTTTTGGCTAGTTTAAATTGCAAAACTAAACAATGTCACTTCCTCTGGATCATTCATCCCTAAAATTTTGTTACTTTATTTATTTCACCTTAATTCTGATGGGTGGTTGTAATTGTTTAGATCCTTTTCATGAGGTGAAGAGCAAACGAGAAAAGAAGAAAGAGGTGCGTGAATTTCATCGACGCTTTTCACTACTGGTTCTGTGTTGACTCTCCTCTTTCTTAAAATATTAAATGAAAAAAATGGCGTGTTCATCACCCTGCAGGTGTAGTTTGTGGCATCTAGAATTCTCAGCCGTGTGTTAGAAGAGTGTGAAATGTGGATACATCTGGGTTCACTTGTGGGCTAAGTGTTCTGGAAACAAAATGATTTGTTTTCTCTCCTTGAACACTGCCCTTAAAGCCATAATTACTTGGCTTTATCATGGGCACTGACATGTTTGTTATCTTTGATTTATTTTTTATTTTATATGTTGACTGGTTGTTTTATTTGATTTTAGGCCAGTATTGATGGTGAAGTTTTGGATTAATCATTCATATACATATGAATGTGTGTAATCTTGTTTATATTTTGTACCTTTTTAGGGCAAAGATACTACTGAATGCAGGCCTCGTGGTGCTAATAACAGTTCAAATCGAAATGGAAAGAATGCTGTCGATAGGTACCTTGGTCGTGGTAGTTCAACTCCATACAGTTCCCATGGTACTTCTAACTTCTGTAATTTTTAAGTCTATCTATCATTAGGATAATTGAGGACATTGAAAACCTATATAATCTTACATCTTCCTTGTCAGATTCAGTTCCTATTCATGGCAAGGTGGCAGATAAGAAAGAAAATGGATCAACAATACATACGAGTTATTTATCTTCATCTGCAGTTGTTGCTGGAAATAATAAAAGCAGTGGTCCTCCCGGCCTCAGGTTGAAACACATCTTGTTAAGTTTGTATGAGGTTGTCGTAAGGGTTAAATTTATCATTTTGAAATTTGAATTGATAAATGACTCTGTGGTATTCTGAAACTTTTCTTCTTGTTGGCCTTCTTTGTAGAGAAGCTGCCAACTGCCCTTTTTTTTAGATGGATAATCAACATTTTTGCTGTTTCAGCTTTTGTGATGTATTAAAATCTGTGCCCACGCTGCATGCAAATGTAGAAGACGTGCGCACATACTTATTGTACTGTATTCTAGTGATCTAGCACCATTTATTTTACAATTGGATTGTTAGTTCTTAAGATTTGCTTTCTTTGTTGCATGCAGATCACGTCTTCACTTTGATGATGCTTTAACCTTTGTACTTTCTTGTGTTTGTTTGCTGACTCTGTGTTGTAAGGTTTTAAAAAACTGAAAAATTGTTTCATTGCCAGCAGTCCTTATATATTTGTTGTATTGGCTCTTTGCTTTTGATGATCTTTCACGTCTTTTGCTTTCTCATTTCCGTTTATTGTGTGATATGTTGCAGTAGTGTTGCCGTTGACAGTGAGCCATCAGACACCGAGCTATCTTCTGGATTTCAAACTGCATGGGTCGGTGTTCCTAATCAGTTATCCATGGCTGACATTGTGAAGATGGGTAGACCGCATAATAAAGCACCTAGTGCTTCAAATGCATCTCATTATAACACGAATGACCAAAATGACGAGGGTCCTATGACAGCTGCATTACTTCAGAATATAAAATTTTCAGAAGATCAAGTTTCTGATGTTCATGATTCAAGAGTTTCTTTGGCCCAACAGGTTCCCAGCAACAATGATTGGCCGTCCATTGAGAAGCCTGCCCCTAAGAAAATACTTTCTTTACTGGAGTATCATGTCGACTCGGAGCCGCACTCAGAGCCATATGATGCTTCTGTCAACAATATTAGTCAGCAGTTTGACCCCGAAGATGTCCAAGATGCAGAAGTAGTTGCCAATCCTGGAGCAAATGATGTAGGATCTGCTTCTATCTCTGGTAGGAAGATCCAAGAGGATGATTCAAGAGCTGCATCTCTGTTTGAGAATGACTCGCGTGAGAACACGGGTTCATTCCAACATCAAGTCCGTGATTTCGAGCATCATGAAGGTGATTTTTCTTGATGTCCATTTTACTTTAGCACTTAAATAACAGTCATATTCCTCCCTTGCGAGTGTAAGTACTTACCTCCTGATTCTCGTGATACCTTTGACTAACATTGATTAAAAATTAGTTTATGCTAAACTAGATTTTGGCGTATGCAATTAAAATCGAAAATGTCATCAATGACCCTTGCTAGTAAATTAAGTCATTCTATTCTTGTCCTTATTTGTCAGTTTTGCTATTTTTTTTAAATGACTCTTGTGTTACAATTGAGGATTTCAACATGTGTGGTACTGTGGTTAACTATGTGGCAAATTATTTTGTTTCACAAGTATCTGTATATACTAATGTTTGTGGTTCAATAGAAGTTAGTGTTAGCCGGCTCCTTAAGTGTGATATTTTTTCAGATGAACCTGGTGCTTCAGTGTCATCAGTAGCCAGAAACCTTGAACAATTAAATATAAAGGACGGGAGAGGATTACCATCTGAAACAGATGCCCCATCTATTATAATTCCTAAACATTTGCTTGTTCAAAATTCGGACTGCTCACACTTGAGCTTTGGTAGTTTCGGGTCTGGCATCAGTCCTGCACATTCTTCTGGGCCTATGACATCCGTGCCTTCAAAAATTCCTTTGGAAGAGACGCATGGTGAGGCTGATTTGTCGTCGATTGAGTATACGAACTCTAGGTATAGAATTTTCTTATCTTTCGAGAAAATGTTTTTCTTTTTCTTGTTTGTATTTCAAACATTCATGCTCCAAATATTTTTCATCCCAAATTCCCAATTTTGTTGCAGAAATACTGTGTATTTCGTTGATTCTTCCATCCGAAATACTTCTGATGCTAATTTGTTTCATACGACTGGTGTAAGTTCCGGGAGTTATGATGCATCATCTGCATCGCAACCAGAAGATTTGAAGCCAGAGCACGCTGAATTGGCTCGTGGAAACCAGTATCCCTTTCCAGCATCCAACACTGATTATACCTATAATGAGGTCCAACAGCTGAATGCAGCGTTCAGTCAGTCCCAAACAAGCTCCCAGATGCAAACACTTACTCCCTTTGTTAGCGTTATGGTAATATATAGTTGAGACATTCTCTTTGAGAATGATTCTTCCAATAACTTCGGTTTCATTATGTGATGTTTCTTAGGGTCTGAATGCATTGCTTCATTTTTGTTGTTGGCAAGTAAGAAAGGAAAATGAACATGATTTACGATTGACGTTTGTACTTTCATTATCTACCCTTTTTCGGTTACAAAAAGAAAGGATTCCATGATTTCAAAGTTGATATTCTTTCCGTGTTTGTCCGCATATATCATGCAATAAGTCATTCTGATCCTGCACGTAATGAAGTGAAAAATTGTTTCTATGGTTGTCAACTTCTCTGCATTTTTTAAGGATGAGGTTCTTGCTTTATACAATTGTATTAGTCTGATACATTTAAATGCTTCTTACAGATCTTCCTTTGTTTACTACTCTTCTAGCTTAGTGCATTTAACATTCAAGGAAATTCCAACTCTGATTTTTAAATATTATTTTCAAGAAATACATATAGTCTTTCAGAAATTTATGCTAGCTTTACGAATCTGTAGATACGAGTTATGTTGAAATCTGTTGATATCAGTTTTGTCCATGCTATTAATGTGTATTTCTGTGCCTTTGAGCTAGAGTTTTGAAGAGATTCGGTGCTTATGATTCCCTTTGTATAGTTGCTCCGAATTTTGAGTACTGTGTACATTTGATGTTTGGGTTCAACACGAAGATACACCCTCCGATTGTTCAGTGAAGCAATCTTGAGTTGTCTTATACTGGGGAGGAGTAGCCAGTAGATATATAGTTCAAGAAGTGGTCATATCTGTATGGATCTTCAATTATTATAGTGGTTGGAAGTTGAAACGGTGACATGTTTAATTCCAGTTTTTTTATTATTGACCCACTTGCACGATTTTCTCAACAATATCTCTGATCATCTCTTGCTTTTCTAGTCCATCACATTCGTATTTTGCTTTTCTTATTTTATATCATTCTTTTCATTTTCGACTGCTACTGGGATATATGGCTTTATTATTGAAATTTTTCCTTAGATTTGTTTCTTACTTGTATTGTTTTCTTGATAGCAATCATACACAACACCATTACCAAGTACACTACTGGCATCAAATGTGCCTTCCAGTACGGAATCTGATCTTCAGTTCTCGCCATTCTCAGTAGCACAATCATTATCAGCTAAATATGGCAGTTCTGTCTCTTCTATTGGTGGCTCAGCAATTTCCATGTCTGAGGTAACCCATGCAAACTTCGTAGCTGATATTTTTTTGTCATTTTCTGTTACAGTTGTTTGTGTCTTGTACCTTTGTCTCAGTTTGTTTTAACGAACATTATCATCTCCAAAATATTTAGATTTTCCATTTCGTGGATTTGAATTTCCATACTCCATACTGGAATTATCATATAATAATAATTATCTATCAAATGAGCTCTTTTGTGATTCGCTGCTGCCCATGCCCCATCATCATTAACAAATTACTTCCTTGACTGCCACTATCAACCAATGCCTCTAACCTTCTACCTCTAGCATAGCGTCTATGTTGTAATATGCAGGATAAATTTTTTTATTATCATTGTATCAATGAAACAACTGGACATGGACATGGATCCCGAATAACATATTGGGCATAAACAATTTTATGGCCACCATTTTCTGGAGAAAACTGTTAACCTCTTTAGGGTATGGCTGATTGAGTTGTGATAAAGAATTGATTGTTTCATACCGAGTATGGTAGCTGATTGTGTAATTGGGATGCTGTAGGCCTTGAAGACTGCTGGTTTTTCATCAATGCAGTCTGATCCACAGGCTATTTCTGGAACTAATGTTGCCACTGGACCTCCCCTTCCTCAACACCTTACTATACATCCATATTCTCAGCCCCCTCTTCCTGTAGGGCCGTTTACCAACATGATTGGCTACCCGTTCTTGCCTCAAAGTTATACTTACATGCCCTCTGCTTTTCAACAAGCATTTCCAGGCAACGGGACATATCATCAATCTCTGGCTGGAGTACTTCCTCAATATAAAAATAGCATTTCTGTGAGTAATTTACCTCAGTCGTCTACAATCGCTTCTGGTTTTGCTGCCTTTGGGAATTCGACTGCCATTCCTGGAAACTTTCAGATGAATCCACCTTCTGTCCCATCTGGTGCAACTCTAAGTTATGATGGTGCTCTGAGTTCCCAATACAAGGATAACAATCGCTCCGTCTCATTACAGCAGGTATGTTGCTATGGCTTTAAGAGTGCTTAAACTGATTCTTCTGCATCAATGATTTTCAAGCTCCCTATTTTCTCCGTAGAAGCGGTTATAACATATTTATGTAATTAGCTTATGTAAGGCGTATGAAATAACTGAATTTATTTTCAGAATGATAACTCGACCTCGTGGCTTCATGGGCTTAATTCCAGAACTACGTCAGCTGTTCCGGCCAATACATTTTATAATTATCTGGGGCAAAATCAGCAATCTGGTGGATATGGGCAAAGCCAGCAGCCACCACAGAATTATGGAACTCCAGGCTACCCTAATTTCTATCATCCTCAAACTGTTGCCTCACTTGATCAGCAGCAGCAGAATACAAGAGAAGGGTCACTTGGCCCCCAAGGACAACCTAAGCTTTCCCAGATTTGGCAAAACGGCTACTAATCTCTGCATCTCACCCCCTACTGGTCTCTCCAGGCGTGAGTTTGAAAGAGGACTTTCAAGGAGCTCGATATGATTTGACCGTCCTCTACCCCATGCCTTGAGCTTATATTTATGTATCTATCCTCGTTGATGCAATGTGGACATGGGTGTTAGTCTATCTGTTGGTGGAGACGCTTTTCCTGTTCCACTATTAATTTAGTTTCACCCCTTTTACTTTGAGAAATCTTATCTGGTCAACATTGCAAACGTTGAATGTCTAATCCTGGTTCTGCATCTTTTTTATAATTGGAATCACCCCTGTTGATATTAACTACGCATTGTCTGATAATCGAGTCCCTGTTTTTTTGTGCTGTATCAAGATGAAATTTTGCATATAGCTGGGCCGCTTAATGATTAACTCTTTGATCCGGGTATGCGGCAATCAGGTTAGTGGAAAACTTATTACTGGAAGTTTGCATGCATCAATTAGAGCAGTTGTGTCCTGTTGCATCAACTTGGGATGATTCTGGTTTAAATATAGAACTGAAAAACATGCGAGTATAATGGTTTTTGGACAAGAGTCACAAGTGAATCCATTGAGATTAGTTTTGCTCTAACCTAGATGCGATGAGGAATTTCACCACTCGAACACAATCAACAAGTCCATTGTAAATACTCGAACTCCACTATCAGTTGGAGCAGGTTGTTTAATATTTAAACTCGGCATTGTATTCAATGTAATTGATACGATACAAGCAGCAAGAAGATACAATTGAACGTATCAAATTGAAATACGTTAGCACGTCCCATCATGTATAGTTAAATGTGTGTGAGTAGTCCGAACTCTATCAAGATTCAACACACTACGACATTTTCATTCATTCGCACTATAAGCAATATTCCAAGCATCTCAAACTTCGATGCTTACCTAATTCCTTTCTTCTGAAATTCAATGTTAATGTGGATAAATGGTTCCCCGTTTCAGATACATGATAAGGAGGCAAACAATTGCCATGAAGACTACCTGCAACCAAAGCCAACCACTTTACATGCTATTTATATATGATGTAATTTATTCGATCTTCTTACTTGAGTTTGAACCATGTCCTTGGGGCTGCTGTGGTTTGTTCTGTGATTCCACAACAGGTTATACATGTGGTTCTGATGCAGCTGGCCAAGTGTCTGCCAGCGGAGCACAATGAGTTGAGTCGCATTGAGTTTAAAATCCCCAGATATTTATACTATGTATTAAGTCATTTTTCGAGGAGATGACTCATGTATTTGTATGTTTGTATACATTAGTGTTATTTTTTATTTGGTGTGATCGAGCCTAACTGACTCTACATGTGATTGTTGTTTGGTTTGATGTCTTGGATTATATTTTCGAGTATATAAATGTTGTGTTCTGAAATTTTTGGGATATCCTACGTACGGAGAGGTCGTGCTGAAATTCTGTAGGCCTAAATGAATTTTTATTTAATTCACTTTCACTGTTTACGTTAAAAAATCCTGGTTGTTTGGTAATTAAATGTTGATCGGGAACACGGGTCACAGTTGGTATCAGAGCCAGTTGAAGTATGCTCGAATTAGAGTCTAGCACACTCGAGTTTAGAAAAAAATAAAATTATTGGTTATGTGATTAACTAATTGCTCTCATTTGGATTATTGCTATGTTTATTTAAATTAACTGAATTAGAGCTGGTAGCGAAGTAAGATTGACAGATAATTTATAATTTTCCTCGTTGACTAAGTTTTAGAATTCTTTGAACTCTTCAGTGCTGAATTATTATTTATGCATGTGAAGTAATTCCTCGAGTCTCGTAGAATGGCAGCTTAAGGAAGAGACAGAAAAGAGAAAAAAGTTGTTTAGAAATTAGAAGCTCAAAATGTGATAGGAAATCACGAGGTTGGCTGGGGAAGACGAGGTCGTCATCCTGTAGGGAAACACAAAATGTTATTGTTGAACGTGAGGTGGATCATGAACCACCAACCTATCCAGAAAGACATGTATCCATAAATGTTGAAGTTGTTCATGGGGTTCAGCAGTTGACACAAAGAATGAAAGAAACGGAAATATTGATTTCTCAATTTCAAGGTATACGTCCTCCAAAGTTCTTTGGGAATGAAGGTGATGAAAAAACATCATGGTTGAAGAGTATGAATTATTTATTTAATTTGGCAGAGTACACTCCAGAGTTGAGACTTAAGTTAGTTGTTTACCAGCTCAAAGATCGAGCACAACTGTGGTGTGAAGCTACAGATGAAACACTTAGAGAGTCTGTTCAGATAATTACTTGGGAGTTATTCCGTACACTTTTTTCATTTTATTCAAGAATATTTGCCTCCATCTTATTATTCTGCCAAGGAAGCCGAGTTCAATCAGTTGGTTCAGGGAAATATGTAAGTTGAAAAGTATGCCTCTCAATTTTCTGCTTGCTAGCACATGGACCTCACGTTCTAATAGTGATCAATCCTAGCTGTTACATTTTATGTGAGGGCTAATCAGACGATACATACTCTAGTTATAACTGGAGCACAGACTACTTAAGTTGAAGCAATGGAGAAGCAAAGAATATTGATGCTAGTTTGCTTTGGGGAGGATCACAACCAGTTCCATCTTTTATTACCCAACGATCCGGGAATAATATTCAGATGTCATTGGGCATAGCTCCCTACCTGACTCCGCTGTCATACCAGCCACCGAAGCAACAAACATATAAGACAAAAGAGAAGTGGTTTAAGAAGAATCTTATAGCAGTTCATCTATTTCAGACAGCAACCGTGGGAGAGAATCTGGTGGTTATGTTCGTGAGTCATGTGAGCGATGTGGAGGTAGGCATATTACTATTCGCTCACAGGAGTTCAGGGAAATTGTCGTACATGTGGTCTACCGGGACATTATACTAGAATTTGTCCTAATGTGGGAAGACAACAATATCAGTCATCACAGTTTAGAAAGTTCCCGCTAGCCCCACTGTCTAGACCGTTTGTTCCTGAACCGCATGCTTTGCTGCCTAGCTACCTACAGCTAGGGATGTAAATGAACCAAACCGTTTGTGAGCTATTCGAAGCTCGATTCGATAAAAGCTCGTTTAATTAGGCTCGTTAAGATAAACAAACCAAACTCAAGCTTTACAGTATTCGGCTCGTCAGCTCGTGAACATGTTCGTTGGTAAGTTCATGAGTAATTTTTTAGATGAAAATAATAATAATTTTGATATTTGATTTATTGATTTTGCATATTGTTTATGAAATATATAGAAAAATCTGTTAAATTTATTTATTATAATAAATTTACAAATTTAAATAAGAATAATATATTTTCTTTAAATATATAATTTAATTTTTAATTAATTTAATGAAATTTTAAATGTATAATTCATATTTATTAAGCTTGTTTAGGCTCGATAAAGGCTTGAATAAGCTCGTGAACTATGCATATATTCGTTAAATAAAGCTCGAGTTCGGCTCGATTATAAACGAGCCAAGCTCAAACATTCAAGAGTTCGGCTCGGCTCGACTCGATTACATCCCTACCTACAGCCGAGAGGGTCTTCACAGCAGTACTTTACAAGACCTCAGCAAGCCAGAGTACATGCTTTGACTCAAGCCAAGACTCATGAGACACCCGGAGGAATCATTACATGTATGTGTTATTTTTTTTATTATCTTGCATGTATATTGATACACACAAAAGCATCTCATTCATTCTCATATGCTTCATTTATCGATGAGCACGAGATAGTTACTATCTCGTTATCGGATACGGTGTCTATGTCTAGCACTGCTGGTGTGCATTTGATATCTCGTGAAATAGCTCTGAACTGTGTGATTAGATTCAATGACAATCTTATGATAACCGATCTAATCAAATTAGTCATATCTGACTTCGACTATATTTTGGAAATGAATATACTGACAAACTATCGAGTCACCGTTGATTGTTTTCATGGAATTGTTAGATTCGGGCATTATTATGGCAGCAAATAGAATTTTTATGGTAATGATTCACAATCACGCATTCCATTAATGTCAGTGATGAAAATATTTAGATTGCAGTCAACAGAGAATGAAGGATTCATGTCTGTGTGCATTGATGAGACACAGAAGAAAGGCTAAAAGTTTCTTCGTAACTAGACATCCGAAAAATTTCGACAACACAACATTTATATACTCAAAAATATAGTCCAATACAGCAAACCAAACATCAATCACCCGCATAACTAACCAGGCTTGGTCACACCAAATAAAATCCAATACTCAAGTATACAAACATATAAATACACGGGTCATCTAATCGGCAAATGACTCAATACATAATATAAATATCTAGAGACTCCAAACTTAATACGACTCAACTCACTGTGCTTCACTGGCAGATGCTCTGCAAGCTACATCAGAACCACGTGTATAAAGGAACAACAGAACAAACCACAGCAGTCCCAAGGGATAAGGGTCAAACCCCAGTACGAAGATCGAATAAATTACAGTATATATAAATGACATGTAATATAACCAATGCAATGCAATACATGTAGAATCTCGGGTATCAAACTGGATCGAACAAATCGATAACAATTGTGGCCACATATGACAGGGGTGTGACATGTCAAATACTTCCTCGGCCTTGCACATCTGCGTCAGGGGTGACAGTATGCAAAACTGCTCAGCCATTCCGCTAGTCATCAGAGGTGTGACGCTAACACGCTCTCGGCTCTGATGTCTATAGACACGTAAGGAAATGATCAATCTGTACCTTAACAAAAAAATTACAATACCGCGGTGATTAATTCAAGGGCTTCCTGACGAATCTAAACATGTTAAAAAATCATTATTTCATATCAACTTATTTTGATTTCTGATAATCCAATACTTTATAATTCAAAAATCACCCATTTAAGTTTTTAAAAAATTTCAACCCGTCGCAAAGTCTAAGCTATCCATTTATTTAACCTAATAAACTGAAATTCCTCAATAATATTAAAGCTGAAATTCGAAAATCCCATCCCGATCAAACGAAATTTAAAATTTTCGATAATTTCTTAATAAATTCCAAAATTAGCATTTAATATTCCCAAAGCATCGAGACATCCAAACCTCAATTTATTCAACTCCTAAAAATCGACATTCTCATATCAATAATCTGAAAACTTGAAATAATCCTTCCAATAATTTCTGAAAATTCGAATATAACTCCAATCAGCTAAATATATAACCTACAATCAATAACACAATAAATATCAATCATTGAACCAAATTATCAAACCCATAATCAAATTAGAAACCCTAGAAATTGGATACACCTTCTAGATTACGATTAGTGTCTGGAAACAAGCTTCACTATCTCTAAAGAACACAAGAAAAATGATAAAGAAGCAAGAAATCCAGACAAGGGCTCACATTACATAACAGAGGCGGAAACGATGAGTTTGGTTCCCTCGACTCGGAATAAAATTGAACTAGGGAACACTTGGGCTACCTGGTACGAACTCCAACGACCTGCTTTCAGGTGGCAAGGGGCAGCGATGGTGGAAGAATAATATGTGGATTTATATACATGGTTGAACACGCATTCATAGAGCTATGACTCTATTGTTCCCGAGATTTCCGTTTACTCTTGGATGATTTATTTAGACGTCAGAGTTGTGGGCATTTTAGCATCACACCTCTGTTGTTATCGATTTGTTGTATCTAGTTTGATACCCAAGATTATTTGGTACCCAACATGTTTGCATTGCATTGATTCCATTACATGTCATTTATATATATTGTAATTTATTCAATCTTCGTACTAGGGTTTGATCCCTGTCCCTCTGGGCTAATGTGGTTTGTTCTTGATTCCGTTATATAGGTGATTCTGATGCAGCTAACGGAGAGTCTGCCAGTGGAGCACAATGAGTCACATTGAGTTTGGAGTTTGCGGATATTTGTACAATGTACTAAGTCATTTAATGAGGAGATGACTCGTGTAGTTGTATGTTTTTATACTCGAGTGTCGAAATTTATTTGGTATCCTTACAATTAGTATGAAAGCTATTTCACGAGACATTATATACACACCAGCAGGTGTAGACACAAACACCGCATCCAACGACAAGGTAATAGTAGTTATCTCATGCTCATTGAAATATGCAGTGGATAAAAATGAATGAGATGCTCCTTTGTCTATCAATATACATGCAAGATGATAAAAAATAAGGCATATACCTGCAATAACCCTCTGGGTGTCTCATGATCCTAGTCTTGAGTCAAAGCATGTACTTGGCTTGCGGAGATCCTGGAAAGTACTGTTGTGAAGACCCTCTAAGCTATGTGTAGCTAGGCTGCAAAGCATGCGGAGTAGGAACAAATAGTCTAGGTTGTGGGGCTTGCGAGAACTAGCTAAACTGTGATGACGGATTTTTTTGTCCTCCCGCATTAGAACAAACTCTAGCATAATGTCCCGGTAGACCGTACGGCAGCTTCCCTGAATTTGTGTGCACTGAGTAGATTAACTGCTATAAGACTTTTTTCTAAACTGCTTTATTTTTGCCTTCAATTTTTGTTGTTTTGGTGGCTGGTATGACGGCGTAGTCGGGTAGGGAGCTATACCCAATGAAATTTGAATATTACTTAATAAAATATGGAAATTGGTTGTAATCTTCCCCAAATCAAACTAGCCTCAATATTCTTTGCTTTTCCCACTATTTAAACTAGCTCAATTGGTATCAAATCTTTTTAATCCAAGTACTTGTCGTGGAGGTCTTGAGTTCGAGACTTGGGGAGGAGCGTACTCCACTGCCGGGGGTGAAGAGTTTTGTGAGTAAGTACTTATGGGCTACAATGAGGGATGCAATGGCTCGGTGGCCTTTTATTGCAAGGACTACACGGTCACTAGCTCTTTTGGGCCATGCTTTTGGACTAACTCAATCGGTACCAAGTCTCTTTAATTCAAGTATTTGTTGTGGAGGTTTTGTGTTCGAAACTTGGGGATGCACGTACTTTACTGACAGGATTGGAGAGTTTTGTGAGGAAAGGCTCATGGGCTACCATCAGAATGCAATAGTTCGACCCAAAGCATGGCCCATTTTGGGTTATGACCGTGTTGGCCTTACATTACACGACCCAACACCAATGGATCTCGAGCGTGAAATTAATTTTTTGCAGCTTTCTGTCCAACAATTTTACAACAAAGCAATCAAATTCCATAATCGCAAAGTGATAACAGGCTAAAGATAGAGATTTTACAAATGAATTCTACAATTTCGTATTCTAACTTCTATCACATGAGGATCATGAATGACATTCTCCCAAGGAAACCAGGTATTCAATATCTTCGTCTCAATCCAGAAGTAAGATACATTTCACCAAATCTAGGAAATAATTACCTTAAATGGAGTCTTATGATCTTGTCAGTGGCTTCTGTAAAAGGACCGTCAGATAAACTTCCCCATTCTAGACCCCGCTAGAATCTGTCTTGTTCCCCACAGCCCATTTAACCTTTTTGTACCCCAACTTACCTATCAAAGGTGTGAACACCTTTTCAAGATCCAAACTTTTACTGAAGAAATGATCCAACAAGAAGTTCCCTCCACCCCTCAACACCCTATCCACGTCAAAAAGCAAGAACTCCATAGCTGTGATAGGTATCCACCGGTTTACAGCGTGCCCACACCGCAAAAGATCCATCACCCCATCAAACATCGGCAGCCTCTGCTGCAATGGCACATGGAGTGGCACTAATCCCCTAATCGCCACAGCCTCGTTATACGGCGCACCAAGATTCAGTGTAGTGGTTACTACTGTAACATTCCGCAGCTTCATATGCGCTGCAAACGTGCCGGTACCACCACCAATGTCGAGTGCGAGACGAATGACACTTTTAGCTGAAGCAGCCAGCTGAAAAAGCTGCGAGATTGAGATATCAAGATCTGATTTATAAGTAAAAAATTTTGATTGCTCGGTTTTCATGTCAAATCCCATTTCGAGTTTCATCCGGAAAAGCAAGAGAAAGTCTTTCAGCTGTAATGGCTGAGTAAAGCTGTCTTCTCTGGGAGAGCTGAAAAGGGGTTGATGGGAGATGAAGTGGGAATACTGGAAAGAGTTCTTCAAAAGCATCGGCGGCGAGGGAGAGGGAGGCAGCCGCGGACAATGAGATCCTCAGCTATGGAGGCATCATCGGGGCAAATTGAGAAGGGTGTGTAGGTCATGTACTGATGGAGGAGTTTGGGGTGATCTCTGCAAGAGGAGGCTATGGGTAAGATATGGGTGTAGAGGAGAAGTTCAGAGGGGGCAGAGGCGGTGGTGGAGGGGCTTTTCTTGGTTGTTGGAGTGGAGGATTGGAGGGCGGTTAGTTGGTTGATGTTGGCTCGTATGGTGGAAAGCTGGTGGATGAGGTGGTCGGGGACAGCAGGAGCAGCGGGGGGAACTGGAGTTGACGGAGGAGGAGAGGTGGTAGAGGGATAAAATGTTGGTGGCAACCATAGCCAGTAAGAGTAGCAGATTTAGACCCATTGTGAACCCATGGATCTAAGATTTTCTTGATTAGCTGCCACTGGTCTTAGACTCGAGGTTTAAGAGACCCAACTGCCCATTTATGTTCTTATCTTTATATTATTCTAATTTTAATAAATATTTTCNTACAAGCATAATAAAATATAAAACACATATTTCATCGTATTTTAACTAAGATTTTTATGTATCATGTGTGTTGCGACATATTGGTATACGATTGTTTTTAATAAGTTTTCATAAATAAAAAATTAAATACAAATTTCAACATCTAGTATACTATATTTTTGAAAAGAGTAGTTCTCTTATGAGACGGTCTCACGAATTTTTATCTGTGAAACGGTTCAACCATATCGATATTCACAATAAAAAGTAATACTCTTAACATAATTAATGGATGACCCAAATAAGATATCCGTCTCACAAAATACAACTCGTGATACTGTCTCACACAAATTTTTGCTTTTTGGAAAAATAACTTTCGGAAAAAAAATTAAAAATTTCGAATAAAAATCAATATCCCAATTCGTAGAGGAATGGATTTGAGAGCGAGTTTTCAAAACGCAAGAGCAATCGCATGGAATTGTACGAAAAGCAAGAGAGAGAACCCGGATCCGAATCAACGATGATAAAACATTACCCACCGCGTTATTCGGACGCTAGCGCGGGCCCGTGTTCTTCCCACTTATAAATACTTCCTAATATTCATCTCCTTGACGATTTTCTCCTCACAAGTAGTGGCTTTCTAATCTGCAGAAACAAATGGTAAGCATTTCGGAACTTTCTTTTAATTTATGTCTTGAATTCGTTAAGAAATTTTCTGTTAGGGTTTGAAACCACAGCTTTGTGTCATTTGTTATTTCTATTGAATTGAATTATGATCTTTGTCCTCCTCTTTGATACCAAGTACTTTATGTTCTCGAGGATTTTTTGCTTTCAAACGTTAACTTACAATTCGTAATTTCGGAATTTCGGGCTTTTTCTGATCGTGTGGGTCTACCTCATTTTGTTTGCTGAATTTGACGCTCTTTTGTATGAATTTCGTGTTTCGGGGAAAACAAAGATGATTAGAATGATATACGCCTGGGATGTCATATTAAGGCTCATGTTAGATAGTCCAATACCCAGGAAACTATAGTGGACTTATGTGTTGTGGACTTCAAAAAGACCTATAGCTTAGTCTTTTTTTATTTATTATTATATTGGGGGTGGGGTATTTTTTGTTTTAAGCTTGGTTCGAACCTAGGTCTGTCTCCTGTTGGGAGAGGTTTATGGCGCTGTACCACTAGGGGTGGTGCCGTGGTGGCTATAGCTTAGTCTTTTGGTTCCAAACATAGATCCTTTCAAAGTGCTAGTTAGTTGTTTTGAAATCGGGGACAGTAAATATGTGGAAGGAAAGTTAGACACGCGGACGAATTTTGTGTTCAAATCATTGGAAGAAATCCACTCGACTTAAATGAATGCTTTTTTAAACCTTAGCTGGTATTTGTAGTTATTTTTATATTCTGAATATGGATTTCAAGTTCTTAATTTTTAAAGCGATTTGAGATCACTTCTCCAGATCCATCCTTTAAATGAAATCTATTAATTCGAACACATTCTCAGAGCCTCGGACAGAATGCCTTCATTATAGCACTGGCCTGGTCCAGTTTGATTCATTTGATCTGCCCTGTTTCTCAGGAAGTTATGCTAGGCAGTTTGTCAGGGCTTGCAATTGAAACGCAAAAGGATCTAGATTTTGATAAGTTTGTTTCGGTTGCAAATTCTAAAAAATATGCTTAAAACAATACATGTAAAAACCCAAAATATATTTAACAATTCTGTCAAAAACTTGTACATTACGTATGCATTCATAGGTTTAACTTAAATTAAGCAGCATGGACCTAGAATAATTCCTATGCTAGCCCATAAATGTTACCAAATAGATAATCCATGACTCATAAATAAAAACTGAAATATGAGACTAAATCGATCTTAATTGAACATAATGTGAAATCAAGCCCACAATCAAGTTTTCTACTCTCGGATTTGAGCTAAGTTGATCCACTTCGGCTCTTGCTCGTTATATTGGCTTAATTTGCTAACTTGACCCACCGACCCTTAAATTATCCCATTAAGGCCCACTAACGCTTAAATTATCCCATTAAAAAACTTTCTCATCTCGTGGATTCCGTTCTTGTAATTGGACCTGCTGACAATTAATGGGTCTCAGTTGGGCTTTTTAACTTCTTGAATTTGGTCCAGTATGCCACTGTGTATGAGCTTTCCAAATGGTTGATTTCAAACAACTGGAATTGGATGGTCCCGGTCAATAATTATATGGTGTTGTGGAGAAAATGCAGAATGACTGTGGATATAAATAAGTTGAGAATCCTAGTTTCTATGTAGTAATTTAGCTCTTCGACATGAAATGTCCCCTTCTTCTCCTTTAAAAAGTCAAGAGAAGGTATTAAGCGATGTTGAAGAAAGTGAATCACATGAAATGGGAGAATGAAAAAGAAGTTGGGTTAGGTGATCTTGTCTAAGTATCTTTCAATTGGTTTTGTGCCATAATTTGTTAATGATGAGTTACAAGCTAGAGAATGTTACTTCTTACTGTGCACCAGAACCATAGTTGTCAAAAGCGCGAGGCGCAAAAAAGCGGTCAAGTGTCTTTGGGCTTAAAGCGCAAAACACCCGCTTTACGGAATCGCAATAGACAAAATATTATCAAAAAAATAAAAATAAAATAAATAGTCTTTGAAATGTGATAGGTGAAATATCAAATGTCATAATAATTGTCATGTTCATCTTCCAAATGTACGCCATCAGCCCCAACGCTTGATTTGTATCAATCGGTGTCTATTTCTTCTTCAGTTTCATCATCAATGTTAATATCTTCTTTATCCACAAGACCACAAGACAAGTTTGAGCTGAAGATTGCTTTTTTTTTTTTTTTTTTTTTTTTTTGCCAAAGTGGATGATGATGCTCTTTTTGAAGTAGATGCATTTCGAGATCGAAAGTCGTATGCACTTTCACCAACCCCAGCCGCTTGTGCTACATCACTCCAAAGAAAATTTATCATCTTCATAGACAAAATCATTATCATCATTTTCTTTATCACTGTTATCTAACTTTCCCAACAATTATTCATTGCTATAATCTATTTCTGACAAAGAAATATGATCGATCTTTTCTCTTATGGCATATCTTCGCCGCAACGCTCTGTTGTATTTGATATATACCAAATTATTCAATCGTTGTTGAGACAACCTATTTCTGTTTTTGAATGTATTTGACAAAAAATTAGAAAGTAAGAAGTTAGGTTCATAGTCCATAATATAAAATTTAATATGTATAAAAATCTTCTTACATGTTCAAATACACTTCAATTACGTTCACAACCCGAAGAAGAGCATGTGAGGTACTAAATTTTCATTGCAAATGTTTTTAATTCAGTTGTTGATGCACAATTAGAACACCACCAATCAGCTTGAAAGTTAAAACACGAAAAATATAAGATTAAATTTCTTATCATCCAAAGTTTGTATCTATTTTGTAAGTAATGCTTGAGAAATAAATTGATAATGCACTAAATATTATTTACCTTGTGATTTTGAAGCTCTTTGTCTTATAGCCATGAGTAAACCAAAAAGTCCTTCTGTTTTTTTGTATTTCTCCAATTTATTTGTGATCTTATCTTGTAAATATTCAGTTCGCATCAATCTAGCTATGCATTTTTACGGACCCTCCAACACTTCTTCATCATTTTTTATGTCACGATTAAGTAAAAAAACTCAGGATTTAAGAAATATACAGCCACATGCAAAGGATGATGAAGTTGGATGTTTCATCTTTTGTCGATGATTTAAAAAATACCACGATATTTCTCTTCATTGTTATTGAGTGATGCAGCTATAGCTTATTTGGCTCTATCCATTGCCTCATAGATGTAACTCATAGGGGACTTTTTTCACCGTCTACTAGCCGCAATACTTTCAGCAATGGGACACTAACTATTAATACAAAAACTGCAGTTTCCAAAAAGAAGGTATCACTATCACTTCTGCTACACATTTTCCAACCGTTTCTTTCGAATGTCGATTTATCACTTTTCAGATGTAGACATCTTTATCAGATTTGGCTTGTTGAACCTGAAACTGCTTTAAAGTCAAAAAATCAGATTTGGCTTGTTGAACCTGAAACTGCTTTAAAGTCAAAAAATCGTTGCGAAACGAGTCTTTGCAGTGCTTACCGTGTCTCTCTGTCCTGTAAATTCTATCATTATGCTCAATAATTGTGGTATATTGTAGATATAAAATATTCACCATCAATGCCAATTCATGCAATATTTTGAGATTAGGAATTTTGAATATTTTCTCAAGCATCAAATCTAAGCAATGAGTTGCACGTGAAGTCCAATTCAAGTGTGGAAAATTGCTTTGCAAAAAATGACCTGAAAAAATAATGTAAATTTACATAAAAGATAAAAAAACTGATTTTTAATTCAATTTACAATTTAAATTATTACATGCTCTAACATCGTAGCTTGCATTATCAGTTACTACCTGAACCACATTATGTTCTCCAATTCGAATCACAAATTTAGAAAGTAACTCATATATCTTTATCAGCAGTGTGAGAATAACTTGAGCATCCAGCAATTCAACAAATATGCTTTCTTTAGGACCATTTACCATTAAATTTATAATAGATCTATTTTTTATCCGTTCACCCATCTGCCATGATTGTGCAACCATACCTAGCATGATCTTCTTCGTGGGAATTGAGAAGCAGATTCGTGTTTGTCAATTCTTTATTCGAATATTTAACTTTTACTTCACAATGTGGAGGTTTCATTCCCACTTCCTAAGTCTCAATATCATCAATACATGGCTGCAAAGAATCATATTTAACGGCATTGAAAGAATTCTGGCATCATACATACATGTAGCAAATTTTTGACCCGCATCTTCTCTTAATTTCTTCTTATTTTCATGATACTGGCCTTTATTTTTCGCAAGTATTTGTCTGAAAATTTCTTCTACATTTTTAACAAAATAAAGGTCAATAGGCCCTGTTTGTTTACATTTTTTACCCTGCACCGTATGAGGGATACGTGAATCGAATATTGATTGTTTCTCTTTCAATTTAGTTTGAATATCATCTTCATCTTCTTTCAAATCAACAATATCATCTAAATGAGAAATATGATCCATTTGATTCTTCAAAGTTCTTTTTTTTTGCATGAACTCTTTAATTTCTTCTTTAATGCTCCAGACATTTCAGACAAGTTTTCACATTTCTACTACCTCCAGCTAAACGTAGTTTGTGCCGATATATCTCGTCATTTGTTATTTTACCACAAAAACAACATACAATATTTGGATTTTTAGGATCCGGAAATGTTACATAATTCCAAGCAATATATTTTCGATTTGATGGAATTGTTGTATTTGACATGGTTAAATAACTGAAAAATAAATAACAATCACCTATTATTAAAAAAAACAACACAATTTAAAAAAATTTACAGAAATTCTTAAAATCAGGGTTTTACCAGTTTTGGGCAGCAAAAGAGAAGGGGAACAGGCAGGGATGGCGGAGCAGTAGCGACAGCAAGGCAGAGACGCGGCAGCGAGGCAGTGGCAGAGACGAGGCAGTGAGAGTGGTGAGATTTGAGTAGCAAGAGAACAATGGTTTAGATGGGCTGGGCTTAATTTTTTTGAAAACAATTGTTAGGGCCTTATGTGAAAACAATTGTTAGGGCCTTAGGCAGACTTAAATTGCACTTCAAAAGTGTGATTTCAAGTATGCAGAAACTTTAAAAAAAAAAGGTTGTGCGGCTTCTATGAAGTGCACAGGCGATCGCCTTTCGTCCCTCAAGCGAAGCACACAAAAGCATGCGCTTCGGAGCTCCCCGAAG
Source organism: Primulina huaijiensis (assembly GCF_012295235.1). Classification (NCBI taxonomy): domain Eukaryota; kingdom Viridiplantae; phylum Streptophyta; class Magnoliopsida; order Lamiales; family Gesneriaceae; genus Primulina; species Primulina huaijiensis. The sequence goes on from NC_133320.1 coordinate 22,050,432, forward strand.
CGCAGGTCTTGCGCCTCGAGTCGCTTTGCGCTTAAGTGACCGAGGTGACCGCTTTTGACAAACTTTGAGCCGAACATCACATTGATTCGCTGTAAAAATCTTAGTGATCACAATTTTTTTTTCCAGGCTGACCCAGAATTAGAGGCCATCAGACAAAGAAGAATGCAGGAGCTAATGGCTCAGCGTGGTGGTGGCGCAGTATGACATTATTATTTAAGCATATAATTGTCCTTGCTTTACGTCCTATTTTTTTAGTTTATATGTGCTGATGGACTTGTTAATTTGCAGGGTAATCATCAAAACCCTGAACAGCAGAAAGCCCAGGAAGATGCTAAAAGGTGAACTCGCCCATCTTCTTTTACTGTTTAAGTGGTTATGCAATTACTGATGTTTATGTATGTGTTGTAATATCTAAACTGGGAAATTTGATTGAGTTAGGGACGCAGAGGAACAAAGGCAAATGATGCTTACTCAGCTGTTGACATCAGAAGCACGAGGGAGACGTACGTCGGATAATGAATTGAGCTTCATTACATTGTGTTATTTCGTATTCTACAGATCCTTGTCTCATGTTTATGTTGAAAGTTTACACTGAATAAGCATTTTTATCATTGAATTATTTGCTTTGGGGTATTAGTTTCTTTGTTTTGCCTACAATTTGACGTTTCACGTGCTACTAGTCAAATGGGTCCAAAGTACGAGACAAGTATCTGTTACCACTTTGTTTTCTTAATTTATTAGTTTCAATGTGTTGCCAATCACTTGCTTCACGCTCAATTCGAACTTGATATATGTTTTTTTTCATATTTGTGTATGCAGTTGCTCGGATTGCTCTAGTAAAACCTGAGAAGGCCAGAGGAGTTGAGGATGTTATCATAAGAGCTGCTCAAATGGGTCAGATTACTGAGAAGGTACCTTGCCCTTTGCTACATGCTATATGCATATCTCACTGTGTATGCCCTATATTGCTACCCAAGGAACTCTTACTTTGATGTAGGTATCGGAGGAGAAACTGATATCATTGCTTGAACAAATCAACACCCAAACTGCTAAGGAAACCAAAGTAACAGTAAGTCATATTGTCTCTAATGTTATGGCACTCTTCTCTCGTTCACTACAATCCTGTGATTCATTCTCTAATCATCTAGTTTTATTCTGAAATTTTCCAGATTAAGAGGCGCCAAAGTATTCTTGACGACGATTAGGCTAGATGTAGTTTGGTGATCCACCTTTTGTTTATATTGATTGCTTTTATGATTCATACGAGGCAAAGATCATGAGTGGAAACATTGTTCTATGTATTCATCGACGTCTTATCTAGATTTTTATGGATATCTGGATTTAACTTTGGTGGCTGAGAGTTCGAGTATTTCAATTTCTGCTGTATTTCCCAGAAAGAGGAACAAGAAACGGAAAAGATAAAACTATGCGATGTAGAAATTGAGAACTATGTTATTGACTTGTTCAGTGTGTGTGAAGTTTCCAGTTTCCACGCACTCACGTACGTAGACAAAACTCACAAGTACGATTTATTCCGTGTGTTTAAATTTTCCAGTTTCCATGCACACACTGACACACATACGTACATAGACAAAACTCAAAAGCACGATTTAAGCATTGTTTGGTTCAAATGATAAAACATTAATTGAGTTTTTACTGTCATTTTTTAAAAAAAACTAGTTTATTTTACAAAGATGCATTTACTTGTTTTGTGTTACTACATTCTATGCCATTTTTATTGTTGGAACTGATGAAAACTACAATTAAACAACATTGCTCCCGTATAGTTTTTTAAGGGTCTATATGAACAATTGAGATTAGGCAAGTTTTAAAAAAAAATTGCAACCTAATATTTTTTGTTAAGAATTATTAAATAAATTAAATTGTACTTGTCACATTAACAATATAGTATTTAGTGTTGTTTTTCAATTTATTTTAATGGGAAATTTGCTTTTCATTTAAATGTGAGAGACAATGCTATTTTGTAGCAATCTGGAGAAGAAAATCCCAGCTATTTGCAAACATTATTAACTTAAGGTTAGTCCGACCCTATCTTCGAGGTAACATCCCCAAGTATTTGTCGGATCGAACCGTGGTGTTTGAGATGTTGTGCGGTTTAAAATATTTGAGTTGCACCATTACCACTAGCTATAACTTTTGGTAAAGCGGCAAGCGTTTGGTAATACAATTGGTATCGGAGCCAAAGTCACATGTTCGATTTTCATTGATTGCAAGGAATGCAATTATTGGGAGGGAAATTTTTGGGTGTAAGAATTGTCCCTACTTGTTAGAACGATCGAACCGTGGTGCTTGAGCTATTGTGCAGTTTAAAATATTTGAATTGCACCATTACCATCAACTATAACTTTGCTCTCTATAAATCAATTGTATATATTTTGTGAGACGTCATGCTCATATTTACAATGATAAGTAATATTTTTGTCATAAAAGTACTACTTTTTCTAAATATACATTTTTGTTTCAGGAAATTATTTCTCAAATATAATTCCGAAACCTTTCTCAAAAATGTAAATTTTGAAAAAGAAAACGAAAAAAAGAACGTCCAATCACAAATATAATTCCGAAACCTTTTCCAAAAATGTAAATTTTGAAAAAGAAAACGAAAAAAAGAACGTCCAATCACAAATTTTAATTATTTATTTAATGTCAATATTTTAAAATGGGTAAAAATGAAAATTACAGCTTTCACGAAAAGATATTATAAGCTAGAAGAAAACATTAATATATAGAATATCATGTTCCCTGTTATAGCTCACTTAGGCCATCTTCAACCTAAAAATCTATTTTGGTGTAAATTCTGCACTAAAATAGTGCGATTTCTGCACCAAATTAACGTTCATCTCCAACCCATTTACTTCAAATCTTACTCTAAAAAGTATATTATTAGAATTTTTTGATTTATTTAATTATTTTAAATATATTATTATTTAAATATATCTAATTATTAAAATAATATATTATTATTATATAAATAATATTTATAATTTTTAATATTAATATTTATAATTAAAAGATAAAAAAAAATAGAGAAGAGAGCTCCCCCTCTGCGCCAAATAATTTCTGCGCCAAATTTGGCGCAGAGGGGAAATGGAGCTGCGCTATTTTTAAAATAGTGCAGCTCCATTGGAGGACAACTCTTGCACCAAAATGAAACGTCATTTTGGTGCAAGAGTTGGAGATGCTCTTAATAAAGGCCTTCTTTCGTTTGTACTCTAAAATTAGAAAAGAATAACTAATGTAAGGCAAAAAAAAAGAGAGGATAAATTAATTACTCCAAATGGATATTGCTTTATAATTATGTATTTATGTCACACTAATTATGTTTATTTATGATGCAATTTGGCATTATAATCATGTTTAACTTATGATATTCACCATCCTATTTAATTAATGGAATATCTAAATTTATGCTATTTAAATAAGAATATCTTATAAAATCTAGTGTTTCGTCTATTTGATAAAGTATAATATAATATTTCGCATGATTTTTATAGATTAAATAAAATGGATTTGCTTCACTTTTGAACTAAAATTACTAAGAATGTTATCATGAGTACAGAAGTAAGCATGATTGATGAACAATATATCAAAATCAAATATATATNATTTTGTCTTATAAAATTTTCAAGGTTAACCCCTATGGAAATAATAATAATAATAATAATTTTTTAAAAAAAGGAAAAAAACGAACTCCAATGACCATGGGCGGTTGGTAGGGGTGGTACATGAGGAAGGAGGAGCGTCTGGACCAAATTCTAGAACCAAACGACGACGTGTTGGACCTCTTGCTAACCCCACTCCCTCTTCCATCATCACTTAATGTTTCAGATCTCTGCAATTCTATTCCATTTTTGCTCTCATTCTTCCTTGTGTGTATATATATACCGCAATCTCTTTATCTTCTCAATCATTAGTTTAACTCTTTGGAGTTTGGATTCTGTACACGTATTTGCGTGTTGCATTTGCTTGATCGGGCAGAATTCTCTACTTGTGCGTCTTGGATCGTTTGTTCGTTGGAATTTTACAAGGGAATGGCGGTGGATTCTGGACCTGTGACCCCTGGGCAGGTAAAACCGTAAAAGTGTTGTTATGTTTTTCGAATTTTGGGCAGGTGATGGTTATTTCAGCTTCTCTTCGTGCATTGTTGGTGTATTTGAATTAGTTTACGTCTCAGTTGTTTGATGTTGATATCTATTATATAGTGAAGTTTTTAGTGTTTCTGTTTTGAATTTTGATAGCTATTATGTAGTGACATCAGTTGCTTTGTTAGGTTATTCTTCTTAATTTTTTTTTGTATAAATCTGCTTTTGCTTCTTGCTTATCTCATTGCTTGTTAAGGTTAATCTTTCCTTGAAATATGAATCACTGGATATACTGTGAAATCATTACTTACGATATTTCAGGTGTCATTTTTGCTTGGTATCATCCCAATTTGTATTGCATGGATATATTCTGAATGGTTGGAATATCAGAAGTCATCATCCCCTTCAAAAATGTAAGCGTCATTGTTTCTTTTGTCCTCTTCTTATTTACAGTCTACAGATTTTCCATATCTTGAAGCATTATTATAACTGGCGGTGTAATGTGTGGCATTTTCCAAATCAGAAATTTAAGATTCTTTGAGAAATGGGAGGGTAAAAAATATTATTTTGCATTACATCTCATCTTATGGTACTGAGTTGTTTTATGACAGCAGTCATTCAGATATAAATCTTCTCGAATTAGAAAATAAAATTGATAAGGAAGATGATCGAGCTGTGCTGCTGGAAGGTGGTCTTGCTAACCCAGCACCACAAAAGTTGCCCATCCCGTCCATTAAAACAAACTTAATCAGGTGAGTGTGATGATTTTAAATGGTAAATTTGGAGGGGGTTTGCCACATTTAAGAAGTCCTTACCCTTTTTTGTGGATTCAAATTTTAGGTTTCTCACAATGGAGGACTCATTTTTGCTTGAGAACCGACTACTTTTGAGATCAATGTGAGTTTTTCGATTATTTTGATTGCATCGCAGAAGGTTTCATATTGTGAATGATGTTAAGATCTCATGCAGGGCTGAATTTGGGGGAATTATATTTTATTTCTATTTGTGTGACCGTACAAATTTTTTTGCGGATTCCAAAAAGGTGCCCTTCATCTTTATCCATCCTTTATTTGTTGGAACTTTTCATTCTTTTGTTTTAGCAATGTGTGCAGTAACATGATCCTGATATTATATCTTAGCATTTCATTGATATCTATTGTTATTCAAGTATCACACAGAGATATAGACTGTCATTCTTATTATCGACTATATTTTAATGTATTTTTTTCAACCTTTTAACTAATCATGTAAATGATCATAATAGGTCTATTGACTAAAGCCAAATTTCTCCTATTTCTCTTCTCTTGACTTGTAATGCATGTTATCCATTAATATTATACTCTTCCTCGGTCAGTGTAAGCTTATTATTAATTTTTCTTGCTGGACAGAGTTACAGTCGAGATGTATTCTGTTTTTTGTACATTCTTCTTATCATAGCTTCAGCAATGACATCTATCAAGAAACATAATGACAAGTCAGCGTTTTCTGGAAAATCCATACTTTATCTGAACCGCCATCAGACTGAAGAGTGGAAAGGATGGATGCAGGCAAGTATTTGTGGCAAATTATTCATAAATATTTCTGGTTGAATACCGAGAAAGGAGAAAAAACAGAACAAAAAGTACTGCATTCAAGTTCTCTTTCTTAAGTTGCACTTGCACAGAAATTGTTTAAGCTCTCACTACGCTCTTTCTGCCAGATGGAAGTTGGGATTTTTTTTCTTTGTCACCTGTCCACAATTATCTTCTGCTCATCAGAAATCTGATACCTTTATAATATTTTCATACTGCCTGTTATTGCTATGCAATTTTAATTTTTGCCTTGTCTATGATTTATCTCATGCTCAGCAGAAATTGGACAATTGTAGATCATTTTGATAAGCCTGTGTATTTGCTGCTGCTGTGCACTAACACACCTTGTGCACAAAGCCTTTGACAGTTGTATGCCTTTTGCCACCTCTTTTATAGGTTCTGTTTTTGATGTACCATTACTTCGCGGCATCGGAAATTTACAATGCGGTTCGTGTTTTGATTGCTGCATATGTTTGGATGACTGGGTTTGGGAACTTCTCCTATTACTATGTCAGAAAAGATTTTAGTATTGCTCGATTTGCTCAGGTGACATTGTAATCTGCTTTATATTTTTTCGTTGAACTTGATTTTCACATGTTTTCGTTTTACGTGGGATTTTGTTTTAAAAAATATGATTTGTTGCCTGTGCAGATGATGTGGAGGCTAAATTTTTTCGTGGCATTTTGTTGTATTGCTCTCAACAACGACTATATGCTTTACTATATCTGCCCAATGCATACTCTATTCACTCTTATGGTATATGGGGCCCTTGGGATTGGCCATCAATATAATGAGATAAGATCGGTGATTGTTTTGAAATTTTTTATGTGCCTCGTTTTGGTGATTTTGGTGTGGGAAATACCTGGAGTTTTTGACATAGTCTGGAGTCCTCTGACTTTTCTGTTCGGTACGTAACCATCAGTGACCTTGTACTTTTTGGGGTTTCCTGTGGTAATTTTTTTTATGTGATGAGTATTTATTCATAAATGGCCAAAAGAAGATAAATTTAAATTTCTTGTTTTAATTTCTTGTCTGAAGCCTCGGCTACCTGATTGTTGTTTTATTTCAATGACAGGCTACAGGGATCCTGCCAAACCAGATCTTCCATTAATGCATGAATGGCATTTTAGATCTGGGCTTGATCGCTATGTATGGATCATTGGAATGATTTATGCCCATTATCACCCAAATGTACGGCTGAAAAGAGAGATTAAAGTTTCTAATTGTACCTTCTATTATTATTTTTTTAATCAAGTTTATCCTTGTAGGTTGAAAAGTGGATGGAGAAACTGGAGGAGTGTGAGACCAAGCGGAGACGGACAATTAAGATATCAGTCGTTACAGTCGCCTTATTTGTAAATAATTTCATTCAAGAAACAGGATTCGATGATTCGTTTTTATTTTGAAATCTAATTTCCTGCTAATTTCCTGTCTTAAGGTGGGCTATTTCTGGTACGAATGCATTTACAAGCTGGACAAGATTGCTTACAACAAGCTTCATCCTTACACATCATGGATGCCAATAGCGTGTGTATCAATATTTTTTCTAAGTTTATCTGCTTATTTCTAAATTATTTTTTCATCCTATTTGAATGTTAAAATTATTTTTTATTTGTCCAGAGGCTTTATTGCTTTGTCTAAAACCATTAATTTAGCTTGCTGATCGGTGGAAATGATCTCTGTTTTTTTGTCTATCAGTGTCTACTTATGTTTGAGGAATTTCAGCCAGCATATTCGAAATTTCTCTTTGACCCTTTTTGCGTAAGTTCTATTTTTTTTATATTTTTAATTCAAACTGTGTAGCTCTTTTCAGTGAAAAGAAATAGCCAGGTTCTTTTTGGGCTAAAGCTAAACCCGGGGGTTGTTTTCCCATTTTTTTTCTTGTTGTACCACTGTTTTTGGGTACCAGGTGGCTTGGAAAAATTACTCTGGAAACCTACATTTCCCAGTTTCATATCTGGCTGAGGTGTGTGAGTTTATTCTCTTGCTTGTTTGTCGATATTTACTTATTGGAATGATTATTTGATACAAATTCCATTGCTTATTCATGGACTATCACGCTAATATATTCACTTGTTTGCTTCTACTGATATGATAAAGGAGAATTACTTTTGCCCCGGCAGAAGGCATCTAAATTTTTTAGAGTTATCTATAAAAAATTTCAAGTGCAGGTTCCAAGATGTTTTCTTCTTGTTCATATGAAGAATCAGGGAATTGTGAAATTTTCCGCGACAGCTAACACAACTAAAATAGTAAAATTACATGGCTAACAAGTTCCCTACAATATGCAGATCAAATATTCCAAATGGACAGCCTAAATGGTTGCTCTGCTTCATTCCGGATTATCCATTACTTAACTTCATGCTCACTACCTTCATTTACATCTTGGTAAGTAAATTTCTTTTTTGTTCCAATTCTTTTCTTTCTTTCTTTTTTTTATTTACAACTTGGGGGAGACCGGGAGAGGGGGTTTGGGGTTTAGTTCTCACAGGGTTTGAACCCTGACCTCTCCCAATCCCAGACTGTGCCACTTTACCACATGGGCGCTAGCTGTTTTGTTCCAATTATTCAAGTTAATGACTGATTAAATGGTCCTCGCCCAATGGAATTTCTGTTTTCGATGTTTTCACTACCGCAGGTTTCTTACCGGCTTTTTGAACTGACCAATACATTTAAAGGAGCTTTCGTACCCACAAGAGACGATAAGAAGCTATTTTACAATTTTGTTGCTGGAACATGCATCTGTGTCTGTTTATATTGCATCGCTTTAGCCCTTCTCCAAATCACTCACTAACACGGCAGGTTAGTTCTTTATCCCTGGATGATCAGTATATACTGTATAGTTAGTGATGAAAAAAGTTGGCTTCACAGGGTGCTTAAACACGCTTGAAGCTAGCTACTAACCCAGGATTCATTTCTCAGATTCAAGTGTTCAACCAGAAAAGTGCTTTAAGCAGTCAAAATTTTATCTGGCAGAACCATTAGAATTTGGACCTTGTGATTATTTTGTTGGACGAAATGGTTGAACCATTAGACATGAAACCATTAAAGGTTTAAACATGGCATTAAGATGTGTTGAGACATTGCTTATGTGCAGGAAAATACTATCTTTGACTTTGTCGATGGGTGTGGCTTGTGAAGAATTTCAAATGGTTCAGGTTTTAAACGGAACCTCCATTCACTGTAGTTCCATACTTTTGTATTTTCTTGATTTACCGACCCCTTTATTTCTGCTCTTGAATACATTTATGATTATTATTTGTGCAGGCATTTTCTGAATAAAAAACGTGAAAGTGGAGCTGTTAGAAAAAAGATATTGGTGCCTATAGAAGTGGAAAAAATACATGGACATTATGGTTTTAGGAAAGGTCTTGAACTACTCGAGGCCAGAGCTTTGTTACCAATTTTGTGAAGCATCGTCACACGGTGTTGCTTGATTTTAGTTACTGCTAGTAGATGAAGTTATTAGCTCGAAAGTAAAGCAGAAAAACTGATAGGCAAGTATGCTCCAGAAGGTTTATTTCCACGTTTTTTATTCTTTTAATTATGTTGCAGTTCTGGTAATGATGATCCTTCCCTCTCCCTAATCCCATGTTCATGGATTTCGGTAAACATAGTTTCATTTATTTCTAAAGCGTTTCGTGATACCTGTGGATGGATTGTTGGTGCTACTTGTTTGTGCTTGATTATGTTTGAAAATTAAATATCAATATCTGTATGATTTGAAATAAAATTAAGTTGTGTTTGATTATTTTCAAATTCCTCGAGTATGGATGTATAAAATTGAAGTGATTTCAAATTCACTTTAGTAAAGTATGCAATTTCAATAACAAATTGTGGTGAATTTCTAATACATAAGTTATTTGAACTCCATCAATCAAGTTTTCCCCCTATCAAATTCGTTCATCTATCCATCAAATTTGTCAAAAACAATGTTTGGACAAGGTCGACAATTCACACAAATTCGATCATTTCAAAGGTCGGCTTCGTGTTACGAGTCACTTTAAAAAGCTTGAGTGTCAACTTAATATTTTGTGCTTCCAGGTTGAACTATCAAGTTAAAAGTAAATGAAACGTATTAAATGTCCATTCCATTTTCCAACATAGGTAAAAATGCATTTTTTAAACCCCTTAATTGATTCAAAACTCGAAAATAAATTTGTTTTGGGCCTTTAAACTTCAACCCAATTTCTTTCGATTCAAGGTTGCTATTTACTATACTGACGGAAACTTCAAGAATAGCTCCCCTAGTGCCTTTAAACTTCCACCCGATTTCTTTCTATTCAAGATTTCATTTCTTTCACTTACTCAATTTTGTAAGATTATGGATTCAATCCGCTCGATGTATTATCTCTATTTCTATCGGTGACAAATTGGTGGTGATACCTGCTAACACTTGATTCGTTGAAGTTGTGGATAAAACTACAATTAAGCAAGCTTGAAAAAACTCATTCAGATTCAACTCAAAGATAGCTTCGTGTTCCAATAATTCACAAGTTTAGTTACAATGGAACAATCAAATTCATTTTCCGGGAGTGAAGTTTGTGGCATAGGCCCATGCATTGTTGTTCACTGGGTCTGCAAGATGGTCGGCGAGGTTCTCCAATGGACCCTTTCCAGTAACGATAGCCTGCACGAAGAATCCGAACATGGAGAACATGGCAAGCCTACCATTCTTGAGTTCCTTAACCTTCAATTCAGCGAATGCCTCGGGGTCGTCAGCGAGACCCAATGGGTCGAAGCTGCCACCTGGGTATAGTGGGTCGGTGACGTCGCCAAGTGGCCCGCCGGCAATACGATAGCCCTCAACAGCTCCCATGAGTATAACCTGGCTGGCCCAGATGGCCAAGATGCTCTGAGCATGGACCAAGCTTGGGTTGCCCAAGTAGTCAAGTCCACCCTGGCCGAAGATCTGTGAGCCAGCCTTGAACCACACGGCCTCACCGAATTTAACACCGTTGCGGGACAAGAGCTGTGGGAAGACGCATCCAAGTGCTCCGAGCATGGCCCATCTGCTGTGGATCACCTCCAGCTCACGGTTCTTGGCGAATGTTTCAGGGTCGGCCGAGAGTCCAGCGGTGTCCCACCCGTAGTCGCCGGGGAATTCACCGGTGAGGTAGCTTGGGGCCTCACCAGAGAATGGTCCCAAGTACTTAACACGGTCAGGACCATACCACGGGCTGCCAGATGAAGCAGGCTTTGAAGAAGTCTTCCTCATTGAGATCCTCCCTGTGCCGGTGATCTCAGAAACAGATGGTGATTTCACCGCCTTTCCGGCCAAGGCCGGGGAAGAGAGAGCCATTGTTGATGAAGCCATAGCTATGTATTGCAAGATTAATGTGAAGTAGTGTTTGTGGCTTGAGTTGTATTCGAGACATACGAAGCCAGAAGGCATTTATAGTAATTGGGCTCTATCAAATTTTTGTTGTTGAGGATCAGATGCTGTAATATCATTGGCTGGTGGCATTTGAGGACTTGGTTTTGCCAATTGTTCTATCCACAAAATCATGCAAATTTGGACAAATTTCAAGGACAGGTGAGTTTTCTTCTTTTAAACCAATAGGAGTTTGCCGAGTGTGCAAATGGATACAATAAACTACTTGCGATAAGGAATATAGATTGCCTCCCACCAACGAGGATAGGTGCGCGCACATGTTCCGGTGGGTTGAGCATGGAGACTTCTATGTTCCATCGGGTGTCCGATCGTAACCATTTATTTGGTGTGAGACTCGTATATTTTGTGGAGCTTCATGTCAAGTAAATAGTGGATGTTGCACCGAATGCACTCAGGTATAACAAATAATTTCTTAGCATTCTGTCTGTTCGATTACCAGTCAAATAAAACTATGTGAAATCGAATAAATTGATTTTTCTATCTAAACTGAATCGATCGATTTTTATTTTATTTTATTTTATTTTATTTGTCAAAACTAAACAAATCAATCCGAATTATTAAGTTTCGAAATTTCAAAAAAAAAAAAAAGTAGAATTTTTTGTTAAAGTTTTGATTAGGAATTTAACTTGTAATTATGTGACCCAAGAAATTTTATTATTATTTTTTGAATTTTCACCAAACCTAAGGCCGAAGAAATTATTTGAAAATTCAAAAAATAATAAAAAAATTTCTCAAACCTAAGGCCGAAGAAATTATTTGAAAATTTTTTTATTCAATTTAACCAATTTTTATTAAAAAAAAATCGAAACTGAACTTAATAAATTGGTTTATCTAAAAAAGATAGAAAAAAACAAGTTTCTAAATTAAATAAATCGAAATTTCAAATTAAATATATCGAGTCGAATATTTCAATTTAATTGAAGATTTGCTCACGCCTAAGGAAAGGGGCATAATTATAAGAGTGGGTCTCATGTGAGACCGTCTCACAGATCTTAATCTGTGAGACTGTCTCACAGATCTTAATCTGTGAGACGGGTCAACCCTACCCATATTCATAATAAAAAGTAATATTCTTAGCATAAAAAGTAATACTTTTTCATGGATGACCCAAATAAGAGATCCGTCTCACAAATACGACCCGTGAGACCGTCTCACACAAGTTTTTGCTAATTACAATCGACCAGTGAAGTAGTGATTAAGGGGTATATTTTTCAATTAAAAATAAACCAAGAAATTAATTATTTCAAAAAAAAAAGAATTTAAAAAAAATGCAAAATCAAGAAATTGGACAACTTTTAAGGTTAGGTTTACCGCTTTGGTTGCTAAGGTAGCATTTGGTTTGCTTGATTAGGTGGGTTTATTTTTTCGTTTGGTACATTTTTTATTTAACCAAGTCAATCTCTCCTATGAATGATTAGGTTATATTAGGTAGGTTAAAATAATACCTCTTCATCCCCTAGGATTATTTATCTCACTCTGAATCCATCATATTTTTCCAATTTTACACATCTCCTAAATTCAAACTCACCACCACTTCCTTCCACCCGACCGCCCACCGGCAACCCCCGCCAAAGGCCGGCCACCGCCGACAACCGCCGCCGCTTCCGGCCGATCACCGCTTCCAGCTGTCCACCGCCAACCGCTGACCCCTCCGACGACCGATCATCGCTTCCGGCCGATCACCGCGCCGGAGTGGAAGAAAAAAAAAAGAGAAAAGAGCAATTTTGTCCTTTCATCAAAAAATTCAAAATTATCCTACACTCAAAAATCTTACCAAACAAAATAATATTTTACACCATATATTACATTTCTACTACAATCATTTTTTTATCATTTACATACTAATCATTAGTTTATTTTATTCTCCAAACCAAACGCTGCCTAAGTCATTTAGAATTTAATAAAATCTACATACATTTATAAAAATTTGAATAAATGGAAAATTTTAATTTAAATATATATGTAATAATAATAAGATAATCTTTTAATTATGTAAAAGATAATTATAATTTAAAAATATATATTACTATTATAAATAAAATATTTGAAATATAATCCTGACAAACCCCGACATCGCATATGCGGTTGGAGTGGTTAGTCGATTTATGTAAAATCCAAAGAAACCTCAGTTTCGACAAATATTGATATATATGAAATGTCAAGACTATATATTTAGTTCATACTAACTTACGCAACAAGATGAAGCAAACATTAATAAATTTATATGTTCCGTGTATTATAGAAGGAAATAACCTAAATGAACAACAACAACAAAACAGTTTTACTTGTGAAAATAATGTTTTGGTCCACTAATTTGCCTAATTTTGGTTTTCGGTCCGTTACATTTTCAAAGTTTGTTTTCGTACAATTATTTTAAATTTTTGACTATTTTGGTTCAATTGCAAATATGACATCAACATATAATCACAAGTCAACAATTTTATATATCATGTGACTATTTTTTAATGTCATTTCAGCATTTTTCGATATCATATCAGAACTCCGATAAAATAAAACTAAAAAAGAAAAAAAAATCAAAGTTAGTACACCAAAACCAAACTTTGAACCGTTAATCGACTAAAATCCAAATTTAAAAAAAAAAAATAAAATTATTTTCTCTTTTGTTAAGCTGTCTCTAGAAAAAAGATTTGGTTTATACAAGAGTTTCAACTTGGAGGACAAAATTAAATATAAAATAGGCATGCAAGATTTCACAACCTTTTATCGGGGAAAATAGTTTTTTTTTTTTTTTGGACTACTAACTTGTGTAATTTTGAGTTTTTGTCGATTAAGTTTTCAAGTTTTTGTTTTGGTATATTAACTTTTAAGTTTCACCTATTTTAGCTCAATTGTTGATGTAACATCGAAAAATACTTATAAAATCGAAAAATAATGATATTACATCAAAAAAATACTGACGTGACTTCTCATATGTCACGTTAGAAATTGAATCGAAATAGCAAAAACTTAGAAGTTAGTGTACAAAAAATAAAATTTGAAAACTTAATGGACAAAGACCCAAGTTTGTGCAAGTTAATTGATCAAAAAAATTCAATTTCTCCTTGACAAAATAACAAAAGAAAAGGGTTATAGAAAATTTTTCATTAATATTGCGAATTCCAGGACTAATTCGAGTACTAGCTAAAAATCCACCCTATAAACGGTCAAGGTTATTTTGATTGGTTTATTTCTAGTTACGGTTTAGACTTAATATCGAAGTTGAAATCTTATATAATTTTCTTATTTTGCCGTTAAGCCTTCAAGTCTAAGTTAAAAAAAAACTCATGTAATATGGTCTAAAAATACCCGCGTCCCTTATATTAGCAGAATCTCGAGGTCGTATATTCAAAAGGCTATGTTGGTGTGTAAAAAAAACTACAATATTATTGAATTATGGATCGCCATTTCTTTGTGAAGATAACTCATCCATGATTGATGTGACATGGTAAAAATGGGTATGATATGTGTGGGCAATTTCACCAGGTCTGATTATGAAAATGATGAGGGATGAGAGCACGTCGAGATGTGCACAAACCGAAGGTTTTTTCTCCTGAGAAGAACTGGTGTTGTCCTTCAAACACGAAGATAATCACGTGAATGAGCGCCCGAGAAGTATCCGGCATGACCACTCCGATACTAAAGTCAGGAGGTGAGTGGGGGAAATCCAATGTAGCAAAGAGAAATGCTGTAGAAATGGTGTCGATTCTAGAGAATAAAATTATGTGGGCAAGATATCTGTGAATGAATGTAAATGTTTAAACAAATCCGATATTTATAGAAAAAAAGTCAATGATGACCTTGTTTTCAGTGCACACTTACTAATTATGACAAGATGGTTGTTCATACCCTACTTTTCTGACATGCCAAACTGTCTCTTTCGCCTTGTCAAATCCACGTGATTCCATCAGTAATGATTACCAAGATAAAGTATATCATACTTGTGCACTCGAATAGGGTGCTATTATCGAGATAACCCGGGTAGAAAGTCATCACCCGGGAACTTGTCTTGAAGCCGGGCTCTTGGTAGTCCGGGGAGATGATGTCTCGGGCCTATATTTGCCCGGCTATTCGGTAGCATGGAGAGATGATGTCTCGGACATATATTTGCCAACTATTTGTCGGATTGATTCAAAATTTCTCATAACCTGATCCATGACTCGGGATCACCTGATACCCATGACCCGGGCCTCCCGAGGGTATCAATGATGATTTTAATTTCTTGGGTTTATTTTCATGATGTTTTTGTTTCTTTAACTTTAATTTTCATCCATTCTCAAAATACTCTATTTTATCAAAATACTCTATTTTAGTTGTAAATCAAAAGTTTTCACTTATCTTGAGATAATAATCTATGCTCCGATTGGCTTTCAAGATTACAGAGTTTACCTTCTGTCTAGTTGGCCAATGAATAAGCCATCCAGGCTCAGGATTGGAATGTTAGCTAGTCCGTTCTAAGGTCTAGAATTTTTCACATTGCTATCAAAATTAAATGAACTTTTAGTCCATCTTTCAATTAGTAGGGTAGCTGTCATTTTCTGTTTAATTGATGCCTCTTGGTACACCAAATCAAGGGCCGAGTTAATAAACTTAACTCCACTCAGTTTTTTGGTTTAGTGTTTTTTTTCTGTTCTTTTTTGGAATTGCAAGACAGACCCGTGAGTCACTTGTGGATCAAATTCATCCAATAGCATACTTGGCAAACTCCCGTTGGTTGCAAAAACAAACAGGGACCGATCTTCAGATTTTTGTCCAAGAAAAAATCTAGTGGTGTGATTGCACTTTCCAAATGGACATTTAATATCAACCCCAACCAATCACAAAACAGCATTTGATATCCGAAGATAAAGAATAAGATAGAGCCCAGTTGTATAAATACCTTATGAGATCCCAAAGGAAAATCAACCACAAATACATTACACATTTACTCATATACAATCAGCAACCAGCCTTGAACAGCTATGGCTTCATCAACAATGGCTCTCTCTTCCCCGACCTTGGCGGGAAAGGCGGTGAAATCACCATCTGTTTCTGAGATCACAGGCATCGGGAGGATCTCCATGAGAAAGACTGCTTCAAAGTCTGCTTCATCCGGCAGCCCTTGGTATGGCCCTGACCGTGTTAAGTACTTGGGACCATTCTCTGGTGAGGCCCCAAGCTACCTCACTGGTGAATTCCCAGGCGACTACGGGTGGGACACCGCTGGACTCTCGGCCGACCCTGAAACATTCGCCAAGAACCGTGAGCTGGAGGTGATCCACAGCAGATGGGCCATGCTCGGAGCCCTTGGATGCGTCTTCCCAGAGCTCTTGTCACGCAATGGTGTTAAATTCGGTGAGGCTGTGTGGTTCAAGGCTGGCTCACAGATCTTCAGCCAGGGTGGACTTGACTACTTGGGCAACCCAAGCTTGGTCCATGCTCAGAGCATCTTGGCCATCTGGGCCAGCCAGGTTATACTCATGGGAGCTGTCGAGGGCTACCGTATTGCCGGCGGACCACTCGGCGACGTTACCGACCCACTGTACCCAGGTGGCAGCTTCGACCCATTGGGTCTAGCTGACGACCCCGAGGCATTCGCTGAGTTGAAGGTTAAGGAACTCAAGAATGGAAGACTTGCCATGTTCTCCATGTTCGGATTCTTCGTGCAAGCTATCGTGACTGGAAAGGGTCCACTGGAGAACCTCGCCGACCACCTTGCAGACCCAGTGAACAACAATGCATGGGCCTATGCTACAAACTTCACTCCTGGAAAATGAATTTGATTGTTGAAACTGTACTCAATCGAGATTATATTGTTGTTTAATTACTGTGAATTATAAGTTATAAGAATATAATGCTTTTTTGAGTTAAATCCGAATTATTATTCCTGTTTATATTCTTTGTGAAGGGAACCATCATACGCAAAGATTTCACTGTCGATCATCGTACGGCATTTAGAACCATAGCATCAAAGTTAATTCAATGAAATAACCTCAAGGAAAATCTGTTTTATGAACACAGAGATTAAACAACGATTATATATATACACACACAAATCCATTCGTTTAGCTTGTGCAATCTATCATTGATATTTGATTTGGAAATCTCGTCTAATTAGTCAACTGATGAAATACCAAAACCCTCAACCCTCGAGTTAAGGAGAGTCTCACGAATCTTTATCTGTGAGATGGTCAATTCTACCAATATTCACAATAAAAAGTAATACTTTTAGCATAAAAAGTAATATTTTTCATAGATGACCCAAATAAGAAATTTGTCTCATAAAATACGACCCGTGACACCGTCTCACACAAATTTTTGTCCAAGTTAAGAACATTATTTTTGGTTAATAGTTCAGTCCATGTATCAGTATTTGTTAGTATTTTTAACTTAACCCAGATATTCACTATCACTTGATAATGTCGAAGTTTAAAATCTTTTGTAGTCTTAAAATAAAACAAATATTATCATCTCATATTTAGTTATACTTCCATCATTTTTATTGAAGAGGTTGACAAAAAATTTCATAGATCAAATATGGCATCATGGTGATTGGATTTATTTTCACGATGCTTTTATTTCTTAACCTCGTTTTTCGTCAATTCCTAAAACACTCTAATTTACATTATGTCTTAATTAAAATAAAATATCAAATCTAAATTATACAATGTCATTCATCTTTCCAACAAAAAAAATTTATTTTATTTTTAACAATATAATTTCCCCAAAATAAACCCAAATGGAAAATAATTTTTTATTCACTAATTGTCTATTCTTGGTTTAGGTCAATTAAGTTTTCTAATTTTGTTTTGGTATACTAAATTTTAATTTTTAACTACTTCGATCAAATTTCAATATCTTGTCGATATTTTTCGATATCAAATCAACACTCCGATCAAACATAGCTAAAAACCAAAAAAAATCATAGTTAATTCATTAAAATTACAGTTCGAAAACTTAACACACCAAAACTTAGTTTGCCAGAAAAGTTATCGTCCCTACGCTCAAACAAGTCCTTTTATGATTTCTTCGTTTTTGGTCAATTCCCATTAAAAAAAAATTCATCACGTATATATAACTTTATTTTCAAGACAAAAGTTTTCAAGATTACACAAATATATTTTTCTAAATTGTTTCAAATATATATATTTTCTGAATAAAAAAAGATACATGCACATTAATTGATTTTTCTGAATAAAAAAAGATACATGCACAATTGATTTGTGTCTAGTTGGCAATGAATAACTCATCCTAGTCTTCAAGATTTTAAAGCTAGCCAATCTTTTCCAAGGTCTAGAAATTTCCACGTTGCTGTAAAAAGGATGTCAGTTTCTGTATAATTGATCAATTCTTCCACACAAGTTTACTAATAATACAGCAAAAAACGTCAATTGCCAGACACTCCCGTGAATCACTTCTAGCGAGGACCATGCAAGTGTGAGGGATCTCCTCCCTCCAATCTATCGAATCCAATGGCAAACTCCCATTGGTTGCAAGAACAAAGGCACCGAATTCTTATAGATTTTTGTCACCAAAATCAAAAAAATCTAGTGGCGATTGCACTCGCCAAATGGACATTTGGGTATCAACCCCCTTCGAATGTCACTAACCAATCACAATGTAGCATTTGATCTCCAAAGATAAAGAATTTGATAGACCCCACTTGTATAAATACCTCACCAGCACTTCGACCCAAATCAACCACAAACAATTCCTTCAATACAATCACCTGCCAGCTCTTAGATCAACAGCTATGGCTTCATCAACAATGGCTCTCTCTTCCCCAACCTTGGCTGGAAAGGCAGTGAAATCACCATCTGTTTCTGAGATCACCGGCACAGGGAGGATCTCCATGAGGAAGACTACTTCAAAGCCTGCTTCATCCGGAAGCCCGTGGTATGGCCCTGACCGTGTTAAGTACTTGGGACCCTTCTCTGGTGAGGCCCCAAGCTACCTCACCGGTGAATTCCCCGGCGACTATGGGTGGGACACCGCTGGACTCTCGGCCGACCCTGAAACATTCGCCAAGAACCGTGAGCTGGAGGTGATCCACAGCAGATGGGCCATGCTCGGAGCCCTTGGATGCGTCTTCCCAGAGCCTTGTCCCGCAACGGTGTTAAATTCGGTGAGGCCGTGTGGTTCAAGGCTGGCTCACAGATCTTCAGCCAGGGTGGACTTGACTACTTGGGCAACCCAAGCTTGGTCCATGCTCAGAGCATCTTGGCCATCTGGGCCAGCCAGGTTATACTCATGGGAGCTGTTGAGGGCTATCGTATTGCCGGCGGTCCACTCGGAGACGTCACCGACCCACTGTACCCAGGTGGCAGCTTCGACCCATTGGGTCTCGCTGACGACCCCGAGGCATTCGCTGAATTGAAGGTTAAGGAACTCAAGAATGGTAGGCTTGCCATGTTCTCCATGTTCGGATTCTTCGTGCAGGCTATCGTGACTGGAAAAGGTCCATTGGAGAACCTCGCCGACCACCTTGCAGACCCAGTTAACAACAATGCCTGGGCCTATGCCACAAACTTCACTCCCGGAAAGTGAATTGGATCGTTCAATTGTAACTAAACTTGTGAATTATTGGAACACGATGCTATGATCTTTTAGTTGAATCTTAATGAGTTTTATGGGGTGTTCTTATGTTTTCTCAACAAATAATTAAGCTTGCTTAAACGGTAGCTTATCCGTCGAGATATAGATAAACACAAGCTCGATCTAGAAATATGCTTGCCAAAAAAAATTCATTTAGCCAAAATCTAAGTTTGCTTCCTATATCATAGCCCATTATAATAAAATTAAATCAAGATCGCTAGAACTTCCTTTTATCTCTGTTCACATGTTAATTGTGCTGGAAATTATTGTTGCATCATTTTCAGGAAAATGTGGTATTTGGGGCAGCCAATTTGTTTATTAGTTTTGATTTTTGAAAGAGATTTCTTTTTAAAAAAAATTAAAATACAAGAAACTAAAAGGCAATGCCATTCAACCAGTTTTTTAATTAAATAAAATACGACAACCTTTATGTTGTTTTTTAAACAGTTTTAAGTTTTTCCTCAAAAAATCATCGGTCCTTTATTTATGCATTTCATCTTAAACTCATTACATATATAATGAACTCTTTATACGCTAGAATTTGGCACTTTTTTTTACCTTGCCAACTTATATTTAGTTGAAATGGGGCTAAAAACCGTAGCAAAAAATCGGCTAGCAAAGGAACCAGCAGAAAAAAGGACTTGCATTTGGAGAAAACATGAATAGATAGCTTAATAATTTACACAAGAATCCACTATTTTGCTAGAGAACTCTCAAGACAAAACCGTACAAGGAAATCGTAGAGATGATTCTTAGGCCCCAAGAACTGATCACTTCTGCATTCAATCATCTTAAACCAGTTAAATGATTGAGATTTCTTGGCAAGCTCCCTTTTTTCAAGAAAATGTGTACCCGATTTGCGTTCACTGGTTTCAATTTTGAAGAACTTGGTTTTTCTCATAACAGAGGACTCATTCATCATGATCCCTAGTGAACGTAGTAAAAGCTTCGAATCCTTCGCTGTCAGCCATTGATGGCCTCATCGCCATTTCATCGCGATAGTTAATCGAGCTAGTAGACCTCATCGATCCTTCCCTCGTCTTATTGGGCTTAATATATTGCTGCACCACCAGCACCGAAAATGTTGACTCGAACTCTGATGTAACGAGCAGGTCCCCTATAGGTCCAAGCTCCGGGCAGTCACACCAGTCTGTCAGTCCTGCGGTAAGTGGAGACGCCATGCCTCTCCCTCTACCCACCATGTAAAGGTCGTGTTTGTGTTCATCCATTGATTTTATGGCTTTAATCGTTTCTTCTTCGTCGTTTAACACCAACTCGCAGTAGCTTATAGAATTGTTGTTCATAGTTGCTGTTTTGAATTTCCCCAAGTAATCTTCATCTAACAGCTTCTCTCTTTCGATGTCGATGTGTAAAGTTACATGACCATCGTTAGCTGGTTCCACAGGCTCCAATTTCTCGGCATCTGCGCTCGGAATGAATCTCATCACCGTCATTCGTGCATCGGACCCTTCAACCATCCTCCACGAATAGGCCAACGCCTCCCTGTCATCTGGCCCACCAAAGTACAGTACAGCAATGTTTCGGGCATGATCTCTTGACTCAGAAACTCCCCTTTCGATGAGTATGCCAACCGAGCACGGTGCGTTATCCAGAACGCCTTCATTGACGGCTCTAATGGAAGGATTTATATCTTCCATTTCACCGTCCATCGTCTGCTGCTTGTGGAAGGGGATTACAACGAAAGCCGCGCGTCTGTCCTTAGCTATGTTGCAGATATCTTCATCCATGGTAGCATAAGCGCATCTAGCGGTGAGCACTTGGGTGGTCACACCCTCTGACCGTAGTTCGAAGTTGTCAAAAGCGCTGATGATGTGATCAGCTTGTGCTTCGATGTGGCTAGGATTTCTCGGACCGGCCTTGCGTGAGTTATGGACCAGTAGCATGGCAGAGGCGCGTCCCACGAGCTCTACCAACTGGAGGGCAGAAACACTTATGGGAGATGTTTTTGTGGGGTTTGATGTCCTGAGGAAGTGGATAACGGAAGGGACGTTGCGCGTGTTATGTATACAGGTAAGAATTCTCAGCTCTTCGTCTGATTTGGCCTTCTGTATCGTTCTTCGTCTGTAGGGTGTGACGTTTTTTGTTGGCCGGAACAAGCTTGCCATCGGTGTGACTGCCATTGTCATTACCAGGACCACAATCACCATTAGTGAGTACGCTTCATTACTCAGAAACTGGTCAAGAGACAATAACACTAGCATTAGTAAAGAGTATTTCACACATACAATGGTTCTTTTGCTTTAAACACATGTATATATGTTACGTTGGGAGTAATTTAAAATCTTACGGTTTGTTCACCATCCATAAGTTTAAGAGAGGGGATTAACCCAGAAAATTATCCTATATAGTGGGAGAATCTCTTAACTTCACAAGTCAATCTACAATTCCTCAAAAAGAGTTGATGTGGAATGACAACACTGCCTAGTCTTCTCTTCTTTGCACTCTCATATCAGTGTTCAGTTGGATTTCTCAATGAGAATAATGGAATATCATAAGCCAAGAGCAGAGATAAAAAAACAAAACATAAGTATATCAGGGGGTGGGGGGGAAACCTGTCAACTTTATGCTATGACTTCTTACGCGACAAGTGCATATATGTGTCAAAAGACGGCACGGGCTTACACTTTGTATCTGGCCTGCTTCAAGAATT
Source organism: Primulina huaijiensis (assembly GCF_012295235.1). Taxonomy (NCBI): domain Eukaryota; kingdom Viridiplantae; phylum Streptophyta; class Magnoliopsida; order Lamiales; family Gesneriaceae; genus Primulina; species Primulina huaijiensis. The sequence continues at coordinate 22,072,743 of NC_133320.1, forward strand.
ATCATCGCCATCATGCTCTTAGTATTGGTGAGTATTCCAATTCCCACTGCCTCATGGAGTGGAAATTCGCACAAGAGTGACACAAAAACAGAGCTAAAGATCTTCAAACAGCAGGCAAAGAGAAAAACCAACCCCACTGAATACCATTGAGTCCCTAAAGAAATTATATCGATGTTGGTCCTTATCCCACAAACCAGATAGAACACCGGCATCAGAATCCCAAGCACAAAATCCTCAAGTTTATCAACCAATGCGGCTTCGAGAACTTCATTAGGTATCACAATGCCAAAAGTGAATGCACCGATCATCGGGTGGGTGCCGCAAGCATCTGTTATGACTCCACAAAGAGCGACCCCGGTAAGAATCGAGCATATGTAGAACTCACTGTACCCCTGTCCTTCTGGCATTTTTCGAATGATCCATCTTAGTGCCGGTCTTACATAGTAGACGCAGAGCAATATGAAAGCAGAGGTACATATCAAAGAGTAATGAATCCCTGATGAAGAACTTGTTACTATGAAAGCCAGTGCAAGAAAGCCCCATGAACACAAATCATTTATCAAAGCTGAGGATATTGCTATTTTGCCGATCTCGGTGTGAAGAATATGTTGCTGGTCAAGAATCTTTGCAAGCACTGAAAACCCAGTAACAGAAAGGGCAGCACCCCAGAAAAGGCACCCTTTGCCTTCTTGAGCGTTGTAATTTGTACAGAAAAATAGTCCGCAACCCAGAAAATAAGGGATGAGGGTGCCAGATACAGCTATTTTCATGGCTTTTGGCCCAATACGCAGAATCGCTCGTACATCCATTTTCAGTCCCACTAGAAAGGCATAGTACATGACGGATAAATGTGCCATTGGCTCCAATACTTTCAAAGAGTAGTAAGGGAATACCAGATGTTTGAGTGTATCAATCCTCCCAAATGCTGAAGGTCCCAAAAGTATGCCTCCCTGTTGTGGAAGTGTAGGATACATTTTTTCATCAGTTAGTGCATGACCGATCTATTTCCACGCGTGAAACACAATTCAATATTTATGTTCATGGTATAATATGCTAAAATCTTGTGTTTGAAGGTGTGCAAATTTTAGAGGAAGTGGCGAATTGTTTCAATGTAACATGCAATGTCTACTCCGAAGCAAGGCATATGGATAGGGATATATAGACATTATCAATGGATCATGAATTCCTTTTATGTTAACAAGATGACGCCATGAAATATGCAATTCAAGGCATCGATTCAGTTAAAAAAAAATTTGGGTGATAGGGTAGGGGGTTTGGAATAAGAAACGAACAGAAATAATATGTAGATAATATAAATGATAATTTAGCAGCGCACACCTGCATGTTGCAAAACAGATATTACTACCAAAAAATTCTTCGAATCAAACTTGTATTTCTAATCTAAAAGAAAAGGAAAACTAAGATTGTTGAATCTGGCCTTAACTTATTATGATGCATATTCTCAATATTACACAACAAAACAACCATCAATAATTAAAGAATTCCTTAGAACTCACAAGAATATCAACGACAAAGGGAGGTTGATTAAAGGGTTTCAACGCGAAAAGAAGAAACCGGTTGACAGCAATAGCCACAGTGAGCTGGATGAGGAAGAGAGAAATGAGGGGAGTCAAAGGATCAGGCCCTTCCCAAACGCCATTAAACCGGTATATATTTTGTGCATGACACAGAATGATTTGGTTGAGCTTTGCAACATTCAGATTGTCTACACCCTCCTCCGCCATCACCATTTCCGGCAGCTAATGTGGTTTTGCTCTGCCCTCATGTGCCGCGGTGGCCTCCCTTCTTCCTCCTTCAAGCCAAGGTGGCAATCACCCTGGCTTTTGGAAAGGTAAAATATTGTGTGGTAAAATTTAAGGTAATAGGAATGGAAACATGATGATTAATTAAATATATTAAATCAAATAGAAAATATTTATTCTTTTACGAATTTTATTGGATGGTTTGCCGAAGTAGAGGGGAGGGAATTGTGGGTTTTGCTTATTTCATGTAATATCATGTAAGCATGCATGCTTCATTATTCGGTAAATATTGGCTTTCAATTTGATTCCATAAAATCTTCAAAAAAAAACAAGAACAAAATAAGAGAGAAAACTTTTCTCATCCGTTCTTCATTATTATTCACAAGTAATCTTCACTATTGAGGGGACTGAGAGGGGACTGCAAAGTGCACATGGATATCCATTTTTTTTTTTTTTTTTTTTTTTTTTTTTTTTTTTTNAATCCTTAAATAAATCATATATGAAACCATTTGATCTTTCTAAATGTATCCATATAATTACTCTCTTTTCATGGGAAACAATAGAGCTTAATTGACAAATTAAGGCATCGATTTTCAGTCGTATAAAATACCTCATAATTCATTCACTTGAGGATTACTCATTTGGATTCTTTAATTATTCGATATTCTGTTTTCTTTTTGCTGCTATTTTTATGTTCACTTAATTTTACACTGATGAATTTTAAGTGGTGGAGCCCGAGTATATGTCAATTTCATCTTCCCTTAAAAGAGATTTTAATCCACTGAAGTAGGATTGAACGAGACTATTATTTTCCACCTTAAAATGTTAAATTATTTAAGCTTTTGGGATTTCATTTCAACAGGGGGGAAAAAGAAATGTGCAAAAGCACACATCACTGCATGCTTCCCTACCATAGTTACTGAACTTAGGACACAAAACTACATAGAACAAAGAGAAGAAACAAAAAACATTGAAACAGAATCCAAAAACCCACAAGATTCATTAGTTAATACATCTCACACTTCATGCAGCGATGTACAGGAGTCGGGCGATACATATACAAAGATAGAGACGTTCTAAACCATCAATTGCAAAGAATAATATATACACCATTTGAGGCAGTTTTCTGGTGAAGAATGCCTAAAAATAGTCACCCATCGAACTCTGAGTCCTCTGAGTCATTATCGTCCTCTTCAAACATCCCGCTTTCCTGCTAAATGTTTTTCTTGAGAGGATGATAAAATCACTAGTATGATAGATATAGTCCAAGTGTTACCATTTAGCATGAAAAATTATCTTAAGGCTTAAAATTTACCTTTCTTTTAACAAAGTCTGCCATAGCTCCATCAAACTCGGCCCGTTTCTTGGTAGCAACATCATAATAATGCACCTTTTCCTACGATAAGCAAAGCGTTGATCAGATATTGTTTTTTGTACTTGTCATATTATTCTCAGGTCGAATACTAAAAAAGGATTCAATTCCAGAATTGGTCTTGATTCCAAAACTTCAAAAGTTAAACCACCAATAACATGGTTACACAGGACAGAGTCCAACAAGAAAATACAGAACACAAGTAAGCACCAATTCTTTTTGAACACTTTGACCTTTCCTATTATTGATAATGGAAATCAAGATATAACATTAGTTCTGGCAAAAAATTAACATTATTTCTGGTTATTTCCAAGGCATTAAACCCAACATGAAGAACGAACCATAATATTTCTTTAAAAAAAGCATGATCATGAGTAATATTCCACGAGTTTGAACTATAGTGATCACATTTCCACAAATAAAGGACGCCTAAGAAATTAAACACAAGTCTCTCTTCATCCTCACACTACTAAAGCAGCATAAGATTAATTTAAAAAAGGAAGAAGAAAGAAAGAACTTTTTGCTTTTATTTAAGATAGATATTACAAGAACGGAATGCCATAGTTTTTTTCCATAAATTGTTATTAGAAGAACAAAAAAGAACCATATGCAAATATGACAAAAAGGATGAAAAATACCTCGTATGTCATTGTTTTCCACTTCTGTCCACATGCCTTCCCAATCTAAAGCACAAAATAGAAGTAAAATTATATGCATGTGGAAAAAAATAAAGCAAAATAATCTATGACCTGGACTTTAATTAAAAAAAAATAAGTAAAGTAGTTGGTCAAAACAAGTTGCCACCCACATACATCTCGCATTGACTTGATGTCTGGATTCTGCTCTTGATATTCCTTACGAAAATCTTCCCTGGAAAAATTGTACTCATGTTAGCACAAAAAAGCAAATATGGAGCTTCAACTTTGAGTTACACTGAATCAACTACACTCTGCTACTTCTACCATAAATTATGATGGCGAAATGCAACAATGATAAAATAAATGGGAACCACAAAACTGGGTAAAGACTCGATTCTATAAGGGTGAAACCAAAACTTAACACCTAATGTAGCTTCTGCTTCCACAAGATAACAGTTTCATTTTTGTTTTAGGGATGTAAAAAGTGTTGTTTGAAAACAAAACCAAACATAGCCATAAGCTTTCGTGCGTGCATAACACGAAAAGAATGCATAGTTGAAGCTCAACAATGGCCAAGGCCAATTTGCAGTCATTCACCCTTTCTTTTCTCTATTTTATCCCCTTTCTCGTCTACATTTCTACCCAATATTTCTAAACAGAAACGACTAAGATGTCGCAAGTATAATTGGCCAAACAAGCTAGAGGGAAATCTGTGACCTAACAATATGAAAATTACTGTTTAATTCAATCAATCCAATACTAATATGAAGCTGACCTAATGTGTGAATTAACGCAAATTATAGACATATACAGATATTCACAAAAAGGAAATCATACAAGAAGTAGAAGAAAGCTGTTGGCGGTTTCTTGGGCTTCATAGCTTCAAACTTCGCCGCTCTTTTCTTAGACTTCGTCGAATTGGCCTTCCTCAAGGACTTCTTCGTATTCTTCGATGATTTCACTGCCAGTGCCGTTTCTCTGTGATTAAAAAAATTAAGAAATTTCACAAGCAATAGTACATTAGAAAGATGGAATTAGCTATCCAGTGTTTTCACCCGTGGCTTCGTCTTGAAGTGATTTTGGTAGGAGGAGAAGCCGGAGATGAAGCCCTAGAACGAGTTTTTCTTCCGGTCACCATTCTGAAGTTCCGCCAACGGCCACCGGCTGGATACGGCGGCGTGGAGTTTGCGGTGACTCCTGTAGACTCTCAGATAGGAGGCTATGGATATGGAAAAAAAAAAATGGAACTCGCCTTATGGCATTCTTACAGTCGGTGATGTCAACGACTTATCATTGGCACCCATTACTTTTCTTTTTAATTAATTTTTTAGTGAGAATAATCATCTTTGATTCTTCGAGCCAGTTTAGATATAGAAGTCGTAATTTAAAAAATATTTAAATAAGTTTATTTTTTAAGTGTTTTTATTAAAAAAAAAAGTAAAACAACTTAATAATGTTTTAATAAATATGTTTAGTTCTCTTCTCTCTATGTTTTATCCTTTGTCACCAAATAAAATCGATGTGTTCGTTCCACTACGACCAAAGCTTATATACATTTGAGTTTTAGTGATCTTTCTTTCAATTATTGAGTTATCTGGTTTTTTTTTTAATTAAAGAGCTATGCAAGATGGTTGAGCTGCAGCATTCGCTTGCCTATTTCTATTTACTTGGAAAAGATGCAAGAATTCTTCGAATCCCAGCCTGAATTTAATAATGTTTAAAATTTAGAATTGTAGGGCTTTACCCAAATAGGGAGCCCTTCCAGAAATTCTCGAAGGCCTGAGGCAAGCCCAGGCCTAAGAGGGGGTTTGGAAATAGTTTTCAACCAGCAATAGACGCGCCTCGGTTAGAACCTCACTAGCTGCGTCATTGCCCCAAGCGCAAAGATGCTTATCGGTGACCAATTCTTCGCCCTTTATCGTGCATTCATTTGACGTGGTTTGTAAATTATTCCATGTGGGATTCTGCAATCACAGGCTTTTTTTACCTAAGATGGAGATTACGTGTTGACTATAGATTTTAGCTAACGGTGGGCTAGCTGTTCTATTTTTTAACGTTCTTTAATGTAATTGGATGTGAACTCTGTTTTTTTTCATTTAAATGGATATTAGTGGTGATAATTTGATGGTTTTAGCCCAGCCCAACCAGATTTAGGAGTCCCATATATTTAAGAGAAAATATATTGCACAACATTTATTTAGCTTTAACTGGATTGAATTATTATGTTTTTGTGATGCTTGATAGCTATTTGTTTGTGATGGATGAAATGTTTTTTCCTTTTAATCCCCCGAGAAGATGGATTAAATAATTTTGAATCGCAATTAACTGCATTAAAATAGAATTATATTTATAATTTAATTCAAATCGAAATTTACGTAGGACTCCATGGCCCAATGGATAAGGCGCTGGTCTACGGAACCAGAGATTCTGGGTTCGATCCCCAGTGGAGTCGTTTTATTTTTTTGTTTTTTTATTAAAATAGAAAATTACAAAAAATCTAGGCTTCCACTATATTTTATGAAAATCCTCTCACAGTTTGATTTCTTTACAACCAAAAAATGTTGATTTGCTTTGATATAATTTGATTCATTTTTAACAACTTAGTTAAGTAATTAAAATCAACGATTGTATTATTTATTTTTTCTAAATTCAGATCAATCTCATTTTGCATAAAATCTACAAAAAAAATAAAAAAATACATGATACGAAATATTTCATGTCATATGAAACAACTTATTGAGGGCATTATTTCTTGAAAAGTAAGTCTTAAGTGCATTGCTCCTCCTTTGGATTGTGCAATTCAACTTGGGAAATGATTGTGTCCATTGTCCACAACCCTTTGCTTTTGCATGTGATCCCATTTGTTTTGAACAAGATACAAGATTGCATGAATGAGATTTGAGCTGCAAAAATTATAGTCCACAGTTTTGAGCTCTTTGATGTCCTTTTATGGTAGGCATGTAAACCTGTGTAAATGTTCGAATTCCCCACCGAAAGAACGTTGTTTCAAAATATCCCATGCAAGAAATACCGTCCGCTTTTATCTTTAGTTCTTCTGAGAAAATAAAATCCATCATCTGAATCGATTGATTCATCGCACCTGTGTTAATTTATTTTAACGTTTATTATCTTAATGGGTAATGTTTCAATTCTTAGTGGATTACCATGTATATTTAACCCAAAAAAAAAGTTAAAAAAGAGAGTAAATTTAAAAGAATTACCTTTTAGGCCTTTTGAAGCCAAACAAAACTAGTACATAAATGGCACCATAGAGTGCTAGCCTATTCTTTGGAGAATGTTGAATGCATTATCAAAATTTCTGATGAATAAAGCTGCTCCAATTGTGGCAAGCAGCACTGAATCACCTTCAGATTGTTTAAAATAAAATCAAACATTAATGTTGCCAAACCAACATAAACATTGAAATAATATGACTTGCGAATATCTGTCTGAGATAATAACAACTGAATGTTCCCTTTTCAGATTAAAAAATAATATTTAATATCTCTCTATATATTTGTTAAAAATGCAATTTCTTCGGCATTCAAATTTCAAATTTTAGCATAGTGATTGTATTTGTATATATTGCAAAGTGAAGTCATCATTTCTTTTTGTGAAAATTCTTTACGTCTATAGGGACGAAGATGAATTGTTGTAATAATAGTCTTTACCTCCTTGCATGTTATTAAAAAAAGAACATTTGAAGTTCAATTTTCAGGCCACTATCAAAGGGAGTCATGATTATGCATCAAGAAAAGAGAAACAAATGTCTAATTATACCCACCTAATGTACTATAAAGTAACAAATTATTTTATCACACTTTACTGAATAATTGTGATCAAAATTTCAGTTTAATTCTCCAATACAGATGGCAACACTCACCTGAAAAATTGCATGAACATAGAACAAGATTTTGTGCTTTCTGAGATTGAAGCCCTTTGTGCTAGACATTCTAGGTGAAAACAAGATAGGAAAACAAGAACAAAATATCAGTTTCTTTTGGGATTTTTCAGATGAATTTTTTAGAGTTGTCGAGTGCAGTGCTTATTTCGTTTGATGTTGGTTGGGGTGATGAATTTTGAATACCTTTTTATTCAGTATGTGTAAAGAGTGTAATGATCTCTTCCCTTTGCCTTTTTTCCCTATGAAATATTTTCCTGCTTTTTGGCTTTGATGATTACTTTGTTTCTTTTTCTTTGTTGTAAACTTTCTTACTTCAAACAAAATTAATCAATTCAATACAGTTTTCAACAAAATCTCACATCACTTGTCTCTCTGTTTCGTACTAAAGGAAATTTAACATTTCTCGGCCGGTAATATAGAAATCCTCACATTTCTTTGAATAACTTGTAAAAGCACCTGCAAAGGGGCTAAACTCTATTGGACTTTTGCAGATTTTTGGCATTCAAAATTCTCGTTTCTTAACCTATAAAAACCGAAGTAGGCAACATTCTGATCAATCCAGACAATCTGTAAATACCAAATCAGAGAGTCTCAGATTACCGATGAAAGCAAAAATGTTGCAGCCAATTCAAGAGAATTGTCCAACTAGCCAAAACTTCTTGAACAAACTCAACCATACAAAAATTTATGCCCCTCAGATAAAAAGATGTATGAAACTAGAAATTACGCCGATTTCGGATGCTTCCTTCCTGCAGATTACATAAATAAGTTTGGCCTGGTTGCCTTGTACGTGGTCTTCAGCTTCCTGGTGGGTGGCCTGACCTTCCTAAACACCAACGGGAATTTAATCTTGGAGTCATGGAACTGTTTGGTGCTCTCCCTCTTGCAAAGCTTTGCTGGGATGGTGGCTGTCTTTATAATTTGAATACAATGATGGCGGACTCTGTGTCGGGATGCCATCTCAGTGTACATCTGCTCAACAGCTCCATTCAATGTTGTGTCGCGGTACTCTTTGTACATATTGTGATAACCAGTCCTGCTTTGGTATCGCAACCAAATTCCATAGTTCTTGATTGTGGTTGGGTTCTTCTCAAAAATCTACTGGGAACAAATAACAAATTAGTGACCATCTCTGCATATGAATGTCAATGTCAGAAAAAGTAATATGGAACACCTGAACATGAATCATCCTAGGTCAGAGAGAATCAAAGGGATATTTACCATTGAGTTGAGATAGAACACGAATGCAATAATCAAAATGAACCACATATAAATTATAAACAGTGAAATGCAAACCCTTTCAACAATTAAGTAGTGAACGACAAACATGTTTCAGCTCGATAAATTAACAAGAAAAAGAAATATCGGATTTCATATATATGAAACCCTGGAAGCTCATCTTGTGAATAAAAAATGCTCACAATACTCAATTACTTACAGCATGATAATTTCGTATGACAACAAATGGGAAAATTGCAATGATATTTATGTCATTCCATTTATGCATGGTACGTTATGATAGCGATATAGCATAAACTACCACACCAGATGACAACATAAACTACCATTCTGAACTCCTCCAACGCAAAAAACAAGAAGCATAACAAAAACTAAAACAAGCAGCATAACAAGAGCTATGGAGAGAAAAAAACAGAATGGAAGTTAAAGTTAACCAAGATAATGAATTTGCAGATACATATTCACATGAAATAAAATGAGCTCTTTGCTTGGATTCTTTGAAGCATACGCAAAGTTGAAACTTTAGAACCAAGAAGTGATTTTACAAATCTCCCAGGGACCAATGTCTTTAAAGCACGTTAAAGTAATTAACCATATAAAAATTTTAAATTAAATTTCTACAAACTATGTCATGTAACAAATATTTACAAGAAAAGGAATTCAGCGAGGCACTATCCATAATACATGTAAACCACAAGGGATAGATAGAGATGAAAAAGTAACCCGAGACACAACAAAGAACACCACTAAGACACATAGCGCAAGCAGCTGCACAGGGAACTCGATCAGAATATTCCAAAAAGACCAGAAAATTAGTCGAGCAGAGACCATACCTCGTTAATGGCGAGAACCTGACCGTTGCTCTTCTTTACCTTTTTAAGCTTTCTCAAAAAGTACCTACAAACATAAAAACTCGATCCATAATCCCCATTCTGTCGGATCAAAGGTACATATTTAGACAATCATATCAATCCAAAGTGATAAAGAACAAATTCTGGACAGAAATCCACATTAATAAAAATATGGTATGGAATAATCGCCAAAACATACCAAAACTTGGACTTGGCGCGGACTTCGTTGGTGGCCCACAGCTTCATTCGATAGATCTTTGGGTGCTGCTCCGTCTCCGTCGGCAGAGCTCTCCCCACCACCTGGTATTGATGGAACTGCGCAGAGTACAACACAAAGACCCTATCAATCGAACTAATAGACAAAAAATAATTTCGAAATACAACAAGAAGGAAGAGAGCATCGGATGCATACCTTGTAAATCGCCATTTCCGATCAGATTTTCTCTCTCCTGCCCTTTCCCTCCCTCTCTGAACGATTTCGTTGATTCGGCTCCGGAAACCCTAATTTATTGGGCTTTAAAAGGTAGTGGTTTCGTTTAATGGGCTCACAATAAATCGATTGGACTGGCCCAAGCATACTCTAACGAGTCTTATCTAAGTACCCATTTTGAGTGTGACTGTAACTCGAATTTTGGTCTATTCAATCAATTAATTAATCAAGATATATTTGTGATATCATAACTTGTAGGACTGCCTCCAACTCCTGCAATATTCAACTATAACGTCCAAATCCACTCCGATGAGTCCGAAGAAGATGTCAACGGAACCCGTTACGCCACTCCAACATTCCGGCCACTGTCGGCAGCTCACCAGTCCCCGGACTTATACTCCATCATACACCACAATTAGAAGTCGACGGTGGCCAAACTTATACTACATACACAACAATTAGTGATACCACCAGTACTTCCATATGTCATTCCTCTCCATTTCAAAAGAATCCTATTTTCTTGGGAGATTCCCACAAGAAATCAACATCGACAAGGAGTCGCCACCAAAACTGATCCATTTCTCGTGGCACTCATGGAATGTTCCAAGGATGAGGATCATCTTGATCATGTCGGGAAGACTTATTCTAACTGATCCTTGACTCACCACCATGTAACAGAAGGTGACGACGTTTTTCCAGGGTCGATCCTAATAATATATGGGCCTGAGTCTAACTTTTAAAATGAGGCCTTTTAATCATAATGTGTGTTTATATTTTTTTTAGTTCCATAGCAATTTTTCAAATTAAATCAATACGTCAAAGACAATATGAAAAACTAAACGAATAAAAATATCAAACATGTCCAAAATGATCACTAAAAAACAATCCGCCTAACAGTTTTAGAGCTAAAAAATACTAATCAAGTTTGTATAATCAAGTTGTTCAGTAATTTTTTTCTCAATCGATAACATAGCCAATTCATTCAATCTTTTTTGTGACATGGTTGATCGGAGAAAAGTTTTGATGAGCTTTAACTTTGAGAAACTTCGCTCTGCACTTGCTACTGTGACCGGGACAGTCAACAAGATTTTATAAGCAATATGAACATTTGAGATTCTAAATGCAATCATTATTCATATGGGTATCACATAAAAAGATGCTGATGATCAAGCGCAAACAATCTTTAGCCACATTAATAGCTTGAATGAATCTCTCACTTTTTACACAACTAAATAACTGGGAAAAGCTGTCTTACTCACCAACCGAATTCAACATCAAATATACATATAAGTTACAGCCAATCATCACACATTCTTGATACGCCCCACATACACATTTTCAACCTTTCACTTTTGAATTTTGATCTTAGCTGGACCTGATATGGTGAACGAATGGACTGATTCCATGGGGCCTTTAGGGTTTTCAATTTTTTCATCTCGTTATACTTTCATCTCGTTTTCAATTTTTCATCTCGTGATACTTGTCCTTAATCCGCTATGCTTTTCACCATTACTCCACCCTCGATAAGAAAACTAGACTGGTTTGGTAAATCATACCAACAACTTATTATCAGCTAGATTAATTCATCCACTCCTGAATTTGATTTCGAAGATGACCGATAATTTCTTAAAATTTTACGAGTGATTTTTTTAATAATAAAATTCATGTTTCGGCCGCACTAATTCTTCACAAACTTGATTTTTCCTTTCACTTTCATAGATGTATATGTGGGGGCTATATAGTGTTATATATAATAATTTTTTAAAAAAAATTTTGGGCCCCAAAAAAGAGATGTGCTTGAGTCATTGGATTCATTTGACTCCAAATAAGCACGGCCATGCGTTTTTTCTGCAACTATTTGAGAATCTAGATTTGTCCACTCTAACTATTAATAGTTATGTTTTACATGTGTTACCTCTTTATATAATATTTTTTATAATTAATTTAATTTATATTTAAATAAGATTAATATCACAATTTAAAAAAGAGAAACTAAATTACAATTTGGTGAATATAATTTTGTCGATTTTGTTCATTAATAAATATAATTTTTTAAGGAAAAAAATATAAAATAACGAAGATATAATAAGATGTGACGAAAAAACTTCGATTACGGTGCTCAAATTTTATAAAACAGTAAAGATAATAAAGATATTACATAATCAGAAATTCAGTTCTTTTCCTTTTCAATTTCAGCATTTCAAATTATTAATCACATGCTCGATCTCTGTAGTTCATATGCTGTGACGACACTAGATTGAACACACGCACTCGTTCTTGCGAGTGTGTGTGGATTTTGGACTGGAAGAGAAGCGTCACGCAAGTCCTCCCGTCCGATCGGAACCGTATTCCCGATGGCCGACGAGCCTTTGCCCACCCGCTGGTCTTTTCCGGTACTTTGAGTATTTTGTCATCTGTTCTGTCTCATATTCGCATGCATTTTGGGTTTTGCTGTGTATGCAATTGTTTGTGTTGTACTGGCAATTGCAATTGCAATATATCAAGGTAAAATCGGAGAAGCGCATCTTTTTGCAGTCCTTTGTTGACTAATTTACTACACTCTGTATCGAGTATGATTTGATAGGTTAATTCCCAATTGCATGTCCACTTTTTCGTTTTTTTTGGTTGTTGTGGTTGTTGGATGTTTTTGTTGAAGCTTAACCTGTTAGATTTTGATGAAGAGAATCGGTGTTTATGTAGCGATTTTTTTTTCTGGGTGTGCGATTTAGGAATTTAAGTTATTTTATGATGTGAAGTTTGGGAGGAAGAGCGAAGCTCACACAATAAATACGGCTGCTAATGGTCAAACTGTACCAAGCGGGAATAGTTTGAATGGGACATCACATGGAAATGGACATGTGAAGAACACGGCTGACTTGGCTATCTACGAACAGTTCCAGAACCAGGTACTATGCTCTGGATTTAGGGAGATGTGGACTTGTGAGTTTTCATTTTTTCAAAAGCTTGATTGTTTTGACATGTTTCAAATTACTGTGGTAAAGGATCGGGTGAATTCACTGCAGTCATATGGAGCCCCATCCATTGGAGTCTATGAAAAGCCGTACAATCTTCCTTCCCTTTCCTGTAGAATCTGTAAAATTGTATATTTGAATTTTAATTAATTGCTGAGATTGAAAAAGTTACTGTGTAGTAGCATAGGATCAGCTTGAGTTAAGTTTTTTACCCGCAATTGGTGATGAAGTTTGATGTAAAAAATGTTTCTACTTTATATGAACATATAGCCATTGTAGTATTGTACAATAATATCCTTCCACATCTCATCCTATCTGCAGCTCATGAATTCTGTTTAGATCATTGAAATCAATTCATTGGAAAGTCCTCTACTGTTCTGGGCATCTAGTAACCATCTGTGTCCTTGTTACAGGCAAAGATCTTTGCTTCCTCCATTTGAGTCGGCAGAAGTGCGTGCTTTGGCAGAGAGCTTATGCAGGCAAATAAAGACACTATTGGCTACATGAATTATGAAGCTCTCATTTTTTCCAATGGATGCTATCGGTTTAACTTCCTCAACTTGTGTCACTTCTGATAAATCTTCGGTATTTACTTATCTTTTGCTTTGCAGGGACATCATTCGTGGAAGTCCAGATGTTAAATGGGAAAGCATAAAAGGGTTAGAGAATGCCAAGCGCCTACTCAAAGAAGCCGTTGTTATGCCAATAAAATATCCTAAGTAAGTTCTATAAATGTAAATTTGATTTTCTAGACTCCTTCAAATTTCCGTTTCAACCTTTTTACAGGTACTTCACTGGTCTCCTTACGCCGTGGAAAGGCATTCTACTTTTTGGCCCCTCGGGAACTGGGAAGGTTCTTTTGTCTACGTTACCTCTGCTGTTATATTTTTGTGCTTTCCGCTTTCCGATGAAATTGAAATATACAGTATTTTTAACTGCTGCCATTTTTGAACTGGAAACATTTGTGTTAACACTTGAAAGTTATTTTCTGTTAAAATACTTTAATGCATTTGGATGTAGAAGTTGATAAGATGCCTACAAGAGTTATTCGTTCACGCATAGTTGTAAAAGGCACATGCCTGGCACTTTCTGGAGCCACCAGGTGACTCTGCTGTGGGTGAGTAACTGAGTATGCACCGATATGCAGCGGGATACTCAGTCAAACCTAGGCATGCGGCTAGGCTCTCCTGGGAGCACGCCTGAGCAAATTGTTTTTTGTTTTTTTATTTAATTGAGAGAATTCTTGCTCTTATTCCTCGAGTATTCGAAAATTACGTGTATAGAGATAGGTTGTTGTCTTGTAGGCCATAAACTAGGATCTAAATTAATCAACTTGACAAATTAATGGAGAAAATTCCTACAGTGACTAGGGTAAGGAAGAAAAATAAAAGTAATCTGCTAGTAATGGCATATTCCCTTGTACTAAAAATTAATTTCAAGAATCTAGATGAGAAAATAAAAGTAAAGAAGAGATTTGCCAACAATGACAGATTCCCTTAAATACTGCATACTAAAAATTGTATATATTTTTACCATGTTTTTCTAAATAATTAATAATAGCATTTTTGTTATATAATAATAATAGATAATTTTTTTTCCCAGTAATATAATTTTGCACAACTTAAATACCTAATTATTTTAATTTAATAATAGCACTTTTGCCATATAATAGTAGTAGATATATATATTTTTCTGAAAAATTAATTGATATGTCTTGCTTCGATAAGACGCACACCTCGTCTTGTGCCTCAGGCTCCGGGACTCTTTGCACCTTAGTTCGCCTTGCACCCGTTACAACTATGCGTACATGGATATAAACGTTAATCACACAACTTATGTATGATTTATGGCATAGATTAAGTAAAAGATTAATGAAATTTGATGATATTTTATTGATTTGTCATATCTGTTTTAAAATCTTTAAACCAACAGACTATGCTGGCCAAAGCTGTTGCAACTGAGTGCAAGACCACATTTTTCAACATTTCTGCATCGTCGATTGTCAGTAAATGGCGGGGTATGATGTTGTGGTGTCCCAATTTTTATGATACCATCTGTATTCGAATCCACTAACCTTGTTGCTCTTTGTGCTTTGTAGTGACTGCTAAAATAAATTATGTTACTTCTATGTTCTTGCTTGTTTTACCTTTTCTTTCCTTTTCCATTACAAGTTGTAGATCAGTCAGGAATGCCTCGTACCGTGTGGTTAATACGAATGATATATATTTGATCTCCGCCCCTTCCCCGGAATTATGAGGATTGTATCTGTTAGACTGTTGAGATAGTTCATTCTGGTCCTTGAATTCATTGTACTCCACATCTTGAAAATGAGTAACAACACACAGTTATGTTATTTTATTAAATAAGATGGTCCTACTAGAATTGGCATCCATTCTTTTGAGGATTGTATTGCATCACTGTTGCAGGTGATTCGGAAAAACTGGTTAGAGTACTGTTTGACCTAGCTAGGCATCATGCACCCTCAACTATATTTCTTGATGAAATTGATGCCATTATCGGCCAACGAGGTGAAGGACGCAGTGAACATGAAGCAAGCAGGCGTTTGAAAACGGAATTACTTATACAGGTTACAAATTGGTGCTAATAGATGTTAGAATTTCACGATGAAGTTCTAAAAAATGCCACTTTGTGGTTAGTTAACATTTGTCGAACCATAAGAATGTTAAAGAAAATATGTTTCTACCTCCCACTTATTTTTTCTTTGATATTCGAGTTAATTTTAACCTTTGTCATCTCCTAGGGCGTGGGATTATACTGTGAGTTGAAAAACGAGGAGTCAAAAATAGGGACTTGATATCATTGATCTCTAAAGTTTATCTATGCCAATACAAGTGGAAAAGAGGTCTTAAAGTTACACTGATCACTGTTGATTTCTAAAATATTAGTTGAAATTCAAACGACACCGAAAATTATCTCAAGTGGAAAAGAGGTCTTAAAGTTACACTGATCACTGTTGATTTCTAAAATATTAGTTGAAATTCAAACGACACCGAAAATTATCTCTTCAATTGCATTAAAGAAGTATCCATGGAACATTTATGTTTTTCTAGTCACATCTACACATTTGGTTTACCTTAGCCTCTGGCTAAGGAAGATTCTCGAAGGAAATATTTCATGACCTTTGAGGATTACTATTCACAAGCCTCTGCTGAATATGTTGTGCTATTTGTTCAAAATGGTGTCATTTTCTAGCATATGCATCGACTTTTTTTCATGTTGGCTGCAAACGATATCCTGGTGTTGGTCTGTCTAAGATGCTCCATCCTGCATTAAGCTGTTCTTTAGCGAAGACTAAGAAGGTCACTTAAACTGCAGATGGATGGATTGATGCAAACTGAAGAACTTGTTTTTGTTTTGGCGGCTACTAACCTCCCCTGGGAACTAGACGGAGCAATGCTTAGGCGTCTTGAGAAGCGGGTATGTTGTCAAATGGGCCTATGACACATCATTTGACCCGTTTTTTTAGGTGAAAGAAAATATATGTGAATTGAGATTGATTTCTAAGCTGCCTTGCTTCTTTTTTTTTTCTTTTTTTTTTTTTTTTTCTTTTTTTTTTTTTTTGCCTCTTTTACCATTTTAGAGAAAATAAGATGCATGCCGGCACAGACAAATCCTAGACTCTCATCAGCCACTACTTAATTTCAAGTTTGCATCTATCTTGTACTGAATCTAAAATTACAGCATTCCGAAATTGCATGAAGACGTGTGTGAATGCTTTATAGGATTTAATGTGCAATGACTATTTATTGTGTTGTGGGAAGAAAAAAGAGGCAAATGACAGGGATCGATAACTTATTTTCTTATGTGATTCAGATATTGGTACCTCTTCCAGAACGAGAAGCGAGAAGAGCTATGTTTGAGGGATTATTGCCTTTAAAGTCTGAGGGGGAGGAACTGCCTTACGATTTAATGGTGGATAGATCTGAAGGTTTTTCAGGTTCAGATATTCGTATATTGTGCAAAGAGGTTGCAATGCAACCAGTGCGGCGTGTAATGGCATATCTTGAGGAGAAACAAGAGTTGGTGCCTGAGGACGGTATGCCTTGCTATCTTCTATTAGGAGACTCAGTAGAATTCAAGTTAAAAAGCAATGCAGAAAAGAGAAGTGCGAAAAATCTACCTGACACATTAAAATTTATATTTCTTAATCTTCAGTCTATATTAGAGAGGTTAACCTTTTGATAGTATTTTAGTTTGAGCTGGATCATCGTGCTTGATAAAAGTTTCATCCAGAAAATAGAACTGCGAAAAATCGTCTTATTTTGCTTGTTGGATTTCAATGTTGGAAAAGTCAAGATTTGTGATCCCACTTTTTTAGGAGAAAAGTATTTTCAAGTCGGGCAATATGTTGGATATTTTATACATTTTGACAAAGAAGATAAAACATCAGGGTTTGTGTTTGAGAACCTTCTAACTCTGGACCAATTGTAGTTTTTCAATGATACGATGAGTTTCGTGTCAAAATTTATGGACTTTATTTTGTGATTCGTGTCCTACATGCTGATAATAATTTTTTCTCTCTCCTTTAGCTTATGTAAATTTAGTTTTATGTTATGAACTTTATATGTTTGAAACATCAAAAAACACAAATGACATAAGTTTCTCGTCTTGTGGTGTTTCATTTGTATGCAGAGTTGCCAAATGTTGGACCAATTACACATGAAGATATTGAGGTGGCTTTAAAGAACTCTAGACCTTCGGCTCATCTCCATGCGCATCGTTATGAAAAATTCAACGAGGACTATGGCAGCCACATACTCCAATGAAGGCACCTCGTGTTTCACCTTCAACCATATACTTCTTTTGCTATATTGTTTGATTTTATTTTATGTGTTGGTTTTCTATGTTTGATGGATAACTCTATTCTGTAAGATTGTATTGATCCCATGTGTTTTATCCGGCAAGACTTGAAAGCACGAGGTAAACTCTCGTGGGAAAAAAATATCAAAGCAAAACAAACTTGACTATTTTATGCATAAAAATCTGATTTGTTTTGTGTACACAGAGGGTTGAATTTACTCTAATCAAAGAGACATTAAATCTCGTGAAAATCTCTCAATGTAATGCTCAAGTAATGCAGTATTTTTGTGTGTTGAAAGCCTGAAGACTCTATTTCATAAACTCATTCTTCTTCTGAACCTGGTAGATTGCAAGTTGCTGTTCTTTAACGATAATTTCTGATATTTGAAGGTTAACCAACACTGCCCGCTAATTTTGAAGAAATTACATGGGCAACTCTCAACTCTGCCACTAGTGCCATATTTTTGAAACAGCCTAATTAAGTGATGATAAAACACAATGGAGAACAATAATTAATATGAATGTCCCTTCGCACGTGATACATGTACACATAGTAAAAAAATTTGATGTTAAATATTTTTTGTGAATTCGAGAGATTGTAATAAAATTTAAAATGTTTTTTTAATAAAAAAAATTTATTTTTTCTGTTATGAAATATATGATTATTTAATTTAAAAATTCAAATTATAGATAATTATTTTTATTATGATATTGTGGACAGATAAAATGTTAATTTAATAAAATAAGTTAGATGACATTTTAAATAAACCAAAAAATGGAATGTTTTGAATTTTTATAAGAATAAGGGTATTTTTGGTTTATAAAAAAATGACCATAACATCAAAAATGAGTTCTTTTAAATTTCTCAGACTCAATAACAAGATAATAATATAAATATAAAAAATATATACACACACATGAGGCCCTAGTCACGTGGCCGACTCACGCACGTGCTTATTTTGACTTTATATTTTGCAAACGTTTCTTCTATTTTAGTTTGTGGGACAAACAGAGTCCCGTGTGTGTTTCGTGTTTGAACAAATAAGTATCTGTCTGAATATATAAATACTTTATTTTACAAGATTTTCTTTTTCATTTCAAATCAAAACCTTTTTCAAGTTGAGTGAGTTGAATACAATCAAGAAATGAAGATAAACTGCGATGATCAGCTAGAGCTTCGGCTCGCTACTCCTTCTCATGTATATTATCATCATTGTTCCTCACGTGATACGATGGGCGGAGCTGGGGAGGAGGAGGCAACTGTATTCTGCAATGGAAGAGTTGCTACCTGTGATGTTACGGAGCTTCAGGCTCGGGCCATCATCATGCTTGCAAGACGAGAACTTGATCGAGAGAGGAAACTTGGCTCAACCGCGATTACTGGTCTTTCCATGAAGAGATCGTTGCAGAGGTTTATTCAAAAGAGAAAAACAAGATCTCAATCAGCATCCCCTTATTCTCGTTAGCAATATTACAATCACAAACAATAAATAAATACCACATTAATATATATATACAGACATACAGTGATTAGGGTTACTTATTCGTTAAAATTAGTTCCATTTCTTGAAATTGTTTTTTTTTTTTATGTATATATTAATTTGACTTTTTGTTGAATCTGATATTAATTCGTGAAATTATAGATTTTTCACAGTATATAAATTGAATAAAAAAATTAAATAAACTATTAGTTGGAGTGCGTGAAAATTGTTGGCATCGTGGTATAATTTATCTTTTGGGCCAAGTATGCAAACCTTTAGTAGCTATTGGGCCCAATTACGATTTACAGTCACAGGCCAGCATACAAAGACCTAGGGCAGACGAGGTCTACCGCGAAAAAGACCTCTTTCTTGCTGATGATATATTATTTGAAGTGGGTTGAGGCAATATGCATTCTTTTCAGTTTTAATACACAGGTGGAGTGCTTTTTTTTTTTATCTTGTTCTACTTATATTAGTATAGTCCATTCAAAGTCCTTCATTTATTTGATAGTGAAAAAATTTGAACATTATTAGCTTAAGCACTACAGGATATTGAATATTTGTCAAAAGAGATTAGTGAATCATCCAAGCAATTATCACTGTCCGGATTCAAGTAATTTCAAAGAGCAAGTATATATTATTATATTAAACTTATGAGCAAAATGTGGGTATGTGACATCAAAGACGTACGACTAAAGTCGGACTTAATTCTCTTTATAAATTTTTGTTGTTTTTGCAAGCATAGATAGATATAGCTCTTCAATTCCTTTGATTCGTTCCACTGCGCTAAAAGTATCAAGATATATATATATATATATATATATATATAACCTAACCGGAGCTGGCGAAGTGGGGAAAATGTGATGAAATGTTGGGTGTTCAAAACTTGAAGACTTGGAGTATTATTACATGATTAATTAGCCGAAATTTAATGGAGGCTATATTTTCAAAAATGTTTGGTATGATTTGCCGGAGTTTGACCTTTTTTCTTCTTGCAGACCAAACGTATAGCAAAGATACACTTTGAGACGTTGGTGGTTTGAAATCTACCAGATTTAATATTTGCGGGTGCGTTTTCTTTTCAATTAGGGTTCACATTAATTTCACGAATATTCTGACACGTGAAGAAAGCTAACCCCATTAACCACATTTGCTTATTTTAATTCAAATGGATTATATTTTTAATCCCATGCAGGAGCATTATTGGTCCTGAGGATATCAGTAATATCATATTACATTAAAAAAAAAAAAATTTATTCCCACCTGTATCACGCATGGTTTTACTAATGTAAACCCACTGTTTAGTAGTGTGTTGGTGAAGGTTTTTTTTTTAATTTATTTATATAAATCTCTATAATTTTTAATTTTCGTCTCTTTCTCTCTCCCTAGCTAATTTTTCTGGCTCATGAGTATCTCATTCTCTATACAGATTATTTAATGCTTGACCTGTTTATAAATATATTTATATTATTTCCTTTCCTTTGGAATTATAATTATAATAATAAAATATTATTTCATGTATACAACTATTATGTTCGTGATTAGTAATTATAATAATGTTTAAAACTTGTAATAATGTTCTTGTCAATGTATAATATAGAAAATGATTTTACAATTTTAAATCGAAAAATGGAGACTTGCATGTCTATGTACTTTTAACATAGAACATAAACGTATCAATCAATTAAAAATAAAACAAAATTGAGAATAATAATAATAATAATAATAATAATAATAATAATATACCTCTAGTGTAAATTAGTCACGTGGCCGACCCACGCACGTGCTGCAGAAATGCGGGCGGACCGGAAATCGCGAAAGCAAAATCGTGTTACACGTGCTTATTTAACTTGACACTCCTCACACGTTTCTTCTTTGCTTGTGGGACGGACGGACTCAAGTCTGTGTGTATCTCGTGTGTGAACGAAACGCTGCCGTTTCGGACCACCTTCTCCCCCACGCAAAATCTGCATATATAATACTCTATTTTACAGACCCTTTTTTTCTCATTTTCAAATCAAACCTTTTGTCTCTCTCTATATATTATATATATACACACACATATATTCCATTGAAAACATATAGAAGAAGATCAAGAAATGAATAGCAACTGCAATCTGGAGCTTCGGCTTGGTACTCCTTCTGTATCTTACCATTCCTCGCATGAGTATGAATATGATCATGACTGCAATGCTGCTCCTGAGAAGAAGCAACTAAGTATTTTCTACAATGGAAGAATTGCTACTTGTGATGTCACTGAGATTGAGGCTCGAGCCATCATAACGCTGGCAAGACGAGAGCTTGATCAAGAGACGACACCGGGCCCGACCGCTACTACTGGTCTTTACATGAAGCGATCTTTGCAGAGGTTTCTTCAGAAGAGGAAGACCAGAGCCCAATCAACATCTCCTTATACTACTGTTCGTTATCAATACTGCATGCAATAGCATGTTCTTTGAATTCGGATCGTGTCCCGTTTGTTTCGTTTCGATTTAATTTATACTCATTGAATATTACCCTCTTTTTTTCTTTTTTCTTTTTTTCCTTTTTTTGGGCCTCTGGATCTTACGTACGTACGCGTGAGATCAATTAATTTGGCTCTTTAATTCACATGAAATCTTCAATTCGAGTGTGGGAAAATTGGTTGCAGCCATGGCCTCCTGTATCGTTGTTCCTGCGTTCAGACGAAGTCGGACCTTTTGTGGTTATTGGGCCCAGTTGTGATCCACCTCATACAAGACCTAGGCTGATAAAAAAAAGATATTGTTTGAAATTAATTAATTATACTTTACCCACAAAATTAGTATGTATACATAAAATCCAATTAAATGAATGCATATCGAACCTATAGTATACTACCATCGAAGAAAATCATTTTTTTATATCGGTCATAAGTAAGTCTTTTGTGAAACGATTTTGTATATCTTTGTTCGTGACATGAATCAACTTTGTTTTATAATAAAAAATAATATTTTTTTGCATAAAAAATATTATTTTCATGGGTAGCTTAATATGTCTCACAAATTGACTCGTAGATGCATTTAAAATGAGTTTTTGTACTCAGGTGAGTATAATGATTTGTTAAGAAACAACAATATAATGGTTGTCTTTCTTGAGATAGTAAACAAGAACTTGTCTTTATCAACATGATCAAAATAATCGAAGTGTCCACAAATCTTTTCTTTTTAATCAAGAGAAATTTTCGATATAATTTAATCGTAAGACAATCTGGTTAGCCGCAAAGTCCTAAGTAAAACATTTACAATTTGTAACTCAATAAATTAATAAAAATTATGACACAATAATAGAGCATAAAATTAAGTACTTTATACATGTTTATGAATCACCATAAAAATTTGGATTGTGATCCAAGCAAGATTTGCTACATTAAATTGACTTCAGTGATATTTTTTATTTTTTATTTTTGCAAAAATTTGTGTGAGACGGTCTCACGGGTCGTATTTTAAGAGACATATCTTTTATTTGGGTTATCTATGAAAAATTATTACTTTTTATGTTAAGAATATTATTTTTTATTGTGAATATCGATAAGGTTGACTTGTCTCACAGATAAAAATTCGTGAGATCGTCTCACAAGAGATCTACTGTTTTTTTATATACAAAATCACTACTGCAAGTGAAACTATTCTTAGATATCCAATAGAGCAAGACTAGAATTTTAGAAACAAAATTTTCAAATTGCAAAATAGAGGACAAAATCGAATTCAGAATACAAAATAAGACTAAATTGAGAATTGCCTCAACAAATTCGTGGAAAACTTTTTAAAATATATATTTATAAAAATATTTTTATCTTATTATCATTATTATTATTATAGGAAAATAATAAAATTTGAAAACTAATGACATTTGAGGAAACTTTCAGAGGGTTCTTATTTCTTCTTCCTTTTGAAACTTTCAGAAACCGTGGTTGCGTGAATTTTGAGCTCCATTGGAGTCGAATATTATCGAATCCGAATGTTCATTCCTACGTTTCGCTCAATTGGACTTGATATCCTCTAAACCGCTACTCTTTGTGGTATGTTGAGTTTGGATGGTGTTTTCAATTCAGTTATTTTTCACTTGAAACCCTTCAAAAATTTCTTTTAACGTTTTTCTTTGAGGAAGTGAAATTCAGTCCAACAAAACGCCATTTTTATTTTCTGCATACTTTATATTTATTGGGATTAATGGAGTTTGCCCATTTTAGACCTAAAGTTACGTTTTTTTGTTGATTTCTGCATTTTCTTGTTGCTGCTTGCTTTTTTTTCTTTAGCTCACTAGAATATATGA
Organism: Primulina huaijiensis; assembly: GCF_012295235.1. Lineage (NCBI taxonomy): Eukaryota > Viridiplantae > Streptophyta > Magnoliopsida > Lamiales > Gesneriaceae > Primulina > Primulina huaijiensis. The sequence continues at coordinate 22,096,507 of NC_133320.1, forward strand.
TGTTTTGCTTACTTTTTGTATGCTGCTTTTGAAGGATTGAAACATGTTTCTCAGAAGTGTGTGGAATGTGAAGATCTTCCAGAATGTGATGTTTTTCCAGATAATGAAAAGATCACTATCTTGTTATGCCAGAGAAACCGTGAGAGATTTGGCCTCAAAAGATGGGGAACTCAGAGTTTTCGTAGTTGCTGGAGAAGTTTCTGGTGACATTATTGCATCGCGTTTCATGAACTCTTTGAAAAAGCTTTCTGCTTTGCCCGTTCGATTTACAGGTGTGGGCGGGTAAATATAGACTATGTATTTCTTTCTCAGTGATTTCGCTTTTTTCACCACCAGTTCTTTTCAAATTTTAGCTACTAGCAAGTCTGTCATGACACTGGCTTCATAGATAATTTGATAGTTTGTGATTATTCCAGTTTTTGAAATTTTTACTTCGGTTTGAATTCTACCCATTTTGCATGATTACAAGGGAATTTTTTGCTGTCGATTGTATGGTACCAGGTTGCATTTGTCTTTTTAGTTTCTATTTTCTGGTTAAAAGGTTTAAAATATATTCAATTTTAAAATAAATTATAGCTCAAATACACTTGTTGTAGTCTTGTATCAATTATGTTTATCATTAGTAAGTAAATATCTGCCCCTCTCATCATACACGGCCATTGAGATTGGACAATGTCAATATGCAACTTTAAGGTTGTCTCATATCATAGAAATTGCCTATATTTACCTCCCAGCTTCGCAAGCTTCTGTCTTTGCACCTAGAAGTTTCTGCACTTCTCAAAATAATTGAAACTTGAGTCATCCATAAACCCTCTAAACAAGGGCAGCTCTGCTGAACACGCACATTTCTCAATATTATTTGTAACCAGCTGATGATTTCCTAAGAAATAAATAATACTTGAGTGTCTGTAGTTATTAGATTTTCTTAGTTTCTCCATGGTTCAGTATCTAGTTGCTCTGGAGTGAATTTCGACAAATATTTCGCTAGAGCAATGTCATAATATTGTGTGGCAATGCAATAAATTTGGTGGCAAAATTCAGCATTTGTTTGTGCATGTTGAGATTCCTCTGTCATTCCTGCTAAAATGTATATTCATGATTTTTCCAAGCCAAGCACGATTTTAAAAACTTCCAGCTTACAAGAGGCTCCCCAAATCTGTGTTTTGTTAAAAGCATAAGATTGTAGAAGATGAACAAACGTCATAGACATATAATTTCATTGTGCCTACTTTTCTTTTTTCAGTCTGATGATGTCAAAACAAGGGTTGAAGTCTCTGTTTCCTATGGAAGATCTCGCAATAATGGGCATCTGGGAGTTGCTACCACATCTTAGTAGCTTCAGGGTGAGCTGTGAACTACGCTAAATGTGCTCCACTTAAACCTATCATTAGAAATGATTCATTATTTAATATATGTTCAATGTTATGTATCCATGTACGTCATTTATGAAACTCGCCAATTTCTTTGCAATCACTGACCAGAACATCAAATTTCAGATAAAGTTGAAAGAGACTGTGAAGTCCGCTCTCTCTTTCGAGCCTCATGTTGTGTTAACAGTAGATTCAAAAGGGTTTTCCTTTCGTTTTCTGAAGCATTTACGAGGTAAATTTATTTCAAATGTCAGAATTCTTGGTTTAACTTTCAGTTTCCTTGGCCAAGGAAAAAATGGTGTTGGAATAAAAGGCAATGATTTTTTCAGCTAGATATGGTCAGCTTGGACTGGCTTGTCCTCGACATTTTCACTTTGTAGCACCATCATTCTGGGCCTGGAGAGGAGGTGAAACTAGACTTAAAGGGCTTACAGACTTTGTGGATCATGTTTTCTGCATCCTTCCATTTGAGGCAGAAGTCTGTAGGTCAAATGGACTACTCGCAACATTTGTGGGTCACCCAACATTAGAAGATATTTTCGAACTTGAGGTGAACTCATATGCATAACATTAGCCATATGAAGGCCTCGTTTGCTGATAAATTTGTGTTTGCCTTATGAAGAGATACAATATACGAGATACAGATTATAAAAACTTCTTTTATCTGATGTTTCCTATAAAGAAAGTCTTGATATATTTTTCTTGTAGTCGTGTTATTCTTGAGGAATTTGATCGTCAGGTTGGAAAAAGCACAGACCAAGAATGGAGGGTTGAAGGGGATGGAGAAAAATTCAGGAATGTACATGGGATTTCGTCAGGTAGAATGATGGAAATTTATTTTTACTTCTGCTGCTTTACTTTACAGCTGGTTTGTACTTAGTTCTACTTGGTATATTAAAATTTATCATGATTGTCAGTTCTTTAGAATATCAACTACCTTTATTGACATAGCTAGCATAAAAGTGGTTGCTTTTAAGTTGATATAAGATGTATATGATAAATGTTAGAGGCGACAAAAGTCGTATTTAAATTGACTTAAAAGACTACCCGTTCTCAGTCTTTCCATGTTTTCTTTAAAATGAATTTTAATGCTTCAGATTGACAAAAACAGCATTAGATTTTAATCAACGTTTCATGGAATCGTCTTTGAAGTTTATCGTGTATTAAGCACATTGGTATTGATACATGAAGGATCAACAATCATATCAGTGCTCCCTGGAAGCAGATTACAAGAGGTCACACGCATGCTTCCAATATTTTCACACACCTTGGAACTACTTAAAAATGAGTTCTCCGGGTTAACAGCAGTTATTTATGTGGCACCTAATAAGCAAGTGGAAGATTGCATCAGGAAGGCTGTCGGTATGTGGCCAGTGCCAGTTGTTTTGGTACCAGGCGTCACATCCCGCATCAAGTATAATGCTTTCAGCGTAAGACCCTTGATATACTATCAGCAAAGCTATTTGGCTATCGTTTTCTATAAATATTGCCTCTTGAGTAAAGTAATTGTCTGAATAGCACTTCAACAGTGGCACAAATGCAATAGATTGTTGATAATTTAACCTGAATCATTTTTAGCTCAGATTCGTTGTTGACTACTCTTTGCAATCAAAGGGATAAATTTGACAGAATTAGTCTGCTGCCTTTATTATTGAAAAACCGAACATTTCAAAATTCTGGTGTTTTGTACACTTTGACTTCGAGCGGGCTGTGGTTTGTAAACCGATATGCTGGGGCATTTGAACAGTTCTCGGTGTACAAGATTCAAATAAAATAGTGCCTTAAAAATTAAAATAAGAAAAATCAAAACAAATGATGCTGATCCAGCTAAATTTCAATGTGATGCAGGCAAGTCGAGTAGCATTATGCGCATCTGGGACAGTTGCAGTAGAGCTGCAGCTTGCACGGTTACCATTTGTGGTTGCATATCGCGCCCATATCCTGACAGAATGGTTCATAAGATACAAAGCTAAAATACCTTACATCTCACTTCCTAACATTATCCTAAATTCAGCCATAATTCCTGAAGCTCTGTTTGGAGCATGCACTCCTTCACACTTGGCTCTGCTACTCAGGTAAGTTTCATGTTCTTTGACTGAAATTTTAGAAACTGGTGAGTTGATGATGCTAGAACTTCAAGAATTGTGATGTTGCAGGGACTTGATGAATGACGAGGGCCTCCGCAAAAAACAGATGGATGCTGCTGGTAAGTTCATCAATGCACTGAGTCCTAATAATAGAGTAAGTAGGAACTTAACAGAGGGAGAACCTGCACTCGTTGAGTTTGCACCAAGCATGATCGCAGCATATGTAGTACTGAATTCTTGAAGCCTTTGAATTTTCTAACTGTGTTGTACTAGATTTTTTGGTTCATATTATTTAAAGAAGCCTTTGTTTAATTTCTGGTTAATTTCACTAGTGGTGTGAGTTTTATGAAGCCAACTCCAGTACCAAATACTTTCTTCAAGTCAGATATATATGCATAACCATGATGAGTTTTAAAGCTCTTACTCGATTAACAGACTTCCTTAGCTTTATCAAAATTGGCTTCAACTCATGATCAAACATAGGAATTGTTTTCGTAACTTAAATTGGGAACAAATCGATTTCAATCATAGTTCCTAAAGATAGAAAATCATTAAAACCGCAAAAGTTTAAATGATTAAACTTTTGATTCAACTTTGTTCAAATTATAATGGTATGACAACTGCAAACTTTGATTCCACTTGATCTAGTACAAACATGCAAATCAAATCAGGTAGCGGTATGAGACATCCCAACAAAATATATAAACTTAAAACTCAGCACCAATTCAGAAACAAATTATCGACCACAAATATGTCATGATCCAAAGCAGAAACGTGTGGTGTTTCTTGAAAACGGATCCTGTTTGAGGCAGGAAAGCAAATGTATTGCTAAGTGTACCTGAATCAAATTTGGATAAAAAGAATCTCAGCCTAATAAAGCTTTACTTGCCGATGTTACAATGTGACAATGTTAAAGGCGCATATGCATAAATATGATCGTGCAATGTCTGCTGTGTGAAGTTTATTAATAAAATCTATGATCATGGTTACAAGTTACAACTCTCTAGGAACCTGAGATGCAATCTAAATGTCACATCCGGAGTATGTATATTCTTGAATGGCAACTATGAAACACGAGATCAAGTATCCAATCGTGTCAAAGTAATGCCAGGTCTCGAGTCCAAAGGATATACTTTGAGCGGGTAGAAAGAAGCTCATTGGCCTTAGTCAAGAATTGTATCAATCGTTAGCTAATGTAATAAGTTAGTGAAAATTTGTCCAATGCAAAAATATTGTTTTCCCAACACTCCACAAGTAACACCGACAGGGCTGTGAACACGTGTTAGAGATAATTAGAGAACAAATGATAGATGCTGCCATTGAAAATCACTCTCACTGAAACCAAGAAATTGACATAAACTCCAAAGATACCCACGATGCAATGCACAAAGATTCACAATATTGAAGAAACCGTCAAAACCAATGTCAAGAGAATGAGACAATAAGCAAACAACACAAAGCAATTGCAATCGTCATAATTAAAAATTTAGGCTTTTTTTTAATCATGGGTATGATTTTAATCAAGAAAAACAGAAGGAAAATTACCAGGAAAAAAAGATGTGGTTCAGAGGAACAATATCTTCAATAAAGTCAGTTATTTTCCTTTCCCTTCTGGCCAGATTGCCTCCCATTATCATTAACATGAGCATCTCCATAATAAAGCTGCAGGCGGGCATCGAATCCAGATAGAAGCTGGTGGTGATTCTCGACAGGCACAGCGGTGCCGATGAAAAAACTTGTAGGTCCGTGTATGGGAGGAAACCTCTGGAGTTGAGGCAGCAGAGACGGTGAGGAAGAATTGGACTGAAGGGTCCCCCTGTTTAAGCCTGAAAGGCCTGAAGAAGTAGCAGAAGAAGACATGGTGAAATTCAGGTTGTATGCATTACTTCCGTTTTGGCGGTTACTGTTATCGTCATTTTTTGCTCCGGCAGTAGCAGCATTGACAACCGAGACAAGGTGGTCTGGGACAAAGGAGAAATGCTGCAGTTCTTGATGGTGGTCCGCTCCTAAACTGAATAATGGTGAAGCCACAGGTGTTGCAGGTGGGCCAAGTAGACCACTGGTGAAGTAATCCACAGGAGCTGAGGACCACTGCCTCGGAGACTTTTGGAAGAAATGTGACTCGTTCGCAGCACCACGGCCGCCTCCGCCGCTCAAGAGTTCAGTAAAAGAAGTATGCTGAGAAATTGGGTTCAAACTAACAAGTGAAGTGTTTTCCTTGTCTCTCTCTTCCGCTGAATTTCTTTTGTTGGCCTGGTTCCAAGCTTTGAGCCTGCTCTCAGATCTGGAAAGTGATAAACCAGAACCTTCGCTAGCTTCAGATGGGCTACTGCAGGCAGAGGATTTGGACGCTTTTCGCTGGGGATGATGGTAATTCTGACAGTCGCCGCCGTTCATGTGGATTTCAGCCGAGTCGAACCCAATATTATCACCACCGCCGGTGCTAGACTTCTTCTCGTCGCTAAGCTGCTTAGGGCTGTCGGGAAATAAATTGCTTATCGATGGCAGCTCCTGAATGGAACTCGCTGCGGCGTTCAGCAGCCAGTCCAGTGCCTTGCTTGGCTGATCGTAGCCCAAACGATCTTGCAAATCATAGAATTGGATTGCAGTGTTGACGGAAAGCCGCACCCGGCGGTCTCTAAGCCCCTTCACCGTCAAAACTTTGCTGTGCCTATCTTTCCCACCGGAGGCCCTCGAAACCCTGACGATTCTTGAAGAAGGCCAGCCATAGAACCTACCAACGCCACCACCGAGATCTACAACACGAACGGCGCTCCGCCTTTTGGGCTCTCTCTCTTCTTCTTCATCTGCGTTACGCTGAACATCGGCCTTTCCACCAGAACAGCTGATTCTTGGAATTTCAACTACCTCCATACCACCACTTTCATTCCTTTTCTCAAGACCCTCTCACCTCTTCTGCTTTCTTATGAATGTTATCCACTCAGAAAGGCGAAGCAATAAAGGGACAGTGACAGAGAAAATTCTTGATGAAAAAGATCATATTTTTTAATTTATTTTTAGGTATCAAGATTTAGAGAACATTTGGTGTGCAGCCAAGAGGTGGGTGGGGTGTGGGTGTTGATGTCCTGTCCTTTGCATTGAATGACCAACTTTGTCTTTTGTAGTGACATTTTCATAAGATATACTTCGACAACAGAGAGATTATGAACAAAAACTAAAAATTATGCCATAAGATTTTTCGCTATCAATAACAGCGACAGCTCAGAGAGACGACGGACGACTTCGGCATTTAGTCTTGGGTTGCCCTAAAGCTCTATTCAGAAATAAAGCAAAAGAACAAAGCCTGTCAGCCTGTGTATATAGGCTCAGAAGTCAGAACTACCTTGACTCAGGGCAGCACTGAAACTACACAAAGGAAAAAACGGAACCAAGATTTTGGTGCTCCATGCTCATGAAAAATTAGATGATTTATTTATTTCAATCCGATTCATAATTTGCAGGTGATTGGAAAAAAAAAAAAAAAAACATAACAAGATACCCTTTGACTCATATAATCTTCAAACTATTGGAGTTTATAAGCTTATCGATGATTTTGTTTTCAGTGTCCAACTGTTACTCATGACGGTATGGTCGTCCTTGTTTTTTGTCACTGATAAGTCTGACAATACATACTTATTTCAGCCTAGTCACATCACTCTTACGTGCGCCGGAAGACCTCCTAACAATGATTAAGACACGATGCCCCAGACATCTGAACTAGGAGATGACACATGTACTCGGGTGTTTAGGTAAATGACCGTGATATGAAACATTCTCTACTAATTGTACTACCCGAGCTCTAGCTGCGAGCCCTGCTCCTTCTGAGTATTGGTCGACCTGCTCAACTTTCTTGACTTTCTGATTACCCAAAACTAGGACTAAAGATGATTCAGACTAAAGATGACCCATGGAGTATCACCTATTTTCAAAACATTTATATCTTTCGTTTATGTAAAAAATGATAACATGTCAAGTGACAAGTGAGGTAAGTGTAAATTACATAAAATATGGGGTGTTAGAATACAAATAATCCATTCTAAAACTGAGAAAAATATTGGTTTGAATATGTTTTTATTTCTTGGACTCGGCATCAAATTCTTCTTTTATACCTGTGTTTTTATGACAAATTGGACTGGGCTTCGTAAGCGTGAGCCAACTAAAATCAAATTCAAATGATCTGTGTATAAAGTTGAGCCCAGTCCAAGTACAATCAAATAGTTGGAATGAAAATGGTAATATCACCCTTGACATTTTTACTGTATCCATATCCATAGATTGATGGATAGTAGGGTAAAATAATCCACGTGATCCCAAAATTAGTCGATCAAACCACATAATATTAATTTAACATTATTATTTTATCATATTCAGATACTTTAATAATCACAATATTATTTATCAGTCGAAGTAAATGTGTTCTAATAATCAGTCTATAATGGTAACATATGGGATAGTTTCATAAAATATCAATATGGAGCGGAGAGCAAAAAATAACAATAACCAGCGTAAATAATTACATATGCAGACATTGCAATTTGCATGTATGTATAATTAGTTTTTGTGTATAATATAATTATTTTGTAAGTTAAGTTAAAATTGGTTTTTTTGGTATAATATAATTATTTTGTAAGTTAAGTTAATTATTTTTATATAAAATTGTGAATAATTATAATTTATTTGTTATAATTTGAAATTATTATTTGAATAATAAGTGTTTTTTTTAAAAAAATAATGGTGGAATTCATATATTTTAAAAATATTATTTTTCGAGATAACGTTAATTTTTTTTTAAGTTTTTCATGAATAATTTATCAATTATAATGATTTGTAGTGGAATTTGAATGGTTAGTATGTGATAGGGGCAGTAATTATGTGTGTGTGTGTGTATATATTACAAATAAAATAACAGTAATAATATAAAATAAAAGTAAGTATATAATAATAATGAATAATTACATGTACCTTGTAATGCCCGAGATTTGATTACCGTAATCTGAGATTAATCTGAAATGAGTTATTGATTAATCACGGTAATTATGGACGGTAAGTACTAGACCAGGAAAGACGAGAAAAGACGCAAAGTATGCGCGAGGGTAGTGCATTCGCGCACATGCGCGACTTGATGCGTGAGCCATGCGCGAATTGGGCAGAAGACCCCGCGCATATGCGCGGTGTCAGTGCGCGCATATGCGCGAGGTGTCTAGTAGCCAAATGTGAATTCCAGAGAACCTCGCGCACATGCGCGGAAGTGGGGCGCGCATATGCGCGAGCTGCCGTGAGGCTACGCGCCGAGACAGAATGTCTCGCGCATATGCGCCGAGGAAGGTCGCGCATATGCGCGAGACGTGTTGCATGTAGGATGAGCCATTTGCCTTGTTGCATGTTACGTGTATGTATATATATATATATACATACTTCAATTCTGAATTCAGAAAGAACGAGAGAAGCTTCGAGGGAAGAAAGGTTAAAAATCCTTACGCCTTTATATTTCGATCCGTCCGTCTGATTTGGAATCTGAGTACAGTACTGTGTTCTTATCGACGCAGGCTACAACAGGATGTAAGTTTTGTTACGTTTAGACATGAATTGAAATTATGATATTGTCAGAATCGGATATGATTCATATATGCTGTTCTTGACATAGTAGACATCGTATCATCGAAACCAGATTGAAGAACGAGTACTGTATAGAATTATTATGATTTTCGGAAGAAATTGACTGAGATTTGATATCAGATTTGTATCATGACTGATTATGAATTGAGATTTGATTATTGTTATGTGTTCTGGATTTACTGATCAGTATATAATTGAAGTCAGATCGAAGAACAGACTGTGTATGCAATTGATATGATTTTCAGAACTGTTATGATAGAGATTGTACTGAATTGAGAGTATGATCTATTATTGTTGAGAGTATGAATTATACCGATATTGATTATGAGTTCTGGTAGTATATCTGTGATGTTGAGATTGACGGGGTTATCGAGACTGTAGTGTTATGCCGTCGAAACATCCGTAAATTGATATTGATCAGATTCTGTAGTGATTGAGATTGTATCGTTGTATCGTTGATATTGACAGATTATATTGTGAGTATTGATCAGAACAGGTCTTAAATTGAGTTATATACTGATATTGTATATATTCGATATTGTCATTGCCAGATTGGATATGGACAGAGTTGAATTCGAGACTTCGTCTTCGTCAAACGGAGAAGATAAAGGTATAAATTAATGTTGAGTTGGGATTGCACAACTCGAGTGAGGTTTGACTCGAGTTTCCCAAAATCACATACTTTACTTTCTTGCATTGATATTTGCAATTAAATGAGATTGATATATTTGAATTATTGAGTTATGTATTGAGTCATAAGCGGATACACCTAATTGTAAATGAGTAATCTTGTGACAGTAGTGCCGGATAGTGATGGAATCGTCACTGGCACATTGCACATTGTCACAGGATAGGATATTGGTGAAAATGCCAAAGTCTGGGACGGATAGGTCAAGACACCGAATGTTTGGTCATATCGAAGTGGATAGAATTGGAGATGCTTCTATTACTGATGTTCGATATGGAAAGGGCCAAAGTCCGTGAATAAGAACGTACCACCACCCCGATCGGGAGTGTAGGTGGGTGTATGTTCTTACTCAGATCGGGATCCCTAGATTAGGACTGAGTCGAGTCTTAGTCTGAGAATCCCGAAGAGTGATTCATTGCTTGATATTGAATTATGTTCCTGATTATGGTACATCTTTAGAATATGATTTATTATTGATATTGATTCATGTTTCTGATTTTGATACATGTTATGAATGCCTATGATATGCTTTTATATTGTTTATATGATTGCATGTATACATGGTTTATACTGAGAATATAATTCTCACCGGAGTTATCTGGCTGTTGTCTTGTTTGTATGTGTGCATGACAACAGGTGGGACAGGATCAGGGTCAAGAAGAGAACGAGGCTGGACTAGATAGCGTGGAGATCCGGGCTCAGAATTAAATTAGGATTCAACATTGATATGTAGTTGGACCTAGTTGAATTATTATAGACAATACAAGATTTGTATATTTATGTTTAATATGTATTTCAGATCGATTTACATTACGTTTCCGCTTTGTATTTTAAAAAAAAATTTTAGACCCTGTTATATAATAGATTGAATAATTCCTAAGAATGATTAAAATTGGAATTAGCGTCCGGGTCACCACATACCTCCTTAGGATATTTCATATTAATAAAAAAAACTCATTCATACGCAAATATTATGTGTGAGACTCGTAACAAATCATATTTACCATCTTTGATTTTTCAACTATCATAAGAAGTCCCAAAACTTTTTTCGTTTTTTCATTTTTACCAAGAGACCGTGAGTTTTTCAAAAATAGAAAGGGGTGGCCGATTTTCTAACACGAGGGAGAGGGAAAAGGAATTTTTGGTAGATTTTTTTGATTGCGTGTTATAGAGTAGGTCTCTTGTGAGACGGTCTCACGAATCTTTATCTGTGAGACGGGTCAACCCTACCGATATTCACAATAAAAAATAATATTCTTAACATAAAAAGTAATATTTTTTCATGAACGACCCAAATAAGATATCTGTTTCACAAAATATGACCCGTGAGACCGTCTCATACAAGTTTTTGCCCGTGTTATATTGTGTCATGTTATCAATTTTGATAATATATTTTTAATTAAACACACTCTCTTAATCTCATGAAGATTTTTCTTGAATCATAATTCTATAATTTTTATTATTTAAAATTCTCGTATTATATTTTCTATTCTTGAAAATATATGTATAGTCATCTCTTGATATATATATATATATATATATATATATATACACACACATATATATATAGACATATTAATGAATTCCATGGTACTTTTAATATATTCAAGGACTTCATTAGATAAAATAAATATTATAATTGAATTAAAATATAAAATATGATTATTAAAATAATATTTTTTATATAAAAATCAATAAAACTCAAATTATAAGTTGATTTGTGAATAAAGTAAATAAATAATTAGGAGTAAAAATAAAAGGTTAGAGTACGTGACTGATATATGTAATGCACTGATTCCGAGAGAATTTATTTAAAGGCAGTTGACCACTGTGCACGAGTTATTTATTTAATTAATGATAATCCAACTTAGTCTCCGACTTAATTTTCGTACCTTCTATATTTTGTCAATGTCAAATATATTCGGAGAATATAATAATAAGAACATTGATATAAACTTTATTATATTTTCTCCGTTTTAGGCACAGTTTTTAAAAATAATGTTGCAGCTTTCGAACTTCAGAGTCACTTGAAATAGTATGCATGGTGTGACAAACCAATTTCCTTCATTTGAGCAAGGAGAAATAGCTTATTAAAAGAGATATGTGAGATCATAACGGGTAAAAATATTTGTATCAGAGAAAAAATCGTCGATAAGAAAAAAAAAATAAGATTGATCTTAATTATCATATGAGACAACATCAACAATTGGATACTAAAAGTATGACAAAAGAATTGATTGACATGTCTTATGGATATAGATATGTTTCGTCGTCTCATAAAATACCTAATATTATAATTATCAACATTTATAAAGGTAAATTTGGTACCGAATGAAATGATGTATCATGACACGAAGTTGTTTGTTTTTATTAGATACAAGTTTAATATACAACTTGCCTATGATCCATAAAATAAAATAGAGAAAAATGATTTTTTCTAAAATTAAAGTTATCGATTTTAAATTTGAAATGATAGGAGATAAGATATATGATGAAAATATATTTGTAAAATATGGAATTAAGTGGTTGAATCTCATTTCTGGAATTATAAAAAAACTTCACTAACATATCAAAAGTTGATCAGTATAAGGGGTTTAACTTTAATTAATAAAGAGTGTGTATATAAGATGATATTAAATGTAAATAAAATATTTTTGTTATTATATATAGTGGAACGAGTCCGTTAAAACTCATTATTCGCCTCACACTCCATTATAGATCGATTTCACTAGGTCTAGACTCATCCCAAACTAGAAGTTTAATGCGGGGCTGGGTCATTATCATCTATATGAGACGCCCTCCCCGAACTCATGGACATAACATTATGACCCAATTGACACCCAATTAAATTAACGTTCTCATGTCCACTTGTCGCTTAAAATAAGGTTTTGTTGCCATAATTATAAAAAAAATAAAAATAAAGTTGGACATCTCTAAACAACTATACTTTTTGATATAAGAGCTCCTAAGTTAGTGTAATGGTATGTTTTTTTGATGAAAACAATATGCATCTTGTCAATATATAACTAACATATCATTATATATATACATATATACACACACACACAATAGATAAGTTACATGTAAATATTTGAGATTTTGCTTGACATTTTTCTATTAATAGCACAATATTACAAAAACTTTATAATTAACTAATATTTTTATTTATGGTATATATTGATTTTAGTCTCATACAATTAAAAAAAACTTAAATTTACAAACTAAATGAATTTTTAAGTCAAATCATAAACATTTAAAACGTAGATAAACATATTGAAAAAAATCAGATTAAAACAAAAATGGACAATTCCCTCTTTTATGGTGGATTAGGTTGGCTAGCTTTGTGTCTTAGTCCGAACTCTTATTCCCTCACAAAATAATTTCATTGGAAAGCAAAATCATTTCTTTTTTTATTTAAGGATTTTATTTATTTATTTTAAAATTCCAACTGTATGAAATCGTCGTCGTCACCCCTTTGTCAATATTCCAAAATAATAAAATAAGAATATTAATAATAATTGCTGAATTTTGTCAGTCGATATTGACGTCACATGGTGGAAAGGTCTTTGAAAATTATAATTTATCTATTAAATAATAAATGGTCCTATAACAATGAATGGTTGATGAAGGTTCAGTCTCAACCTATTTGATATGTATGTAAAATTATTGCATTGTTTCAATAATTAATGCGGGGTCGGGGAGACATCCTTTCAAACTTGGTAAAAATTTGTCTGAGACGGTATCACGGGTCGTATTTGTGAGACGGATCTTTTATTTGGGTCATCCATGAAAAAATATTACTTTTTATTGTGAATATAGGTAGGATTGACCCGTCTCACAGATTAAGATCCGTGAGACGGTCTCTCATGAGATCCACTCTTCAAACTTATGAACCTAACGTTAATTAAACGCATGTCCTCGTGTCATTTTTATTATCACCATTATAAATAAATAAAGTTCGACACCTCCAAAAAAAACTATACCTTTTGATATAATAGATAAAACAAAAATCACATTTATTTTATTATGATATTTATATTTTTATCACAAATAAATAAATAAATAAAAACATATATAACGTATTTTATTACAAAAACTTTATAACTAACTAATATTTTTATTTATCGTATAAATTGATTGTAGTCTCATACAATTTTAAAAAAATTAAAATTTACTAACTGGATGAATTTTTTAAGGTGTGTGCCGTCTCACGGATCTTAATATGTGAGACAGGTCAACCCTACTCATATTCACGATAAAAAATAATACTCTTAGCATAAAAATTAATACTTTATCATGGATGACCCAAATAAGAGATCCGTCTCACAAATACGACCTGTGAGACCGTCTCACACAAGTTTTTGCTTTTTTAAATCAAAACATAGATAAAAAAAAATATTTAAAAAATTCAGATTAAAACAAAAGTAGGTCTCTTGTGAGACGGTCTCACTAATATTTATCTGTGAGACGGGTCAACCCTACCGATATTCACAATAAAAAGTAACACTCTTACCATAAAAAATAATAATTTTTCATGGATGATTTAAATAAGAGATCTGTTTTACAAAATACAACTCGTGAGATCGTGTCACACAAATTTTTGGCTTAAAACAAAAATGGATTTCCCTCACGTGTTCAAAACGATGGGTATCAGTCAATTATATCAAAATTGACCACTTAAATGGATTTTGACCACCTAAATATTTGTCAATTCACTATAGTATAAATAAATAATGGAGAATTTACTAAAATAAATAATTAAGATAGACTCACTATAATTTTAGTACTCAATTAAATTAGAATAGATCTCTTGTGACACGGTTTCACGAATTTTTATCTGTGAGACGGGTCGACCTTACCGATATTTTTAATAAAAAGTAATAATCTTAGCATAAAAAGTAATTTTTTTTCATGAATGACCCAAATAAAAGATCTGTCTCACAAAATACGACCCGTGAGACCGTCTCAGACAAGTTTTTGTCATTAAATTATGTCTCAGATTCATTGCAATAACTTGGTTTTTGTTGACAATTAATATTTAAAATGTGTATGTTGAATATTTGAATGTTGAAACTAAGAGTTGTAAATATTGAAAATTAGTGTGTGATGATATAGGTAATGATGATTTTATTTTTGGATTATTTGTAAAGATTTTCTATAAATAGATCTCTCATTTGTGAAGAAAATCACAATTGAGTTGAGAGAAAAATATTATAAAGTGTGTAGTGTGATAATTTTGAGAGTTTGAGATTTTTACTTTTTACCGTAAATTTTTACTTTTTCATAACAGTTTTATTTAAATATTTTTAAAAAATCACTAGAATGTGTCAACGTAGCGTGGAAAATATCAGTTGCGCAACAACGAGATTCCGAGTCAACAATATAACATCTTCATCTGTAAAAATAAAGATGATTATTTTTTTAAAAGGTATAATTATTATATTGAAATTGAAAATTTATTAAGTAGAAAACTTTCATTGATTTTTCAGAATTCGAATAAAAAAAACTTGCCTAATCATGGACTGACAAAACAAAACCGTGTGAAAAACGAGTTTCAATTTTGAGACGTAGTGATAAATTCCCCTCTGCACCCCGCCGCATCCTAACACTCCCCGCTGATTCGGTCATCACCTTCCTCGGTTGTCAACTCCGATCCTCTTACTGCATCAAAGTCCGCCAATTAAATCTAATGCGACCCGTTATTCTGCGTATATAATTTCATCCTCACCAACCATTTTCTCATAAATCCTCTTATTATAATCGAAAATTATCCGAAAGTTTTAATTTTTAGCAATCAATTATTTCTCATTTGCCGGTTCTTTCTTGATAGCCTCAGGACTCCGACACAATCCGATAGACTCGAGTTCCCACCACAAATCCATTCACGAATCTTTTCTGTTTTATCCAAATATATATGAACATATCCTTCCCTAAATATCCTACTCGATGATTATTGATGGCCTCTGCGCTAAAATTTTATATTTTGGAAATTTTTCCTGGGTTAGGAGCGGAAATCTTGAAACGCTTGTGATCTGAAATCCCTTTATCTGATTTCTTGTTACCTTTTATATCTTTGTGAGAGAATAAGTTTCAGGAAACAAAGTATGAGTCTTGCGAAGTCTCAGGTGTGGCAACCTTGCAAAAAGAAAAGGCTTTAGGGTAGAGTATTCAAGAAAATCCTTAGAAAGGGACCCTTGCCCGTTGATAGAAGGGAGACCATCAAAGGGGGATAAAAAAAAAAGAGAGGGGTAAATGGATGGGATTTGTATTTGGAAATCTGGGTAGTGTCGAAGGAAATCGTGGGATTTGTGGAAATATCAAGAATTATTTTGGTCGAATCTATACATAGACGTGTGCAGACAGATACATAGATTTTTTTTCCCTGATGGTGATGGCATCGAAATCAAGCGGTGCTGGAGGGAGTGGGAGTTCGGCTGGGAGGACTAGGGTGGGGAGATATGAACTGGGGAGAACTCTTGGTGAAGGGACTTTTGCGAAAGTGAAATTTGCGAAGAATTTGGAGACAGGTGAGAATGTGGCTATCAAGATTCTTGATAAAGAGAAGGTTCTCAAGCACAAGATGATCGGTCAGGTGCTGTTTTTTATTTTTATTGTCGGGGGGGTCTTTCCAGATTCTTGAATTGTAATTTTACTGTTTTCTTTTGTTCTTTCTGTAGAAGGGGCGTCTTTGCTGTTCTGTTTGGATTTGATGTCTTACTGGATCTTGTTAGTGATTCTGAATGTGTAAAAATTTGAATCGAATTTCGACTTTTTAATTATATGCAACTTGTGTCTTTGCCCCTTTATTAGTCTGCCTTGTTACGAGTCTTTGTTTGAGATGGCGTAAAATGGTTTCTGATTGATGTTTCTTTGCCTTATCATAAGTGGAATTTATCGATTCCTTTTCCTGATTTGATTCTCTTGTCAACTAGCTGGTGATTAAAGTTGCTCATGGCATGGGAATGCTCTTTTCCGATTGTCTTTCTTTTTCTTTTTCATAAAAAAATTGTATCAGCTGTTCAATTTTCTCTTCTATCCCATTTGCAGATTAAGCGTGAAATCTCAACCATGAAATTAATAAGGCATCCTAATGTCATCCGGATGTTCGAGGTTGGTAGCAATTTGATTAGACAAAAGATTTACAGAACCCTTGATTTTACTTAGATATCGTGTTCATCATTTGAAAGTGCTATGATTTGTTAAACAAACAAAGATCTTCTCCTATAGGTTATGGCCAGCAAGACGAAGATATACATCGTTATGGAGTTCGTCACCGGTGGCGAACTCTTTGACAAAATTGTATGTCCCACTGATTTTTGCTTACATGTAATAACGGCAATCCGTTTGTATAAATCAAGTGCATGTCATGACGTTTTTTTCTGTGAGTCCAGGCTAGCAGAGGGAGGCTGAAAGAAGATGAGGCGAGAACCTATTTTCACCAGCTCATTAATGCTATTGATTACTGCCATAGCAGAGGCGTTTATCATCGGGACCTTAAAGTATGTTTTTTCATTTATCTATCATTTTACCAAGAATTTATCAATTAAGAATTGGGTCTCATGTCATTATTCTTTCTTGATTTATAGCCGGAGAATTTGCTGCTCGATACCACTGGGATTCTTAAAGTTTCTGACTTTGGACTGAGTGCACTATCTCAGCAAGTTCGGGTTAGTTCAAATCTTGCATCTCTCTTCTCTCTACATCGTTTATTTATACAGTAAACTCTAGAATTAGACGCACAAAATGATTCTCAAGTTCAAATTCTTGATCTGGTTGATAGGAAGATGGGTTACTTCACACTACATGCGGTACACCAAACTATGTTGCTCCAGAGGTTTGCAATTAATAATTATTCGTTTTGAGTCAGCATATTTTTCGTTTTCTGAATTATTCTTTGACCATCTCCTTTTGGTATGGTTTAGGTTATAAACAATAAAGGTTATGATGGAGCTAAGGCAGATCTTTGGTCATGTGGTGTTATTCTTTTTGTTCTTATGGCTGGTTATTTGCCCTTCGAGGAATCGAACCTCATGACGTTGTACAAGAGGGTAACTAGTCATTGATTATCATCTTGTTAATAATTCTAGAAGGCCAGGAACTCCATTAAGAATTTCTTTTCCTTTTTTCTGTCGATATGGTAGATTTATTTATTTTTGGATTTCTTGCGAACTTTGGTGGCTGAGATCATTTGTGTTATTTGTCTTCTAAATACAAACTTAAAATAATTTTTATATTCGATTGAATGCAGATATTTAAGGCGGACTTCTCGATTCCTTCATGGTTTTCCTCTGGTGCAAAGAAATTGATCAAAAGAATTTTGGATCCCAATCCATTGACTGTATGTTCACTTTTGCAATGTTGATCACTAAAACTACCCACCGGACCCAACCAGGGTTAAAAAATTTGACTGAGAAAATGTTAACAGAAACTCATATCTTTCAATCGAAGAAATCATTTTTTCCCTGGTTATTTGCAGTCCCATATGCTTTAAATATTGTTGATTATATAATTGGTAAATAATCGCATGCTTTGCCATTGGAAACAGCGGATAACAATTGCTGAGATACTTGAGAATGATTGGTTCAAGAAAGGATTTAAGCTACCTGTTTTTGAACACGAGGATGTTAATCTTGATGATATCGATGCTATTTTTAATGAAGCCACTGTAAGTGTTGATACTCCTCTCGTATGCACGTTTTGGCACCGGTTGTAATATTTTGTCAAACCTACATTCAGGACTCTCCTGACCTTGTCGTGGAGAGGCGGGAGGAAAGGCCTTCCACACCTGTTACCATGAATGCCTTTGAGCTTATTTCTACATCCCAGGGTCTTAATCTCAGTTCACTCTTTGAAAAACAAATGGTTAGTTTTTAATCTGTTACATTTGTGTTGATGAAGAGCATAGAATGGCCCATTATGAAAATATCGATTAGATGTCTGGTGCATTCTTTGATTTTATAGGGGCTTGTTAAACGAGAAACAAGATTTGCATCCAAGTGTCCTGCGAAGGAGATTATCTCGAAAATCGAGCAAGCTGCTGTGCCGATGGGGTTTGATGTCAAGAAAAATAACTACAAGGTGATTTCACTGCATCCATTACCAAAACTTATTATTGTACTGTCCAAGGCATTCTGAACAATTTTTTTCCGTCTCTAAATTTCTAATCAGCCTTGCATGTTTTATCATTGTTAGATGAAACTTCATGGGGAGAAGTTGGGACGCAAGGGTCATCTATCTGTTGCTACAGAGGTATGTTCTGTGTACAGAGCATTGGATAAAGTCCCGAGTTCGAGTTTATGTCAAAGCAGTAGTGTAGTATTTTTGTTTGTTGGACTGATCTGATACTAAACTCTCGTGCAGATTCTTGAAGTGGCGCCTTCTCTTCACATGGTTGAGCTTCGCAAGACTGGAGGAGATACATTGGAATTTCACAAAGTACTTACTACTACAATTGCCAAATTCTTATTTAATTAACTTCAAATAAGTGAATTTTTGCAACTTAAATAGTTATGAGGGTAACCATGTTCTATCTCTTCAAGTGCAGTTTTACAAGAACCTGTCCACTGGTTTGAAAGATATCGTGTGGAAAACGACCGATGAAATAAAAGAAGAGGCGAACGAGGGTTAGTTCTTTAATATGAAATACAAGCAGTCCATTTTGCAAGATGCAATCCGCCTCATGATCGATGATGGACTTAGCAGGGCGAGCAAATGTCGTCCCTGTATAAATCTTATTTTCGATTTTTCTGGTCCATTCTATATAGGCTCTCACCTTTTTCCAACAGATAAAATCATTGAAAGTTTGATTTGGTTTTCGATCTTTACTTATTTCAGGTGCGCAGGTATCTTGAAGTCTTGATCTCGGTGTTTGGTATGAATAGTTTTCAGTGTGGAGGACTATGTATTTTTATTTTATTTTTGTCATCTTTGTGAAACCATCCACCTTTCGAACATATCATTATCACATCATCATTTGAAGAAAATGGGAAAATAATATGCCACATTGGGTGAATTTGTAGTCATGATTGGGCCACACTGAATCCTATACCAATGAACGGTTGATGAATTTTACTAGGTTTAGTTTCAAGCTATTTGCTATGTATGTAAAATTATTGCATTATTTCAATAATTAAAGTTTCACAAAAACTCTTGTAAGATCGTTATGTCAATTTTATGAGATTGATCTTCTATTTTCATAACTCATGAAAAAGTATTATTTTTTATGTCAAAAGTATTATTTCGAATTTGTAAATGACATGGTTAACCTGTCTCACGAAGAAATATCCATGAAATCGGTTCATGAGATACCTAAGCTTTTAGTTGAAATTGTTGTCTTAATTGTAGTTTCATCCACAGCACCGAATCGACCATCTACGATCCAACCATGCGAACCTCAATTACAAGAAATACAATCATATACGTGGATATGATTGAGTGAAATGGGTGTTGATTTAATGAACCAGATACCAATACTCGGACGACCAAGCTCCCCTAAATGTTAGAAAGTGGATTAAAGGTGTGCTCTAACGTATCTATTTTGAATCTCAAATCAAATACTAGAAAATATACGATGAATATGAATACAAGATACGATAAATTGAAATCATAACCCAAATCTGGTATTCATAGGTGGAGCATGGGAAAAATGGTTAAATGACTTCGATCAACTCTTTTTTTTAAGAAAATGATATCCTCAAGTGTATTTGAAATATACTTGAGGAGATCATTTTTTTAAAAAAATAGTTGACCAAGGTTAAAAAATAAAATACCTCGTGGAACATAATACTAATTTTGGAAAAATATGAAGTCAACGTCCTAGTTCGGGAACTGAACCCCCTTAAATCGAGTAAGCTCACTGTCCTAAAAAATACCTCAGTACAAGAACATATATTCATTTTGTTTCCTGTTGGAGAGTCTCTTTTCTTGAGATTCGACCAAAAAACCGACCTCAAAACTTTTAGACAAGTCATTTTAAAGAATTACTAGTTACAAGTGTCAAGGATTGATGATTTCTCACACGATTGCAAACAATCTTATATGGTCGTAGATACAATGAGATCCTCGTTCTTATTAAGAACATAGAAAATACAATGACCCTCATTCTCAAATTGACACAGTCACCGGTTTTAGTACGATCTCGTCAAAAGAGATCAATCTTGAGCCTAATTTGGGCGGAACTCTCAGCGATGGTTCCTTGGACATAATTCGCTTGTGAGTGTGGTGCTTGATCAGTCCTAGGGGTTTGGGCCTAATTGCGTGGGATTAAAGTACGTTATTATTATATATAAAATACTATACTATACTATAATGGGCATGCACATGTCATAATTTGTGGCTTTTGCAAACGTGATTGGCCAAACCTCGTATTGGGTGCGTGGTCACATGGCCATCAACTTTATTTATTTATTTATTTTCCTGAGTTGGAGAATGAAATTTAACCATCAACTTCATACTCATGCATCAATTCATATACACTAATGTTAAATTGCCAATAAATGTAATCTTATCGACAAATTAATATTCGAATGAGTGAAGTAAATGAACTTTTTATTAAAGATCAAAAGTTCGATTTTTTGTATCTATCGTAATGGACAATAATGAGTTTTCAGTTCATAAAAATAAATGAATGAATCTTATATCTTAAGAAAGAAATGATTTCATTAGTTTCGATGGGAAGGCTAGTGTCATAGATTTCAGTACCCTGACACTATTCATTCATTGATTCACTCACGCAATGGACAAGGGTGGTTTTTGTATTGATGGATGTGTCGATTTAAGTATCTTTTGACTGACTTTTGCAAAATCATCATCATTATTGCGTTTCTTTTGCACGCAAATGGGCAAAGTTACTCTTTCACATGGCAGTCGGAGAAAGATTTTAAGTTCGCATCCCTTTCTGTTTTCATAATATATATATATAAGCAAATCTGTGGAATTAACAGAGCTATAGCTCCTTCTTGAACTGTTTCCATCTGTTAAGATTTTGTTTTACTCAACTGGGTGTGAGAGAGGGTTGAAGGGAAGGGCATTCATGGACTACGAGAGGATACACAAGGTTAAGGTACCTACTCTCTTCTCTGGAGCCTTTTGTTTGAGGTTGTTTTGTATGTGTAATGAGTTTTTTCCTGTTCTGTTCGCTAAATTGCTCGTTCCTCTTGCTATTTGAGGAATGTTATTTGGTTGGCTGGGCGAGATTTTGGTCTCTGAGGTTGGGAAGCATTGATTAAATATATCGTTTGATGCAGGCTGGTATTTCTCCAAGTAAGTTGAAGATGAAGTTTCTGGGATCTCCACATCACAAGAACAAAAATGGATCAAACGATAACTCTTCGAGAACATCTTCTCCTTCCAGGTTTCAGGATTCAGAATCTGGAAATAACAGCTTGTTGGCCGCTGAAAATGGAGATTTTGGAGAGGAAGGTTTGATAACCATTCACATTTTGTGTATTTGCGTTTTAACACTCTATAAACTGTCCGTTTCTCTTTGTAGCTTTTGTAGGCTGTGTAGTGTCACATTATCAAGTTTGAGCCTAGTTCTTTATTGTATCATAATTATGTGTCCGTGGGTTCTGAAATGATTACAATAAGATCTAATTTTTAATTAGATGAATGAAATTAAACCTTGGTTCGTATTTTAAGCCTTTTCTCTTTTTCCTGCAGTTTCAAGTTCAGAAGTTCCGCCAATAAAATCTGATGATCAAGTCTGTCATACCAGCCAAAATTCCCGAAACTTCTTGCAGTCAGAAGAGCTCACACTTGGTGAAAATGAGAACTTTGGGATGCAGCTATTTTCAGAGGTTAATGGCAGGAATTCTAGTTCGATATACCCAGTTACTACATACGAAGATGAAACTGTTGATTCCGGCACTATGCCGAGGTTTGAGTTCGATAAAGAGAAGAAACCACTTCAGCGTTCTTTGTCAAGGTCCTTGTCAAGGCCAATGTCCTCAAAATGGAATGATGCAGAAAAGTGGATTGTGAATAGGCACTTTATTCAATCTGGGATTTCGAAGAATATAAATCCGAATGATGTGGTGAACGAGGAACAGGGCGCGAATATGGGTATAGTCCCCACAGAATGTCCTAGTTTTGAGAACAAGCCATCAGGGAGACGGACTTTTACTTCCGGAGGAGATTTGTTCGTTGATTCATGCGTAGAGAGTAAAGATTTGACAGATGAAACAAGAAGCAATCAACGGCCTTCAGGTGTTGCTTCTATAAGATCAGTTTCAATGAGAGACGTGGGAACCGAAATGACGCCAATTCCTAGTCAAGAACCTTCAAAAAGTAATACTCCAATAGGAGCAGTGACCCCTCTTCGTAGCCCAATTTCATCTATACCCTCTACTCCTCGAAGAGACGAGCAGGCACCCTCACCGACAGAACGATCTATCAGCAATGCAACTCGGGATGTCACTAGAAACGGGAAAATAGATTTGTCTGAGCAAGAGCAGAAGCTCAAGACAAGGAGGGAGATTGTGGCGCTCGGTGTGCAGCTTGGTAAGATGAATATTGCTGCCTGGGCTAGTAAGGTTGAGAAAGAAATTAGTGTTTGTGGGAATGAGAATGTTGATCTGTTCGAGCTCGAGCGAATTGCTTATGCCACAAGGGCAGCTGCATGGGAAGAAGCTGAAAAATCCAAGCATGCTGCAAGGTTCATCCTAAATGCTAATATTGCCTCTGTAAAATTTCTTTAAGCAACTATTTGTGAAATAACTGGTACTTTTGATTCAACAACCATCAGGTTTCAGCAAGAAGAAACAAGAATCCAAGCATGGGAAAATCAGCAGAAAGCGAAGCTTAAAGCAGAAATGGAAAAAATAGAGGTAGAAATCTCTCATCTCGTATCTATGACACTCCAATATGATAACTGCATCATTGTATTAATGCAAGTTCATATCTGAAATAAGATTGGCATGACGTTGTGAAAAAACTCCCAAACCGATTCAATCACAGATTCTCGGAGATGCCAAAATTTATACCCATCTTTGGTTTTTCTGGACTTTCCTGGCCTCATTTTTGCATTCTTTTCGTGCATAACTGATCTCGAATTCTTGAATTCCTACGGGACCTACACTAAGTGGTAGCAATGTTCGTCCGATATTCATTCACACTGATGCTAATGCATATGAAGGAAATTTTTTTTTGTTTTTCTTTTTTTTGGTTTTCAGGCTCAAATTGTGCAAATGAGAGCACAAGCACAATCAAGAATGGTGAAGAAAATAACACGGGCAACTAAAAAATCAGAGGAAAAGAGGGCAGCAGCTGAAGAAAGAAGAAATCGTGGGGCTGTTAAAACTAAATATCAGGCCGCTCATATTCGTCGAACGGGTCAAATTCCATCAGCCCCTGCTATGTGCTGTGGTTGGTGGTAATTTAATGGCAGATTCATGAAGCCAAGGTAAGAGGTTGAATCCATCTAACCATGAGATGCAATCCAATCCACAGCTCGGAATAGAGTCTCTTTTGCAAGCTTCACTGTTTCGGAGGATTGTTATTTGTGTTTGTTGATCAGCACATTCATCATCCTGAAGGAATGAAAACCTTCCTGCTAGATGTGTTACTCTTTTTAGCAAATAATTAAAGGTTGATTGCTATGATGAATTCACATCGTCCGTCACCTCTTACGTATGTAGATACAACGATAATTACACGATGAATGTCATTTCAAATTCATCATTTAAATCATCTTGCTACATTCCGAAAGCGCAGAAGTCGATATGCAAACATAATAACAAAGACATTGAACGTGTAGAAAAAAAATAGTTCAAAGATTATAAAGAAGTTTGTCAAATTTTTTTTTTGGAAGCAATGACCTTTTTATTTTTTTAAATGAACCTATTACTTCAAGGATCATTGTGATTTGAGAAGAATGGCGAGATGATGTTGATGTAACGTTAGAAATTTTATTATATGTTTATATAATTGAGTCATTAATGATGAGATAATGTTGTAGATATTATGTTAAAATATTAATTTTTAATTTCATTCAATAATTTAATATTTAAATTGAAAATTGCGTATAAAATGAAATCATAATGAATGTTTATTTATAAAAAAAAATTTATTTGAATTTGATGAAATATAGTCATTGGATTTTCAGACATTTTCAAATTTTTTAAATAAAATATGTTTTTTTGTTTAAATGAGTCTGGAGTTTTAATGATCAAATTTGAGTTTACTATCTATTATGCGATGTTTATTCAATTGCATAACAAGTGAACACAAAAACTTTTGTGAGACGGTTTCACGGATCAATTTCGTGGGTCGAATTTTTTATTTGGGTCATCCATGAAAAAATATTATTTTTTATGCTAAGAGTATTACTTTTTATTGTGAATATCGGTAGGTTTGACCCATCTCACAGATAAAAATTCGTGAGACCGACTCACAAGAGACTTACTCACAAGTGAATAACATAATCAATTTACTAGAAATAACGCCAATCTTGGAATTGTTTTTTTATAATCGTTATACATCGATTGTGCACTGACTAAACCCTCGAGATCTCAATACGTGTGTATGCAACCTGTTTCATTTTAATTTTTTAGAATGTGCATGGGAATTGGGAAATGTTGGAGGTATTGAATTGAGCTAATAAAGAAAATGTGGATGACGGTGGGGCTTAAGGTCTCACACGTGATTCGGTTCAAAAAGATCCCAAAAACAAGAAATAGTATTTAATTTAAAATAAAATAATAACTGCCAAACAGTTTAATGTTTGGTTTACTTTTCTAACAGACTGGAGTGACAATTGGACCCCGAATATCTTAATCTAAGGTCCCGTTTCTCATGACTTGGACAGATCCTGATGTGCGTGTCAGCATTACCACACGTGTCCTTTTTTTTTGAGAGCTGGAAGCTTAATTTGTTTGATAGAATCTTTTTATTACAAATATATACTCGGTGTTAATTTCCGTCATTATCTTCATCAAATATTGATTTGAACATCGAAGTAGATATACCTGAAAACCATCCGACGACCTACTAACGATCTTTGTTATTTTATTTCAAAAGCAAGAGATAACCCTTTCCTGGACAATCCTAATCCGACCTGGTGAAAATTGTCTACATATCTCAAAGCCAATTCACTCGGTCAAATCAATTATAGTACTACGTTGAGGGCGTCATTAGAATCTTTAAACTGGTGGGCAAAACCAACCACCGAGATAATTCACGTCATTATGGGAAAACCATTCAAATTTCAAATTACACTGAAGTTGGGAAAAGAGGTGGTTACTCCAATTGTATCTGTCTATTAAAATTATAGATGCGAAATTCCTCCAAATTTTTTACCACTTTTAACATGCAATCAGGCAATTAAATGCTGGAGCAAAACTGTTGGGCAAACTACCCTCCGCCTCTGGTATCACATGAATTAGTTTAAAGTCTCATGTGTTTTGTAATTCTAAGTTATTATAATACATTGGAAATTAAGTTGTTATTATAGAATTCAAGATACATTTTTCAATCTAATTATAGCGTCTGAGGTAATCATGAAGTGCTACGATAGAAAAAAGAGAGAGTTATAAAAGACCTTAACATAGTTTGTTGAACTTTCGGAGAGAACCATAGAGACCAATCACCAGGGGCGGAGCCACCCTTGGGCTAGGGTGGGCTCCAGCCCCACCTAAAATTTCCCTAAAATTTTATTATATTTTTTTTTGACTTTTCTGTATTTTTTTTCTTTATTTTTTTGTTTTGTTAAGTTTATTTTATTTATGCAAATTTGAAGAATTTTTGTTAACTATGAGTAATTTTTTAAAATGATCTTTTGTAAACACATATAATCTCTTTTGACTTTCGCTCGTATTTTACTCAATATGTTGAAAAACTTAATATAAGTTGATTTTTAAAATTAGCTTTAAGTTCCAAATATATTTTTAGGCTATATTTACAATAACACACAAATATATTAAATTTAGCTAATATGATAATACAATTATGCAGTAACTACATATTTTATTATATCTTTATATAATTTCTATTAATACTAAAAAATTTATAGAATTTTAATTTTTTTAGTATGAACTAGTGTATGTTTACAAGAATTGATTTTGAGAAAAATAAAGCGCAAATTTTTCATGTGAATCAAGCATAGTTTTTCGGAGATTCTATGGTAATTTACATCGGACGGGATTTGGTTGAAAAAATTGATAACGATTTAATAATTAATGGGTTTTATTCTAAGAAAAATCGAAGTGCACAACTTCAGTAGTGTTTTAGCTCCATGTTTTTGAAGGTATTAAATTCTCTTGTTTTATGTTTTTCATGAAGTCAATATTTATATATATTTTATTTTAAATTTTTTAGTTAATTATTTATCTTATTAAACATAGTGTGAGAGGAAGCCAGCCCCAGGTAATTTTAAATCCTGGCTCCGCCCCTGCCAATCACCTCATAGATAACTGACGACATTACACGAGTTTTCATTGAATGGGGTGGATCCTATATGAAACTTATGTCATTCAATAATTGAAACAAGATGTGAATTTTAACTCATCGTGTATAGCGTAGTATTAATTTCTCATTCTCAAAACTCACGATTTCTTTGTGAAATATGCATGATTATCTCGATCATGAAGTAGGGTTTTACTATTATGTCCTATATTATTATATTTTGAAAATCTAAAGACATGTCGACCACTTTTGTTTTGTATGATTCGAAAAATTCAAATTTCAAATTTATGATTTTACTTCCACTTTTGGTTTTAGATTTCTCCTATAATATATGCTATTATTGATAATTAATGTTGTCGAGGTTGGTGCGCACGACACAACTACTCGAGGTCGACGACTAAATTAACAGAGAAAAGAAATGGAATCCACTCTGAAGACGAACGCGAAGGAATAAATCAAGGGATTAATATTTTAAATTACTTGTTTTGTGGGCATAGTTATTTTGTCTAAAAGTTAAATATACCCAATAAATAAAAATTATAAGAAATTAATTTTGGTGATTTTATTAAATGAGTAAATCAAATAATATGTGTAGAACCTGAAAAAAAAATATTTGGTTTCGTTGGTTTTATATACTTTTGTGCAAAATTGGTCAAATAGTTCAGGTCTTTTAAATTTTTTGATTTGTTTAGAAATAAATTTGGTCGCTCGATATATTCAATATATTATATTATTTTTTAAAAAAAAACTCTCTGATAATGATTTTGTCAAATCGAGAAGGATTCCATCATGTTATAATTAAAAAAAATCATTCTTCTCTATTTCTACAAAATATTCATCAAATAGATCGTGAAAATATTTTCAAAGTGTAAGCATAAAATCATCCCAAAATCGGGATTTATTTTCACAATTTTTTGTAAGATTTTTCATTATAATTTATGTAAAAATAAAAGTTGACATAACTTTTAATAATAATCTTACTGTAAAAGATGATATCACTTTAAATTTATATTTAATTGTTTTTTTCTGTCTTCGAATTTCACTTGGCAAAACTACAATAAATGCGGATTAAATGAAATTGATAAAAACCAATTCATTTTAATTTCAAGTCAAAGCAATTAAAAATCACTTAAAATCTACCAATTGACATCTCTCAAGAACCTGACGTTTTATTCATGTACGTTTAAGTATTTAAACCAAATATATTCTCCAAATAAGTAATTATTTTTAAAGCATTTGTTTATATTTACGATAATAAATAATAATAACAGGGTTTCTAAGCATATTTAATTTGATATGCATGGTTATACTTTAAGAATTAAAATGTAAACAATCCAATTTACCAAAAAAAACATTATATATATGTTAAATTTTATTTTTATTAATATTAAAATATAAAGGTCATGTTATTGTCGATCGTTTTATTTATATAAAATTGTAAAACAATGGGTTATTAAATATCACAAAAACACACACACACACACATATGCATTGAATAATCTTTTAAATCGTATTTTTGAATCTTACTTTACCTCAAAAATTATCTTAACGAGAGAGAATTGTCTAAGTCGTTATATACTCCAAATAACTTAATACAACCGAATTGAGCTTGAAGTTTATGAGACATCTAACACACCATCTACGACAATGAATAAAATAACTGGAGTTTGAAGTTTTACAAGACATTAGTAAATGACATATAAAGACAGTTCAACATATAACGACGAATCTGAGATTTGGTACAATGTTAAAATCATTGACTTGAATCCAACTCAAATGAAAAAAACTAGTTCAAAGAGAATGCTCAACTCCCAGTGAGTTATTCCAACTTACACAAAGAATCAAGAAAAGTGAAATAAGAACATAGAATTATGATATAAAATAACAACAAAAATAATAAAGGTATGGGTGATTCTTATGTGAGACTGTCTCACGGATCCTAATCTGTGAGACGGGTCAACCCTATTGATATTCACAACAAAAAGTAATACTCTTAGCATAAAAAGTAATACTTTTTCATGGATGATCCAAATAAAGATCCGTCTCATAAAATATGACCCGTGAGACCGTCTCATACAAGTTTTTGTCTAAAGGTATATATACATGTAAGTGGTACTTGATATGATTATCCGCTGAAAATTTCAAAATTATCAATTAAACATTTGATTATTATTTTGTAACACGAACCCTTTGAAAATTTTAATGATTACCATAGGAGAATTGATATTCACATTCTTTTTTTTTTTTATGTGAAANGTAATAATTCGCGAATTTTTATATAAAAATTAAATAAATAAAAAGAAAAACTTTATTTAAGTACACGTGTCACATTTTGGGGTTAAAAACAAGAAAAAGAAGGCGCCATCATCCTCTCCCATCCCGATCCTCTTTGCCGCAGTGTCACTCTGTCATGCATTATTACAAATCCGAACAAGAACACGGCGCAAACACTCCTTCAACACACTTCCTCGAATCCTACAACCCCACAAGATTTGTGTATAAATCCAAACATCTGTAACCTCACAACCCAAATGATCTTCGAACTCTGAAGTTAAATCGAAATCCTTAACTGCCTACTCTCTCTTTTGTACCTTTCGTCTCTTCTTAACGGTTACTTGGCCTTTCTTTAAACGCCTTTTGCTTCTCAACGAGTCTCACTGTTTATTACGCTACTATCCAGATATTGAACAGAGGAAGAGAGAGAGAAAAAAAGGAGGGGAGAGGATTTCAAGACTGAGGATCGGGGATGGATTTCAGTTCGTTCTTGACGTCTCTGGGGACGTCTTTTGTGATATTCTTGATGTTGATGTGTTTGTTCACTTGGCTGTCTCGCCGACCCGGAAACAATGTGATATACTACCCGAATAGGATACTCAAGGGCTTGGATCCGTACGAGAGCATTCGGGTCACGCGCAACCCGTTTGATTGGATCAGGGAGGCCTTCTCCTCCACCGAATCTGATGTCACCAGAATGTCGGGGGTTGATTCTGCTGTTTACCTCGTTTTCCTGACCACTGGTATTTATTTTTAATGTTTATACACTAGTGATACGTGCGTATTTTTAGTTCTATCTTCTGGTTTCTTGGAAAGTGATTCTTCTTTAACAAAATAATTTTGATATCCTATTTTTGGTTTTCAATTCGTGTACAGTGGAGAGATCTGAAGAGAAAATAATTTTGATATCCTATTTTTCTTGAAAAATTCGTAGTTGGTTTTGTGCATGGTTGTGTTTTGCCACGTATATGTAATGCCAAATTTGTTCGGTCACCTCCAATGATTGTTGAACCCAGCCTGGAAATCAGAATTATGAAAACCATGGTTGTTCCCTCTAGAAATCTCAGAATCACGTGTCGTGTTCGATGGAGCTTACCCATGATTAAAGATTTATTTTTTTTGGGGTTCTGTCTCAAGTTCTGCTATTTTACCATACTAAGGGAGAAAGATGGATCTTTGACTAAAAATTCTTGGTTATTTGTGTGAGAGATTATGTATTAATTTGGTGGTTTTTTAATGAAGAAATTAACATGTAAAATCATTGTGAAAATGATATTATCCGCAAAGCTGCGTATTGTTTGCTTTGTGCTACACGACAATGCAAAACTCGCTTTTTGTTTATTTTTCTTGGAACTTAACAATCGTGTTGTTTCACGCAGTGTTAGGAATTTTCGTTTTGGGCGGAGTCGTTCTTCTGCCTGTACTGTTACCAGTTGCGGCAACTGCTTACGGCTCTCTTAAGGCCAACGATACGATCAGTAAAGGATCTTTCGACGACCTCGACAAGTTAGCTATGGGGCATATTCCAGTTAAAGTTTCATCTTCTCACTTTTTCTTTCTTCCACGATGCATATATTAGGACGTCATCAATAATCCGTGCGAGAGAATACAAGCTGTTCATTATATTGGCTCATTTTGGTTCATTTTCCTGTGGATTACAGGAAAAGTCTCCGCGGTTGTGGGCGTTCTTGGCCGCTACCTATTGGATTTCGTTTGTTGCGTACTGCCTCCTGTGGAAGGCGTATAGGCACGTTTCCGATATGAGAGCGACGGCTCTTATGTCGGCTGAGGTGAAGAATGAACAGTTTGCTATACTTGTCCGAGACATACCTCCCCCTCCGGAGGGTCAAACAAGGAAGGAACAAGTCGACTCATATTTTAAGACCATCTATCCAGAGACCTTTTATAGATCAATGGTGGTCACAAACAACAAGAAGGTACTTAGAATTTGTTGTGACAATTTCGAGTCTTCTCATCTGTTAGTTATGCAAGCTCTGGTACTCCTGTGGCAGTGTGTGTATGTGAAATGTTTGATTTACTAGTTGGGAATCGCTTTTTCTAAAAAGTTATCAGCGACGTCCTCGTGTGATTAAGCAAAATATGCAAATAATTAATTGTCGAGACTAACAAACAAGTGTGAATTGGCAAGATATTGGGCAACAAAGTGTTGGGTCGATAAATTAGAGGATATTATTATTGATTTTGTGCTTCAGTAATATCAATTAATTTGAGAGTGCAATCTTATCCTTTTAGTGGAGTAGGATAAGATTAATAAATTATTTTGATAAATCATGAGTTGATTGGATCAAATTAATTTATTGGAGCTTAATTTAATTGAATCCGACCAGGTCCCTTTGGTGGCTCTAATA
The DNA here is from genome assembly GCF_012295235.1 of Primulina huaijiensis. Classification (NCBI taxonomy): domain Eukaryota; kingdom Viridiplantae; phylum Streptophyta; class Magnoliopsida; order Lamiales; family Gesneriaceae; genus Primulina; species Primulina huaijiensis. The sequence goes on from NC_133320.1 coordinate 22,128,311, forward strand.
TAAACTCGGATAAATTATATGAGTTATAATTTATGGTATATGTGGGATAAATTTATCTGGACTATTATATTTCATGGAAGATTGAGGTATCATCTAAATCTTCTAGATATGGTATAATATATTCTGTCCATTTAAATTTATATTTTAAAAGATATCATCATTATCTTTTACGTTACAAGATATCACAAATATATTATATATATATGTGATATTGTAACAAGTGACCACACACAATCCTACGTTTAGAGTTTGAGAGAACACCAGAGAAGACTTGGAGGTTTGAAGCGTAGATCCAGTGCAGAGGAAGATCGTAAACACGCTTCAAGGGTAATTTCTAATTTCCTGTGTGTTGTAATTAATTAATTCGTGTTAAATACGTAGAACAATCGATCCTGTGAAAGAAGAGATGATTGAAATCACAAGAAATTAATTTTTGTGATCCGATCTTCTCGATCTTGGCTAACATATGGTATCAGAGCCACGGGTTTTGATATTGTTTTGCGTATTTTGAATTAATTAATTATTTATGCATGTTTTAGTTTAAAGCGGTGTTAGATTTATGTGATTGTGGTTTGAATGGAGTGATTTATTTAATTTTTGAACAGTTTATGGCCTTAGTTTTTGGTGAAATTGTATTTCGTATTTTCGAGTCTGTAACCAAGGGGGTGGATTACGACTCCATGTTTCCCCTTGTTTATTTTCCTACAATTTTGTTGTATTTTTTTCGAATTTGGGCCTTTTTGTTTCTGATCAAAGAACTGGAGGGCTGGATGCCATTCAATTAAAACTACAAGGACTAGACGGAAATTTCGTCCAAAAGATTACAGGGACCAGAGTGCATCTTCTTCAAATCGTCAGGGACCTGTTTGTAATTTTCGAAATCCACCATGGAATGCAAATCTGGATCGAGAAATATAGAGCGCCGCGGCCGCGAGGATGAGGGATGAATGTGGAGGTGATTTCCGGTCCTTCTCATGCGTCGTTCTTCACGGTGGAGCGGCGGGGAAGAAATTCGAAAATCACGAAATTTTTTTCGGCCCTAGATCTGGAAATCGAGCATCTGTTTTTCCGACTTCGAATTGGATATGGTGTCTCGGTGATTTCCCAATGACTAGCGCGGTGGAGATCTTCACTTTCGCATGTTTCCGGCGACTCCTCCAGCGGCGGCGCTGCGACGGCAATTTTTGTAGGGAATTGCAGAAGACGGGTCGCAAAGACGGGTCGTGGGTCTGGGTCGCGGGTTCGGGTCATGGCTTTTGGGTCGGATCCGGAAAATTGGGCCAAACCAGATTGCTGGGCTTACTTCTTGGGCTGGAATTTTTTTTATTGAAGTATTGGGCCAATTTTGGGCTCAATTAGATCTTTAATTTTATTGTGTCTAGGATGGGCCATAAATTTGTTCTTGCTTAATTATTGCTCATATTTGTCATTCATGTATTATGCCATGTAGATTGCATAAACACCGCTTTAAGTACCATATTGTCATGCATAAAATTTTATTTATTCTATTTTTAGAGAATAAATATTTTGATTAATAATTGAACTATTTTAAGAGTTAAAATAGTCATGATTTTATTAATCGGATAAAACCCAAAATTAAATTTAAAAAATTAAGTGTGAGAGGGTATATTTTAAATAAGCCCACGGTCTCCCTTATTAGTCCATTAGTAAGAATATATGTATGCCTTGTGCCAATTTTATTGGTCTCCCTATAGGAGGGCTACATTGTTTTGGTTACTTGATTGGACCTATTATTTTATAGTAAAATTAATTGTGACCACTCTATAGGTGACATAGTTAATTTGGTACTTGATAAATAATTAATTTAAGGGTATACACTTAAGTCAATGATATTGTGAGAATTTCCTATAGAATATTTTTACAATATCTTTTGATGGCCAAAATCAAGCAATACTAAATTAATATTGCATGAGTTGCTAGATATATTGAATTTAGTGGGAGGGTCCTAGCCTAGCTATAAATAACATGTTTTTTCCTAAAGAAAAAATTATGTATTTTGGAGTTTTAGGTAAATTGCAGTGTTGTAGTAGTTTTTGGGATCAACAAATGCATTTCATGCATAACACATAATTTTATTTATTGCATTGCTCATTTAAATTTATTTTAATCTCAGAAAAATGACTGGAAATTCACTGTCTATGATATTAACCAACAACCAACTAGTTGGAGAAAATTACATTGACTGGAAACGTAATTTGTTGATTGTCTTAACTGCGGAGAAACACAAGTTTGTGCTCAATGAACCCTGTCCATCGGTGCCTACGGCGGAGTCCACACTAGCTCAGAAGCAGGCTTATGATAAGTGGATCAGTTCTGATGAGATGGCCCGTTGCTACATTTTGGGATCCATCTCAAATGTGCTGCAACAGAAACATCAGAACATGGACACTGCTACAAAAATCATGGATAGCCTCCAAGAGATGTTTGAGCATCAAGGACGTCAGGCATGACAAGCAGCCATTAGAACCATTATGAACATGCGCATGAAACCTGGGACGCCCGTGAGAGATCATATGCTTGCATCGATCGCTCAGTTTAACGTGGCTGAGGTGTTAGGGGCTGAAATCAAATCAGAGACTCAGGTTGACATGGCACTTGAGACTCTCCCTGAGATGTACTCACAGTTTAAAGTTAGCTATAACATGAATAAGCTAAATATGTCCCTGACTGAGCTGATGAAGGAACTCCAAAATGCTGAAAGTGTTCTTAAGACTAAAACTGGTGATGCATTTGTTGTTGCTTCTGCTGGGCCATATTATTCCAAGCCGAAAGGTAAAAATGGGAATAAAAGGAAGAAGCCCAACAAGAAGGGTCCAAAACAAAATGAAAAGAAGGTCAAGGTAGATGGCAAGCCTAAGGGAAAATGTTTCCACTGTGGAGAAAAGGTTCATTGGAAAAGAAACTGCCAAGGATACCTAGCTTCCAAGAAGCAAGCTAGTGGTGAGTTATCTTTTATTGAGTCTTGTTTAGTGGTTGATTCTATTGATACTTGGATTGTAGATTCTGGAGCCACTAATCATATATGCAATACTTTGCAGGGGTTCCAAGTAACCAGAAGTCTCAATGAAGGGGAACATACTCTAAGAGTTGGCACAGGGGATGTGGTGTCTGCAAAAGCTGTTGGAATTGTTTATCTTTATTTTTCGAATAATAAACATTTGGTTTTAAGACATTGTTATTATGTTCCGGAGATTACTAGAAATTTGATTTCTGTTGCTTTATTGTTTAGACAAGGATATTATGTCCATTTTTCACAAATGGTGGTTGATATTACCTTGAATAAAGCCCTTATTTGCAAGGGACATTTGAATAACGATTTGTATGTCTTAAAACATGATGACAGCTCTTTGCATCACATTGAATCCAACAAGCGAATTAAATTGTCTCCCACTAATGAAACTTATTTGTGGCACTTGAGACTTGGTCATATCAACCTTAATAGAATTCAACGGTTGGTAAAGGATGGTCCTTTAAGTAATTTAAAGTTGGAATCCTTGCCTGTATGTGAATCCTGTTTGGAAGGTAAGATGACTAAGAGATCTTTTAAATCTAAAGGACATAGAGCCAATGAAGTTTTGGAATTAGTGCACACTGATGTATGTGGACCAATTAATGTACAAGCTAGAGGAGGATTTGAGTATTTCATCACCTTCACTGATGATTACTCTAGATACGGTTATGTTTACCTAATGTCCCACAAATCTGAATCTTTTGAAAAGTTCAAGGAATTCAGAAATGAAGTGGAAAAACAATTAGGTAAGAGCATAAAAACACTTCGATCAGACAGAGGTGGCGAGTATCTATCCAATGACTTTAGAACATACTTATCAGATAATGGGATAATATCCCAATTGAGTGCACCAGCTACACCTCAGCAGAATGGTGTCTCTGAAAGGAGAAATAGGACTTTGTTGGACATGGTTAGGTCCATGCTAAGTTTCTCTAAGCTTAGTACATCTTTTTGGGGATATGCTATCCAAACTGCAATATACTTATTGAACATGGTTCCTTCTAAATCTGTCTCTAAGACACCTCTTGAATTGTGGAATGGGCGCGTGCCTAATCTAAGACATATTCGGATATGGGGATGTCATGCTTATGTGCTAAAGAGAAAGATGGATAAAATGGAACCTAGATCAGAATTATGCATGTTTGTCGGATATCCTAAGGGAACAAGAGGATATTACTTCTATAGTCCTCAAGACAAGAAGGTATTTGTAAGTACAAATGCAACCTTCTTAGAGGACAAGCACATAGAAGAAAGTGAATCAAAGAGTAAGGTTCTTTTGGAAGAGATTGCTAAATCATCTACTCCAGAGATCCGCACTGAACCTACTCAGATTGAATTCACATTTCTACCACCATTAACCACTGGTTTCCAAACAAATGAAGTGGTAGAAGACATTGGTTCCAATGATCGGTCACCCCATCATATCCAAATGGAGAATGAAGGAAATGATCAAGAAGAGAACTTAAGACAACGACAATCAATACCAATCAACCAAGAACCTCCACAACTTAGACGTAGTGGGAGGGTCATTCGACCACCTTCTAGATACTTGCTCTATGGAGAATCGTTTGATACGGTTTCCATTGAACAAGAGGAGGATCCTATCACGTACAAAGAAGCTATGGAGGATGTTGACGCTGACCAATGGAGGAGTGCCATGGAATCAGAAATGAGATCCATGTACACTAACTCCGTCTGGGTTCTTGTAGACATTCCTGAAGGTGTGAGACCTATAGGGTGTAAGTGGGTCTACAAGAGAAAGAGAGGAATAGACGGAAAAATAGAGACCTTTAAGGCTAGATTGGTAGCCAAAGGTTTTAGCCAAAGAGAAGGAATCGATTACGATGAAACCTTCTCACCTGTGGCTATGATAAAGTCTATTCGGATCCTCTTATCCATTGCAGCTCATTTTGATTATGAGGTGTGGCAAATGGATGTCAAGACAGCATTTCTTAATGGAAATCTTGACGAAACCATTTATATGGTACAACCAGACGGTTTTATTCACAACGGTCAAGAGCATAAAGTATGCAAACTGAAAAAGTCTATTTATGGACTTAAGCAGGCGTCTAGGTCTTGGAACATCAGATTTGATCAATCTGTGAAAGATTATGGTTTCGATCAAAATCTTGATGAGCCTTGTGTCTATAAGAAAATTTTGGATGACAAGGTGATTTTTCTTGTGCTATATGTGGATGACATCCTACTTATTGGGAATAATGTAGGGGTGATGACATCTGCCAAAAATTGGTTGTCTCAACAGTTTGACATGAAAGATTTGGGAGAAGCAAGTTATGTTCTAGGTATCCAAATCCTTCGGGATAGGAAGAACAAACGGATTGCTTTATCTCAATCTTCATATATTGATAAAATATTGGTGAGGTATGCAATGCAAAATTCCAAGAAAGGTCAAACACCTTTTAGACATGGAATTCACTTGTCAAAGGACCACAATCCCAAGAATCCAAGTGAAGTGGAATACATGAAAAGAGTTCCTTATGCTTCGGCTGTAGGAAGTCTTATGTATGCTATGCTATGCACTCGACCAGATATTTGTTATGCTGTTGGGATTGTTAGTAGATATCAGTCAAACCCAGGACCAGAGCACTGGATTGCTGTAAAGCATATTCTCAAGTATCTTCGCAGAACTAGAGGGTATATGTTGGTTTATTCGGCTTCAGAGTTGGCACCTGTGGGTTATACTGATTCTGATTTTCAAGCTGATAGAGATTCTCGTAAATCCACATCAGGATCTGTGTTCACATTGGGTGGTGGTGCCGTTGTTTGGAGGAGTATCAAGCAATCATGTATTGCTGATTCCACAATGGAAGCGGAGTATGTAGCGGCTTGTGAAGCAGCAAAAGAAGCCGTTTGGCTGAAAAAGTTTTTGCTAAGCCTTGAGGTTGTTCCTGCTGCATCAAATGCCATTACTTTATATTGTGATAACAGTGGTGCAGTGGCAAATGCAAAAGAACCAAGAAACCATCAGCGTGGAAAACACATTGAACGAAAATATCACCTAGTGAGGGATATTGTTCAACGAGGAGACGTGACAGTGTGCAAGATAGCATCTGCTGAAAATCTTGCTGATCCTTTCACCAAAAGCTTAACTGCTAGAGCTTTTGAGGAACATATTCAAAATATGGGTGTACTAGACATGACTCATTTACTCTAGGGCAAGTGGGAGGATAATGAAATAATGTTCGATAGTATGATGCCCATCGAGTACTTTTGTTATATGTTGATGACATTTTGAAATTAAAATAATGTTCATTTATTTGTTTAAATAAATTTATTTTGAGCAATGCATATGTCCATTGGATTGTTGTATTATTATAAATTGAGTGTTTAAGTCGTTAAACACAGAAAGATTCAATTTGTAATTCAATCCAAAGTTTTATTGTCCACGATCGGTAAATAAATAAGGACAAATTATTTTGATAAGATCGTCTCAATTTTATTGAAGCCTATCTTTGGTTTGGTAATAAAATTGGGGATACATTTTGTTGTATTGGACTGGACCACGTGAGATTTGAATTTGATTTGACCATACTAATTCAAAATCACCAGATTGTCGTACATAACACCTTAATCCTGAGCGGATAATGAACTTTGATTACTAACTTGAAGTTCTTTGATACATCAATGAGTGAGACCAAACTATTGGTCAATATCTCGATGTTTTGGGAATCAAAGTGAAATAACAAAGAACATATATTCGTAATATGGAATCTGTCATCTAGTCAATAGGTATGATCATAAACTCACAAGTTCTTCTAGAAGACAGTAAAATCTGAGCTCAGTAATTCAACATTCTTGTTGAATTAATTATGTGATGTGATCACATGGGACTGTCAGAGAGAAGATGAGGGTTGAGAAGCTATGAATATCTAATATGGGTTATATGGTCATGATACCCTGTTTTAGATGTTCTAATTGATCGACAGGGGTGATATGTTGGGTCGATAAATCAGAGGATATTATTATTGATTTTGTGCTTCAGTAATATCAATTAATTTGAGAGTGCAATCTTATTCTTTTAGTGGAGTAGAATAAGATTAATAAATTATTTTGATTAATCATGAGTTGATTGGATCAAATTAATTTATTGGAGCTTAATTTAATTGAATCCGACCAGGTCCCTTTGGTGGCTCTAATATAAACTCGGATAAATTATATGAGTTATAATTTATGGTATATGTGGGATAAATTTATCTGGACTATTATATTTCATGGAAGATTGAGGTATCATCTAAATCTTCTAGATATGGTATAATATATTCTGTCCATTTAAATTTATATTTTAAAAGATATCATCATTATCTTTTACGTTACAAGTTATCACAAATATATTATATATATATGTGATATTGTAACAAGTGACCACACACAATCCTACGTTTAGAGTTTGAGAGAACATCAGAGAAGACTTGGAGGTTTGAAGCGTAGATCCAGTGCAGAGGAAGATCGTAAACACGCTTCAAGGGTAATCTCTAATTTCCTGTGTGTTGTAATTAATTAATTCGTGTTAAATACGTAGAACAATCGATCCTGTGAAAGAAGAGATGATTGAAATCACAAGAAATTAATTTTTGTGATCCGATCTTCTCGATCTTGGCTAACACAAAGTCCCAGGAAAAAGTCCCACTTCAACAAATATAAGGTTGATTGATAGCGCACCAGGTGTTAAGAACATCCTTCTGAAAATGCTAGACTCAAAATCAACAGTTTCTATTTTATCAATACTTTTTCGTTGAAGCTGGGATGCGTTTGCATCTTGACATGTTTCGGTTTTACCAGGTGAATAAAATTTATGAAGAGTTGGAAGGATATAGAAAGAAGCTCGCACGAGCAGAAGTCATATATGAAGAGTCGAAGAAAACTGGTAATCCAGAAGGAACTAGACCAACTGCTAAAACTGGCTTCCTTGGTCTTTTTGGTAAAAAGGTTGACGCACTAGAATACTACGACGAAAAGATTCAGGATTTGATCCCGAAATTAGAAGCAGAGCAAAAGGTCACGCTGAAAGACAAACAGCAACGTTCAGCTCTCATTTTCTTTAACAACCGCAAAACTGCAGCCGCTTCCTCACAATGTCTACACGCCACTATGGTCGACGCTTGGACTGTACTTGACGCGCCTGAGCCCCGGCAGCTAATATGGACTAATCTTCCCAAGAATTTTTACAACAGGCAGCTTCGACAATACCTCATCTACTTCCTCGTGTTTTTGACCATATTCTTTTACATGATCCCGATTGGGTTCGTTTCCGCATTAACTACTCTTGCTAACTTGAGGAAGGTTCTCCCGTTTCTAAAAGTAATAGTTGATCAGCCTGCATTAAAGACAGTACTTGAGGCGTACTTACCTCAGCTCGCACTGATAATATTTCTGGCTTTGCTACCGAAATTTCTATTGTTTCTATCTAAGGCCGAGGGCATCCCTTCCGAGAGTCACGCCCAAAGGGCTGCTTCAGGAAAGTTTTTCTACTTTTCGGTTCTAAATGTATTCATTGGTGTTACTATCAGTTCAACACTTTTCACCGAACTTAAGGCTATTGAGAAGAAGCCAAATTCTATCATTGATACACTAGCAAACAACCTCCCGGGCAGTGCTACGTTCTTCTTGACTTTTGTGGCCTTGAAGTAAGATTTTATCCCTGTTCATCTCTTTTATGTTCAGAGAGTGCCACTTTTTATTGTGTGTGTGCCTTTTCATCCAGGTTCTTTGTTGGATATGGGCTCGAGTTATCACGAATTGTTCCCTTGATAATATTCCACCTAAAGCGGAAGTATCTCTGTAAAACTGAAGCAGAGGTGAGAGAAGCTTGGGCTCCCGGAGATCTTGGATACACCACTAGAGTTCCGGGTGATCTGCTGATCGCCACTATCGTGCTCTGCTATTCCGTCATAGCACCTATTATAATTCCATTTGGTGTGGCGTACTTTGGCTTAGCATGGCTCGTTTTTCGAAATCAGGTGACATTCTCTTATTCTACACAATCTATTTGAATCATCTATTGAATTCTTGACCTTTTATGGTTGAATATATACATGTGATCACTTCAACTCCTGACGTATTTTAAATTCGCACTTTGTAAAAAGCATATGGTTTCTATCCAAGTTATCTCTCGATTACTCGACATGTTAAGAAGCAATCGCACTCCAAGTTGCATCCTCTCAATCTGTGTCACCCCCATTTTTAATAATCCCGTCTTATATGATATAGATTAAACCATCTTCTTCTCACGTCTCTTATTGTCAACAGGTACTCAAAGTTTACGTCCCTTCGTACGAAAGCTACGGAAGAATGTGGCCACACATTCACAATCGAATCGTAGCAGCCTTGTTTTTGTACCAAGTCACGATGTTTGGTTTTTTTGGAACAAAGAGATTCTACTATGCACCCCTCATAATCCCTCTCCTGATTATATCTCTCATCTTTGGCTTCGTCTGTGGGAAAAAACACTACCGATTTTTCCAGTCTCCGGCACTGGAAGTCGTCTCCCATGAGGTGAAAGAAACTTTAAACATGGAACTTGTTTTCAGGTCATTCATTCCAGCAAGTTTGAGCTCTGATAAAGCTGATGAAGATCAGTTTGAAGATGCTCTATCTCAAGTCTCGAGATCGGGTTCTACTCTGTGATGCACATTTTGTGAAGTTTTATTTTGTGTGATGCTTTTTTTAATATATGTGTGTGATTTTATTGTAATTGTTAGAAAATTCGTGCGTAGTTTCCACTTCGGGTGTAGTAAATCTTGCCTTGTTCTAAGGAATATATGATATATTTTTTTTTGGCTTCAGCTGCTGTTCCACGGGGGAATCACGTATATCTTTTTTTTTTTGAAAACACATGGATTTATTATTTACTAGTTGGATTTATTAGGAACATTTTCCACTAAATGATTTATATAAATCATTAATTTTTCTTTCCTGGAATTTTTCCATTATTCATGTAGTTCTCTATTTCCAACAAAAAAAAATTATTATAAGCACAATAATTTGCCCAAATACTATTTTTACCCAAGGTTTGGCTCATGTCTTTTAAATGAAATACACAAATTTACAGTATTCATACCAGCTCTTCAATATGCGTGGCTAATAATGCACGTAAGTACGACGATATTAGGCTAAGCTGCTCTTTTATGTGGATCAAAGATTTGTTCGATTCTACCACCCTTGTCAACTCCTACCTGTTTTTGGGACACTACTATATGTTGTACTTGATTGCAAGTATACTGATATTTGTTGCATAAATTTGATTTGTTCTTTTTTTTTTGTTTTTATTTGTTGTAGTATTGACGTGACATCAAAATAAGGTAAAAATTTGTGTAAGATGGTCTCATGAGTCGTATTTTGTGAAACAGATTTTTTATTTGAGTCATTCATGAAAAAATATTACTTTTTGTTGTGAATATCGATAAGATTGATCCGTTTCATATATAAAGATTCGTGAGACCATAGACCTACTCCAAAAATAAAATCGCAAAATGAGTTGAATCATAATAGACGTGGACAAAAATTAAAAGTGAATGCACCTGCTGAATAGAAATGGAGGCAAAACTGTAAAAACGAAAAGGATTTCCGAGGGAAAACGCACGAAATATTTACCCGCGGGAGCGAAAATTTCAAAATTAGTACATACCGAAGAGGCGCCTCGACATCTATCTATACTATTCCCCGTTCAAAATTTCAGTCTCGTATCGAGCGCACAACAGCAGAGATTCTTCAATGGCAGACGCATCGCATCTAGAAAGAATGGGGAGGGAGCTCAACTGCCCTATCTGGTAAACATTTTGTGTGGTTTTTTGATATATCTGTTTGTGAAACATAAACTGGGGATCTTTTATTCGAGTAATGAATTTTTCGGCGCTGAAGTATGCTTCATGTTTTCTACAGCTTGAGTCTCCTGAGTTCTGCGGTTTCGCTTAGCTGTAATCATGTATTTTGCAAGTGAGATCTCTTGTACTTGAGATTTCTATTTTGGTCTGGACTTATTTCTATACTAATTTGATGGGTTCTGTCGATTGTGTGACGCAGTTCGTGTATCGAGAAATCCATGAAATCTGCATCAAATTGTCCAGTGTGTAAGGTTCCATATAGGCGTAGAGGTATTTACGTTTTTTTCCTTCTGAATCTGTGTTTTTGTTCACGATTGAATTGTAACTAAATCCTATGAATTTCTCAAGAAGCTGGAAATATGGAGGAAAAAGTTTTAAAAGAGTCTAGAAACCGTTAATGTCTACCGTTAACTAAAAAATAGTAATAATAACAATCTCTAGCCAATTCATAAATCATGAACGGCCCTTGCCTCAACTTGTGTGCATGGATTAGATATTCCAAGGTATGAAAGTGCATTGCCAGTGCTGTCCATCACAGAACTTGGAGAATTATTTTCTGAATAATAGAAGCGGTGAGTCTGCCTAAACTGCAATGGCTTTGCGGACTTTCACAATTGAAATCTTAAAAGCAAGCTTGCCACATTCTTCCTAAATTTTTGCCATTCCTTTGTTTATCGTGCTCTCACATTTATTTTGGGGATTTTAATAGCTCGACTAATTTGTTGCCATTTCTTGCTGCAGAAATTCGACCTGCTCCTCACATGGATAACTTGGTCAGTGTCTATAGGAGTATGGAAGTTGCATTGGGGGTCAACATTTTCGTCACTCAAACAGCTGCTTCAACAAAAATATCAGGTAATAATTGTCGGTGGTGCCTATGGGTGATTTTCTCAATGTGAAGAATTAGTTCTTACTTCTTAGCAAAAATAAATAAATATCTGGCATTAAATTTTAGTGCCATGCTGAATAAGATCATTAGATTCTCTTGCTGAAACAAGTGTCACACGCAGTTATGTATACCACTAGACTGCTTAATATTGATCCTCCTCAACTACAGATTGCTGCTGCTAGTATGTGTTAAACGGCCTCAATTTATACCTCAAGCGATTCTGGCATCACAACTTCGAAAGAAGAAAGAACGAAACAACAAAAGAGCTTGTTTGTTCTCTCAATAAGAAAATTTTGTTAACAGGAACGGTCTTCTGTCTTTCTCCTTTGTGAAATCACCTTTTATATATTTTCAAATGATTCAGATCACAAGCTCTATCCTTTCTAACTAACACTAGTGTGTATCGCAACTAGCATAATTCTATTTGGTTTTGGTCCATCATCTGTGACTCTGTGTATGGCCATCAGCAGAAATAACTACCCTGCTATCTTTGCCTTGAAAGCCGACTTGAAAGACACTGTGTTAACATGATAATTGCTTTAGTTTTTTAAACTGAAGAATATGTGAAATGCATGTTTGGGCATTTTCTCTTAGCAGCGAGGAAATATCAAAATTCACACTATGACAATGAACATTTTTTTGTCTGGTGATAAAATCATTTGATGAATTCCTGCTACTCTGGTTGAATCTCATGCATCATGTCTTACCGACATCTACCACCTATTCCAATGCAACACACATGAAGTATGTCCAAAGATCAGTTTTAGCAAATTTTGTCTCTTCTAATAAAAGTGCTCATGCAGTCGAAGAAAACCAAACTGGTGCTAACACCCGTGTGATCCAAGATAAAGGCAAATCGGAAGATTTAGATTGCAAAAATCGGGAACTACGTCCACGAAAAGGATCAAAAAGGCCAGCAACAAGTAATCAAGGAGATTTTGGTGCAGCTTTTGGAAAACCTTCATTTCCTACCAAGAAAAGGGTCCAGGTTCCACTTTGTTCTACTACAGAGATGCAAAGGCAGCCTGGAATGCTGGAAGAAGGAATTGGTGAAATTTGCAAAATTAATCATGAAGGATACACTCTCACAGAGAAAAATGTGCCTGTTGTCTGCGAAAATGGTCAACCTGTATTTGCTCCATTCTTCTGGCTAAGAGAGGAAGAAGATATTGAGAAATCAACCCAGCAGTCTAGCCAGGATCAACTTTTTGGCACACCCCTAGGTGCTCCTTGCTTCAGTGACATCAAGGACTCAGATGATGAGGTAACTTGCTAAAGAAGTCCACAAGCTAGTTTTGGTTTTATGAAAGTGATGGCATCGGCTGATTTCATTTGCATCATCTCTTTGGCGAAATACATTTTTGTTGCTCTGAAAATTTATGTGATATTCCTTTGCAATTTGTACAGAGAGGCAACTGTAGTAGTGCAGATTTAGTTGACAGTGAGATGTTTGATAGGACACAGAGACCTTGCTCTCCTGAACTTTTTTCGAGCCCTGCTATTATGCAGGTACTTCATATTTGATGTTTTTACATTAAGATTTTAGTTCTTCACTCAACACTATTAATTCTTTTTTTTACTTTTAACTGAACACTTTACATAGATTGAAGATAGTATGGAGCACACTAGATGCCAAGAAGAGGCCGGGGCTTCCTATATTGATGTGACGGGTTCAGTTTCTAAGATAAGTGCGAAGAGAAGAAAAGGTTTTGACAAAACAAAGAAAAATGGAAAATTCGTTCAAAATAAAAGTGGAACCACTGATAAGACAGTTCATATGTTAACTGAGACCGGAAGAAACAAGAGAAATAAGAAAATTATGCATGAAGCAGATGCAACTTATTTTGAGTCAAAGAAAGTGAACGATGAAAGCATGCTGAAATCTGGCGAAGTATGCTATTCCTTGAATACTAGGAGAATATCAGGTAAAAATAAAAAAGTTGTCTGCTCTGATGTCATTGTACAAGAGGTGGCAGACGGAGTTTCAACTCTCCTAAATGAGACAGAACCTCTGCTAAAGAGAAATAAAACTGCGTTTGACAATTCTATAGTTTCAAGACATCACCAACAAAACAGTAAGTTAAAAAGCGTCAAAGGTAACAAAATTAGAAAGACATCTGGTCAGCTGCAGAAATTAAGTGGTCGAGTTAGTAGTCAAAAGGTTGAAACTTGCAACCGTTTAAAAGAGGAAGGTCCATGCAACGATGTGTTGATTTTTAAGAAAGTTGCTAATTTCTCACGATCGGACGACAAAAAAGAAGCTGCAGGTCAGGGAATGCCAAACAAGACTTTTGAAGAAAGTTGTAACAAAACTTTAAAATCTTCAAAGAAGGTGAAATTTTTGGAAGGCGTACCCAATGACAATTGTAGCATCTCCCCTAAAAGTCTTCATGAAGAATCTGCAATGAGAGGTCAACATTTCCAAGAAAATCATTGTAATGCCTATCAACCAGGAATGGAAGTCTTTCCAGAAATCTCTGAAACACTGGCCACTCCAAATAGGACACCATTGAAAAAATGCAAGATGCTATCTGATAAAATCTATTGTTCTTTCTGTCAGTCATCTGAAGATTCCGAGGTACATATTTTTTTTGTCTAAAATAAGTAAACTGCGATATTTCCTCCTTCCTGTTTCTGATAAATTATAATTGGTTATTTAACTAAAGTATATTTCTTGAACGGAAAATAAAATTTTAGGCTTCAGGGGCCATGGTTAAATACTACAATGGGAAGGTAGTTACAGACAGTCAGACTGCAAGTTCAAAAATCATACATGTGCACAAAAACTGCACAGAATGGTATGGTTCTTTCGGTAACATTTTTGTGTACTTTCCTTTTAAAACTGTTATATATGGTTTGTTTTGCAGGTGGCTAAAATAAGTTTGTCATATAGCAGCTCCCTGAAGTTGTCATCTCCCGCTTTAATTTTGTCTTGAGCTACTTCGTTTTGATGAGGCATTGACTTGAAAAAGAATGTTAAATTATCGTGATTTTGAATTTTAGAGAACTTCGTGAAATCATTATGTGTGGAATCTAAACTGCATCAGTTCAAATGATGCATCAATTAAGGTTAAGGTCATTTGGGCTGATATTCTTTTTTGTGTTATGCCAAAATTTTGCGTTATTTTCAGCAAGCAATTGTTATTTATTAATCAAACGTGTTTATCCAGGGCACCTAATGTATACTTTGAAGGAGACGATGTCATCAACCTCGATGCTGAATTGTATAGAAGTCATAGAATTAGATGCTGTTGCTGTGGAAATAAGGGAGCTTCCCTTGGATGCTATGAGAAGACTTGCCGGAAAAGCTTTCATGTTCCTTGTGCAAGACTGACTCCAGAGTGTAGATGGGATTATGTAAGTGTGGCTTAGTTAAAACTCATTCTCAAACCAATGCAAACATTTACAAGCTTCTATTGTCTTTTGCTTATCATAGGAAAACTTCGTCATGTTATGCCCTCTTCATGCGTCACTTCAACTGCCAAATGAGGAACCTGAATCTCAAACTAAGCAGAGAAGAAAAGTATATAACAAAAGGTCTATAATTGTTTCCAGCAGTGGTATTCAGATTTCAGAACTTCGTTCTGGTCACATTTGAAATTTTTATACTCTCCATTTTAAAACCTCTATACATTTGAACCCTTTTTTTAATACTGTTTCACAGTCTATCTGATGTCCCTCAACCAAACATCACTTCTAAATATGAAAATAACACAATTATACCATGGAAGTTTGAGAAAAGGCTCAAAAGCCTGGTTCTCTGCTGTTCAGCAATGACCAACGTAGAAAAGGTAAACAAACTCATAGCTTACATGCATAAACTCAAAATATCCTTGTTCATTTGAGGCAATTCATTTCATTGTGAATTTAGGGAATAGTTTCTGAATTTCAAAAGCTGTCTGGAGTGACTTTCCTAAAGAACTGGGACCTAAGTGTCACCCATGTCATTGCATCTATAGATCAGAATGGGGTGTGCAGAAGAACCCTCAAAGTTTTGATGGGCGTGCTAGAGGGAAAATGGATTTTGAGCATAGAGTGTAAGTAATAATTACCATTCATATCCCTTTTTAAAGGTTATTCAGAAACTAAGCTGGAACTCTACCAACATCTTTACATTTTGTTGATCCCTGAATGTTAATGAGTTCTACTTTAGCCCAAGTATTTAAATTGTCTTTGTAGAGATAAGTGCTAAATCTACCATTATTGTGGCTAACTCGTATCTTTGATGCAGTTGGTAACCTATCACCTTCTGTTTTCTTAACGCCATGATTTTTTTCTCTTGAGCAGGGATTAAAGCTTGCTTGAACGCCAAAGAATTTGTCCAAGAGCAGCAGTACGAGATTACACGTGACATTCATGGAATCAGGGACGGCCCCAGACTTGGAAGATTAAGACTTCTTAACAAGGTTATTTTCTTCGCCATGAAAGTAGTGAACTTTCTTATATAATTTTTGGGTAATATAACGCACGAAAGGATTACACTTCCCTATAAAATTACTACAAACAACACAGTACTTTGTAGCATTTACATCCACACCTCGTGTTTGTTTGTTATCGCATATATTTCTTCACACTAACGCGTACGATCCTACGTTATACTTCCATTCTTCGGTCCATTGCACTAAAGGAAAGTTCAGTGACAAGTTTTCTATGCCTTGCAGCAACCAAAGCTATTTAATGGATGCCAATTTTATTTCATGGGTGATTTCGCGCCTTTGTACAAAGGATATCTTCAAGACCTTGTTATCTCAGCTGGAGGGAAAGTACTCAATAGAAAGCCTGTCGGGGGGCACCATTCAATCCCACATTGTGAATGCTCTGCAAAAACATACATTGTATTCAACCAAGAACTTAACGAGAACTGCAAATCATCTGAACAAAACTTGATCCTGAAGCGTAGACTTAGCGGCGCAGAAGCTTTAGCCACTTCAACTGGAGCTACAGCCGCAAGCAATTCATGGATCCTGAACTCCATTGCAGGCCATAAGTTGCAAAACCTTGAATAAATATCAGGTTGGATCCATCACCTTGCTTCATTTATTTCAGAAAACACCATAACATTGAATTGTATTTTTCTTTGGCTTGAATCTACATAAACGATCAGATACTGCTATAGATAAGTTAACCACAATACATCTTTCTTGATCATCCATTAAAAGTTATGTCTATTTCCTCTTTACATGTCGCAACTGATGTCAAGATCGAAGAGTTAGATGTTGCAACTAAGCGTCAGGCATAAAAATTTTGGAATAGTTGGTAAAATTATTAAGACTGAGTGAAAATTTTCATGTATCAGAACTTCGGTAGCATTTCCTTGGCTTTTCACTAAGTTTTGATATATATATATACACACAATTGTTTTGATATTTTTAATACGGTTGTCAGCACTACTAAGATTTTTTTTAGTGAATAAGTTTTCGAAAATATATATTTGTTGTTTTTAGTTCTCGGGAAAAAATTTCATAGATATGAAGTGTTATAAACGTTAAAATATTGACACATTATCTAGTTTAATTTTTATAATTATATAAAACTTGAAATTTCATACAAAAGCTCATATAAAGTAGCTAATCCAATTATTTTTCCTCTAATTGATTAATCTTATTCAAAACCCGAAACAAAAATATTTTTTGTAATTTTTTAGAAATTATATTAGCGATGTTATTTGTTTTTCAAGGGCAGTTTTCTTTATTGTTCTTTGGAAATATGGACTTTTATTTTTTTTAAAAATCATTTTTTTAATAAATTGTTGGAAATATGGACTTTTATATTTTATAAATCATTTTTTTACTGAAAATTTGAGTACCCAACTTGAAGCAATAAATTATACTGATTTTTTTTAAAAAAAATTATGTGTAAAATTGTTGTTAGATTAATTTTATAATCCTAAATTTGTCGAATTCCCAAATTAGTACACTTCACCTCATTAAACATTATAAATTTTGAATTCTTCCTCTATTACGCTTTTAAAAAGTGTTTAGAGATGGTAATTAAAGTGATAAAAACAAAAAAAAATCAATATGGTAGCATTAATATTCCATCGAGTAGAGAAATCCAACAATATGTATAAAAATTAAAATTCTGAATAATTAAATAATCAGATATTTATGAAAAGATTTATATAGTACTGCAATTCGTACCATGCATCACATGGTATTGTCAATATTTGTCATTGTTTAAGTGAAGTCTTTTCAACTCTTAATTATTCAATAATTGATACCTATACTTTCACTGTTTTTTTATTTTTATTTAATTTTTAAAATTGTGAATACATAGTCCATGTTTTCTGGATTCTACTTGCCTTATTTATTTAGGTTAGTCGTCATATTATCATTTAAAAATTCAAAAATATAGATGAAATCAACTATAATATTAGTAAAATAGATTTCTATCATAATGTTGAAGATTAAATATTTTTGCAATATTATAAAAGTATTTTTAGTTTATCAGATCATGGTTCCAGATATTATAATATAATAAGATTTTTTTATCAGATAACGGAAAACATAAACAATATAAATTTTGAAAAAAATTCGTTCAAAAAATATATATAATAATTTGAAAATAATGAATGGCTTATAGGTTCTAACAATTTAGAAATCTCATTTGTTCATCTACACAAAAATTTTTAAACATCTCACGAATCAATTTCATGATAATCATATCTTTTTTTAAATTCATTAAAATAAATTACCTTTTAAACAATAATATTACTTTTTCTATTGCCTAGAGATTTGCATTTTTTTTAAAAAAACTTGTCAAAGCATGGACACGTGGGTTCCACATTGGTATGTAGTTGGGCCCACTGAGCCAGTAATTATCGGAATGAAGTGGGCTTAGGTAACTGGATACGAAAGGGAAGTTATCATAAAGTGTGCTGATAGGTTGGCATGTGGGCACATGGACATTTCTAGGGGTGTCAATCGAGTCGGGTGGGTCGGGTTTTTGATCAACCCACGAAATTTTTTTATTTTTTTCCCAATCCGAACCCGAAGCAACCCGAAAACTTCCAACCCGAACACGAACCTGTCTAACCCGACTCAACCCGTCTAACCCGAATTTTTTTTATTTTTTTTAAAAAAATTAATGAAAAAAATTCGAAAAAATAAAAAATAATAATATTTTAATTTAAACACATAATAACAAAATTTTCGATTTAAATTTGAAAGTTTAATGGTAGAAAATTAAAAGTATATTTATTAAATTAAATAAACAATTGTTAAAAAAATACAAATAAATATTAAATGATGAAAATTTATCATATAAATATACAATATATAAAAATATAGGTAATATTTTCAAAAAAAAAAGTTTCCGGGTCAACCCGCGACCCAATCCGAAATCCGTCTAACCTAGTACTAACCCGAACCCACCCAACCTGAACCCGAAAAACCCTAACCCGAACCTGATTTTTTTCATTTTGGATCTTGTCGGGTTGACGGATCGTGTCGCATTTTGACAGCCCTAGTCACATTCCCTGTGTAGTCAAACATCGAAGTCCAACACCAAAAATCATTTGATTTCAATGATTAAATGCGTCACGTGGCTATATGTTTCAAGCAAAAATATTAATATAAATATATAAAATATGCTTCCCTTTTTTTTAATTACACAACACAAATGTTGGAGAAAATTAAAGAATATGTCATATGTTACATTCCATCACTCACTTTGATACATAGATGCCAATTTTTTTTCATCAGAGTCCAAGAAATCCTCGAATTTTTTTCTCAGTTGCAGCTGCTTGTAGTATTCCGATTCTAAAACACCCATTTTTTTCCGCCAAACTAGGGCATCCGATATTAAATGGGTGTAGACAAATCAAAATAACAGACAATTAAAATAAATTTAAATATATGATTTCAAATGACTTAATCCAAATTTCCCACGAAGACGATAAGTACGTAAATTCGGTAGCGCGAGGAAACAATGGAATAGACATTGTGGACGTCAATGCATGGTCTTGTTTGTTCTCCCCAACATTGAAACTCTCCACATGTTAGAGATTACCCGTATGTGTGTTGTTACCATCCGAGCAAAGGCTTCTCATCCAACCAAACTCTTGCCAACAACCTCAAATCAATATTCTTTTCTTTTTGTATTTTTGGGGAAAAATATATTTTTACATGGAAATCGGAACCCTAAAGTGGGTACGTACTATGCAGTTTTATACAAGAATGGCATAATCAACATTAATTTGAACAAAAAGCTACTTGATTTTGGCAAGATTTATGTACTACTTAGACAAGAGGAATCTCCATTTTGTTAATCGTTTTATAATAAAATGATGTTAACTTTAATGATTAATCAATAATAAAGACGAACTCGGTAACTTGTCTTCTGATATTGTCTTAATTAGTTACTGAAATTTCTCATTTTCTTTGTTCTAATTGTTTCATCACCTTGGAGGTTTGCCCTGGTCCTCATCACGTGTATTATGACCATCTCTCATGCTCTCAAGAAAAGCTAGCTTTGTAACCTTTTTTTTAGGCGCGGGATAATTGAGGATTAACTTCGACGGGCTAGGGTTCAAGGGGCACTGAAAGCCATAACTCAAGCAGTAAAAATTGCTTTAGATATAGAAAATGTCCGTATAATGAGTTTTCTACTCTTTCGAATAGGAAGAGTCTGGTGGCTAGAAGAATTAGAATATCACTAGTCTTCCTCGGAATAGACATATTAGTATGATCGGGAAATGTCCATAACTGATGCGACTATTATACTCTCGCACTCGAAGGTAGTCCTACTGAGGTGAGGAAATAATTTCTCTGTGAATTCAACCTGAAAGACTTCCTTCACCCAATATAGTTCGATGATCTACTTCCATTTATCTAAGACAAATCTTATCAGTACTTTAAACCCTGGGATCTCAACAACCATCCTTGCCATGCATCTGTTATCCTCTTGGTTGTCTGCGACTGGGTCAGGGGCCAATAAAGCCTATCGTTTCTTCGAGGGTCGAAATCCTAAGATGCCGTGGGCTACAGTTAATGTTTGGAATTCTTGCATCTTTCTCAAGCACGCTTTCACTTTGTTGTTGTGTGCTCTTGGCAAGTTACTCACTAGAGGGAGACTTCAACCTGAGATTCCATTTCTACAGAGAGTGAGAAATATCGATAACAAGAGAATTCCCTTATCTATCTTATCTTTTATATCCATTCCATCGCACTTGCATCGAACATCTTCTTACCCAAGTTAGCATTTTCCACATTTTGAGATATTTTTCTGTCGCTTTTCGCTACTGATAGATAGATAGAAACGGAAAACTATGGAGCTTCTGATTTTTTTTGTTAGTGTAATAACTCAAGAAAAGTTTTTTTTTCTTGGTGGAAATAAAATATTTTTGAGATTTATTGATCATTACAAAATAAATCCAACACTTATAATTTTTCATTTCTTTATTTTAAGGTTTAAGGGCATCAATCCATAGCTGCAACGGGTTGTCGAATAAATTGTGAAAGAAAAGCATTATCGCAAAGATTCAAGTCAATAATATTATTTTCCTTTATATTTTTTAAAGATAAAACCATATTCTCATANCGCCCATATTCTCATATATATATCCTCCTAACCAAAATCCGCGACATTCATAAAAATTTCAAATATTGACTGATGTCAGAACACATTAAACGGCGCCGTTTGGCAACGCGACGTAACCGTCTTATGTCTCCTGATTCCCGGTACGATGTTGGGTGGCACCATGGACCGAATCAGGGCGAAATTCAACCCCTTGAAGAACGGGTGGGTCTTCACTTCAGCTGCGCCCCGCTTCGACCCCAGCCTCCGGTCCGGATCCTTGTTCAGCAACCCGGATATCATCCCCCTGGCGTGCACTTCGGTCGCACCGCAGCGCCACCCGTCGGGGAACGCCAATGGTTGTTTTGTGATGTTACGCAGCGTGGCTTCGTCGTTCGCGCCACCGAATGGGGTCCGCCCATAAATCATTTCGTAGATAAAAATGCCGAAAGCCCACCAATCAACGGCGTTCCCGTGGGACCTACCGGTGGCCACCTCCGGCGCCACGTACTCATGGGTCCCCACGAAGGAGCTTGACCGGGCGTTGACTGGCTCAGCCACGAATATCCGGTTTGCGGCTATAGTCTGGATCTTTTTGGACCGGAAGAGCCGGTTCGAGATGCATGAGAATGGGTTGAGGTAGCGGGAGCCCTGTGCTGCCGCGGGCGAGGATAGAGAGTCGGGTGAGGAGTCAGGGTATTCCACGGCGGGGATTGCGTCGGAGCACAGGGAGAGATCAAAGTCCGTGAGCATAATGTGACCGTCGGATCTGACGAGCACATTTTCGGGCTTCAGATCTCTGTATATTATGCCCAACATATGAAGATACTCTAGTGCTACCAAAACTTCAGCTGCATAAAACCTGGGAAAAAAATATTGAATTGTTTAGCGAAAAGAAATGATTTTTTAATGAGTGGGTGAAAGAAAACTGTTTCTGATTTCTTGGTGGAGACGATTAAGTGAAGAACCCGATGTGGTAAGTTCTGGTTTCAGATTTAAAGGATGTGACTTAAACAAGAAAACCCGGATTTGGAAAATATTAAATAACAGGAAATTACGGCTAAAATGGGTTAAATTTATTTAATCTTGTTTTCCCCTTCTTTCATATTTTTCGACCAAATTTCAATACAGTTGCAAAGTTCTTCAGTCTTTGCAAGAAATGAGGCGGGCACAGTGCATGTTTAAGAAAAGAACTTGCGTGAACAGTCTTATATAGCATAATCAAACAAAAGAACAGATGTATAACAGAATCATATCTAGTGCGAAAACTACATTATAATGACACAAGTCTCAACTTTTTTCAAACAGATTAGTACCTCGAATATATTTGGATTTGTACAAGATGACAAAATAGAAGAGAATTAGAAATAATAATTTATTAATTAATTACCTTGTGGAGCTGATAGAGAAACGTTTCTGCGGCTGTTTGTGCCTCAAAGAATGCAAATCCCCGCCGGAGCAATACTCCATCACCACGCAAGAGAAATTGGAGGCCTCAAATTCTGCGTTCAGAGTGGGCAGAAAAGGGTGGTCTAATAATCTCATGATCTTCCTTTCAGTCTCAGCTCTTTGGGTTTTCTTCTTCATAGCCAACACTTCATTGTCCACCACTTTCATGGCGTAGAGCCGCCGCTCATCCCCTCCGCGGAGGCGGCAGAGATAAACTCTTCCGATGTCTCCGCTGCCGATCTGCCGGATAAGGCTGAAGTCCCGGAAACTCGTCCCCGTCTTCGAACGAAAGGCTTGGAACGACGAGTCCGACGAGCGGTGGGGCTTGATCATTCCCGCTTGCTGCTCCGGAGAGCTCGTCGGAAGCTCGAAAGAAAGCCTGCTAAAGCTGGTGCAATGGCTTATAGTAGTGTCACTGCTCCTGGAGCTTTTGCTCGAGTAAAATCCTTGTGCGAAAATCATCTCATCCGAATTCCTGCGTGAGTCCACCATTTTCCGCGCGTTTGCATGCACAGTAAAAAGAAATGCTTTCACCCAGTCAAAAATTTACAAAAAAAAGGAGCAATGGATCATTACGAATGCTTTCAGGAGTACTATCAATTAATCTTTCCTTCCCTAGAAGGCATAAAAAAACCAAGAAAATCAACACCACCACAGAAATACAACAATTCACGCTCTCCTAAACCCAAGAAAAACCAGAGATCAGAAAGATTAAAAACGGAGAGGCCCTTTAAAGAAAAAGCGTATAATGGTAGTAAACCAGAGCAACAGCCTTAAACAGAAAAGTAGGGTGGGTTTCCGTACAGAAGACATTAATAACAATGCTTTCAATTCCTGATCAAAGAAGCTCGTAGCTAGGTTATCGTTATGACTATGGCGAGACTGGTGGTAAGAAGGAAAGAAAAAGTGGGCCGTTGAGGGGCGCTGTCATGAAATTTTAATGTGTAATAAAATGGAATAATAATAATAATAATAATAATAATAATAATAATAATAATAATAATAATAATTCAATGAATAAAATAGTACTACTTCTGTCTCCTTTTTTGTCATATGGGCTACCACTTATTTATTGATTAATTAATAGTTTATTCAAGTACAGAAGCTCGTTTAAAATATTTAAGATTTCAACTACCTATTTTCTATTCACATTCACAAAACTTTAAAATTTAAGTGAGATTATTTTTCGAATCAATTTTGTGAAATTATTATAAATATAAATAAAATTGATCTTTATTATGCTGAATGCGACACTAAGATGTTAATTAATACGACTTATTTCATTGTCGTCAATAATATCTGAAATCTTGAAAGTTATCTATTAAAAAAATTATCTATTAACATCGAGACGTTTAGAGTAACTAACTTTAGGTGTAATGGACTATTTTAAAAATTACATATATAAATAAAGTTAAAATTTTAAAGCAACTCACATGTAGCTCAGCAGATAGATTTTTTGTTTTCTAATTATTAGGTTGTAGGTTCAATTTTTAATTGAAATTTTTTTAATTTTTTTTAATTCATATATCAAGATTTCAGTATAATTTCTCACTATTTTTATAATTAAATTTTAATCTTCATTTAATTATAAACAAAATAAATTATAACAAATATTATATGTTGCGTACATCAGTATACTGATATATATGGAAAATCACACCATACATAAACGTATAAAATCAGGCCCTTAATTTCTCCGTAAATTAGATTCTTGGATTGTTGTCAAAGTGAGTATCGATTACATTTTGTGGGATAATAACAGAAAAAATTATTTTAATCAAAGATTATTTTGATATATGAATTTGTATAATAAGACAAAAAATCATATAAATTTGAAAAATAAAATTGATTTTGTCAAAATCTGTCCGAATAATGGGATATTTACTGCTCATAAATCTTATAATATATTGCGTGAATTTATTATATTTGTATTCATTAAAATATTAAAAATTACATATTTTAAATCATTTTTATAATATTAATTAAAAGGGTAATTTACCACAAGAGCTATGGTTAGGTGCGACAGAATGACGTATGCATCTTCGCAACGTAGGGGGGGATTTTAAGGAGTGCTGAGATTCTGACACGTGGCACCCGAGAAGGCTGTTGCTTGTGTTCTCAAGCTTCTTCGGTTGGGCTCGGGACACGAAATTAACAGCCTTACATTTGAAATGCCGAGACTGTCCCTATTGGTTATGGCGTGGTTGCTGTTTGATCGGGTCAGTTTGGTCGTACATTTTTGTAATTTCGTGAACTAGAAGTTGTGTGTGATCGATCACACAAAGCAAAAATAATTAAGGCATATAATTATTCAAAATATAAAATAATAACTAGGGTGGCCAAAAAATATGTAATTATTTTAAATGAATTAAATAAAATAATATATGAATTTTTTTTGTTTTTTCAATAATTAAATCTATTTATTTGAAACATATGAAATATATATATATTAAAAATATAATAATACCTTCGACTATTTAGCTCAGATAATTTTATTTTTTCTGTAAAATATGATTTGCATCAATTAAAATTAATTATTTTAAATAAAATCATTTAATAGTTACTTAAATATAAAATATTCTAAGAAAATTGGGAATTTTTCTATAGTGTCCAATGTTAATCCAGAGTTTATATTAGGTCTGAGTTAATTTAAAAAATTAAAAGATTTTAGAGTTTAAAATTTTAATAGACATATTAATAATCTTGACTCCGACGTTGGTTAAAATGCATATTAATTAATATTGCTAATGAAGAACTAAATAGGTACGAATGTGGATAATAGAGTACTGTTTGGTAATCTTAGGATGTAAATGTTCAACTTTTTTCAAGATTCAATGAATTTGTTATTTTATTCAAAATTAAAATTTTGAAATTGAAATGATATAAGATAAAATATAATTAAATATATTATATTATTTTAAAATTAGGTGACAAAACACAATACCAATATTCCCTCCGTTTTGACAAGGAGACAAGAGGACAAAATATGTTGTCACATCGACAACACAGAGACACTGCTCCTCGCATATACTAAAAAAAATAATTAATTAACTGCCAAGTTTTGTGCTAATTTTGATTTTGGCAACATAATCATCAAACCAGAAGGAACTCAAAAATAAAAAAAAAGGAATAATTCTGGATATTATTATTTATCAGCAAAAAAAAATATTTATTTCACGAAAATGTTTGCTTTGTTCCAATGTTTGCTCGAAAGATGGCATGAATTAATTATAATATGTTTGTCAATCTAATTCGTTAGATTTTGTCGATGATTTCTACAAATCTTTCTGTGCTTTTATTTATTTTTTTATTATGCTGTTCTTACTAAAAAAAACAAAAAATAAATAAAATTTTGGCATTTTATAAATTATTATTGTTTAATATTTTGGTCCAATTGAGAAGAAGAGATCAGCAGTTCCCAATGCCAAGGAAAGTTGGCATATTGTCTCGACTGAAAGCTTTACAATGCTAGATATATTAATTATTAGTAATCAAGATATTTTTTTACCGCATTCAATCTCATCACAAAAATTTTTGTTATATGAATTTCTTATTGAATTATTTTTGAAAAATATTATTTTTTTATACAAAAAAATATTACTTTTCATTGTAAACATATACAAGATTGACCCTGTTCAACATCGACGAGCTAAAATCTCATAACTCTATCCGAGTAAAGGAGCCCTTAGTTTAGATAGACCCATTCTTTCTAAAGCCCGACCTAATGTATCAAGTCTTACGACATCCAGAAATGTAGACTAGCATTATTCAGTCACCTTATAATAGTTTGTTTCTTGAAATCAATCACGATCTTCTACATTTAAGGTCTTTTCGTTATGTCTTCTGACTTATGTTCTTTATGTAGCATTCAGATGAAATGAATATATGAAACTAATGAAAAACAAATTATATATAGTTTTGTGATCATATTTATTGGTGTCAAAATTTTTTATTGTATTCGGACGGCTGAATCGGAATAATTTACGACATGGAATTAGTTATTGAAGTGTGTTGGGCTCGAATGACACACGTATCTTATCCAACTGGGATGGATACATACACCAATAGACCATCGCCATCTCAGCAGCAATATTTCAGTGTATCCAACTCTAACGCCACGAGCTCTGTGTGGAGTTGTTTGAATTCCACTTACAATGCATACAACACTTGGCATCACGAGATCTCCATCATTAAAATGGCTAGTACAGTGATGATGACTTCTCTGCCACAGTTCAATGGGCTCAGGCCTCAAACGGCACCAGTAGTTTCTCCTGTCAAGAGCTTGGTAAGTCAAATATCCCTCAAGTTGGCTCTTGAGATTCGGAAATTTAATCTGGGACTGTATTCCAAGAGTCAAGATGTGTTTTTGTTGCTTTTCCAGGTAGCAGTTCAACCCATTAAGCGCAGAGGGCTGGGAGCCTTCGGAGCTCGCTGTGACTTCATTGGCTCACCTACTAATTTGGTATGCTAGTTGGGATACTCTAAAATCTTAATGGGAATTCAAGAAAGTCGATAACTTTTTCTTCCTTCTATTAGCTGAGAGGAAATAAGTGACTTGGGTCTATTCCTTCCTACTACGCCAGTTTTTTTATTGTACGGTTATTTTTTTTATTTTAATTGTGAGTTGAAACAATTATTTTGTGCCTGATCAATATGCAGATAATGGTGACAGCCACTAGTTTGATGTTGTTTGCGGGTAGGTTTGGGTTGGCTCCGTCAGCGAACCGTAAGGCAACTGCAGGGTTGAAGCTTGAGGTGAGGGAATCCGGTCTGCAGACCGGTGATCCAGCGGGGTTCACGTTGGCTGATACATTGGCTTGTGGTGTTGTAGGCCACATCATTGGAGTTGGCATTGTACTTGGCCTCAAAGGCATTAATTCCCTTTAAATTGCTTTTGTTTAGCAGAGATGTTTTATCTGGATATGTTTAATGGCTATGTGCATATTCATCAATCAAGTCGACTCTTTATATTATTGCCAGTCATCGTTAATGGTGGAGATTCATAGGTTACAAGAATAGGTCGCCCCCATTATTTCATTCTTTCATATAATGAAGTTTTTCTATGGAATAAAAACGGCATTTCACCGGGCGTTTCAAGATTTAATCAAGCATATTCAAGATGATCGTGAAAAGCTGACATGCTTTGATAGGATAACGTATAGGTACTTCAACGAAATTAGAACAGGTTGAGTAGTTAAATGCGCAACTCAACTCCTCTTGCACATTGGTTAAAAATCAATAAAAAAACTACCTGATTTCCACAAGTTGCTCGTTCTCAGGACATTGTATTCATTTCACCCCTTACTGTTCTAATGCAATCTGGCCACCGAGAATTGCCTCAAAGCTATGAACATAAGCTTTTGAATGGTCTGTTAGCACACGAAATACATTTGGGAGCCTAGTCTGTAAATTGTTCAGAATCAAGGCTTGAGTCGCTTTGACACAATTTACATACTTGGCTTTCTGCTCATCCACTAATGTCTTGAGAGCTTCAACTTTGGCGCGTCTAATCAACAAAGGATGCTTAGATGTGGTAACAGAGTTTGCTTCTTCAAGAGAGAAGCTTCCCTCAAACTTAAACTCGACTTCTGAAAGGGAATTGAGTTCTCTTTCCAATTTCCGCCCAAGTTTTTCAGATCTCTTGCGCATGTTGTATTCTTCTTGCTGCTGTAAGACTATGGTTTCAACCGCAGATATCAGGCCCTTGATGGTTTCAGACACTATCTATAGATGAAAAATGGTAAAACAAATTAACCAAGTTAGAAAGTTGACAGGTGGCTCAAAATTTAATAAAACAAGTTACCTTATCGTGTAAATTATTGAGTTGGTTCAGCCATTCTCCGAGAAGAGCATCCAATTTTATAGAGTTATCACTCTGGGGAGTTCCGATATTTGCAAGGCAGTGGGTAAGTTCGGTCCATTTTTTTAGGGTACCTACATATTCTCGCTGAAATTTTACCAGTTTGCAGAAGCTGTTGTACCAAGAAGTGACCTCTGTATGGAGCTGAGCTGAAGCCTGCAGATGGTATTCAGAAGTAGGTTCGATGTATTGCTGATCTGCTAGATGGATCAGCTGCTGAGATATATGACCCTGGACTTGATGACACTTATGCATTGTGTGCCACATATGCATCAATCTGTATAAGAAGAAACAATGACGGTTCGAACTAAGTGGCGTATACATCAAAAGACCAGAAGCAAGTATTCAGGGTGATTCAAAATCTGAAACCGGTCATCATGGGACATAATTGGAGATTAATTTTAGAAACCCAAGCACATGGAAGATGACCCAGCAATAATTTTATAGTTCAATACACCCACTCATGTGCAATGAAGTATGAAAATTAGATTTACCAAATATTATATATCATAGGATATTAGACAAGCATAGTTTTTATACATCAACAATCTCGCCTCGAGGGAAAACAAGTGAGGCTTCAATTTTATTTAAATCTCTCCTAATATAAGCTCTTTCCCCTTAATTTGATCTTTCTGACCATGCAAGGAAACAGTTAGATACAAATCCTTCCAAATTTTTTTTAGGCCTATGCACTTTCAAAGGTTGTCTAGGCTATCAATTAAATACATTCAACACCATAAAATTCAACAACTTGAGAGTTTACCCTGAAGCTAGCGCAACAATCTGTGGGTGCAGCTCCTCATTTATAAGTTTTGATATAGTTGAGTAAGACCCATTGATCGATTCTTGCGTAGATAAAATATACGACTCCAAACTTTCAACGGTTAGCCGAGTTTTCTCTGCCTTGACCCAATCATGGTCTTCCTCTTGTCTCTGTAGCAGCAAAGATTTTCTCCCAAACTCCACCTTGGCATTCACCTCCTCCTTTAAAAAATATAAAAGCACGGTTACCATTAAATTTGTAGAAAAAAATAAGTTATAGACATAATAACACACTTGTTACTTTCTCAAGGTTTATTTAGACAAACATGGGAATCCGTTTTATAAGCTAAATCTGTAAGGCTTTCTTTCTAAATCTGTAAATCATATTCCTTATAATAAAGATAATGCTATTTCTTGGTTATGTACTTATACTTTATTTTCAGCCCAATTACCTTAACATCCTTATGGAGCTTCTGCTCCTCGGAATAAAGCTTCTGGAGGGTGGTGCGATGAGCTCCAGGTTTACAGGGTTCATTAGATTCAGAGAAAAGTTCGGCTTCTCTTGAGGACTGAAGTGATTTAAGGGACCAACTCCAAGTCAGAGCACGGAAAACTCTTGTTGAATTGCTTCTCTTTCCTGCAAATATAGATGGTGTAAGCCCCCAAAATGTCATACCTATACAAATTTGGTTCCTAGAGAATAAATCGCTTTCCATAATTAGTTAAAACCTAGATTAAAAGACGATGTTCCATTTCAAATTAACACAAGAAATGCTGTAAAAGAGGAATTTTTCCAGTAAGTAGGGCATGCTTTCGTCGACCTCACACAGGGAACATCAATATCATCAGGTCGAGCACAAAAGAAAAAAAGGAACTCATGCATTTGAAAAAATGCCACCATTGGAAAGTTGGATGGGATAAAAACAGATAAGATGCGAGGAAATTTGACAAAATCATAGAGGAAAAAACACCATGACAGACAAATTTGCAAGATATGTCTAGTTTAAGAGATCAAAAACCAAGAAGGGAAAAAGCAAATAGTTTGCTCCGATTAAGAGGGAAAAAGTAGTTACTCTTGTTCTCTTTTATGCCGTTATAACGGAAAGAATCACCCGTATTGATATCTATAACAACAGCTATATTCTTCACAGCGCCAGATGCTTTGAGGAAATATTCATCCAAATCCTTAACAATACTGCTCAAGGTCTTGTTATTCCTCCAAACCACCATACCCATATCAGCTGTGTCTTTAGCATGCCAGCTCATCATTGAGGAATTGTCACCAGCGAGTTCAACCCTCTGCTGTTTCACGGGAATCAGATCAATTTCTTTAGTCCCGTCAAAGTCTGCTTCCTCATCTTCGTCTATAAATTCAGTATTTGTCTCAGCCCAGTTCTCATCCTCTTGTTCCATTGCTTCACTTTGTTTATCACATTGGGGTGATGAAGGACCAAAAGGGTCCCAATAATCCCAGGAAGAACCGGTAGGTAGAGGTGGTGGAGTGTGATTTTTATCCTCGTCGATTTCTATTATTTCTTCTTCCACTGCAGAATGAGCCTTCGGGTGTTTATTCTTAAGCTTCCTTAAATCGGGGCTGAATGGAGGTGGTGGTGGAGGTGGAGGCGGCAAAGGAGGAGGAGGGGGGGCTGGAGGGGAAGGAGGAAATGCAAAATCAGAAGTGTTTTCCTCAAGTTCCAGAGATTCGGATTCGGTAAACTGTCTAAGGGTCGCTCCAGTATTTTTTAGCGATCTTAAGTACACCAACAGAGCATCAGCAAATTCTTTCCTGCATCCCAACAACTGTTTCATAAGCCTCTTCCTCTCCCTGCAAATCTTTACCCGCTCTTCCCTATCAATTCTTGATGCAACACAACCCATATTTTCGAATCTAAATGTGCTACTGAAATATCGTAGCAGATGCTGAACGCTGAAGAATAATCCTTCAACATTTACCACTCCTTGCAGAATCTACACCATAATCTTCATATTTTTGAGGATACACATCACATTTCATTGTCTAGAGGACAACTTAAAATGCTGCTTCAGCCCAGTAAAATCAAATATACAAGTGATCCACACAGCAATAGTGCTCTGAGAGAAGCATGGAAACGGTATTCCTAAGACTAAATCCTAAGAACCACTCTGACACTGCACAGAGAGAAATACATGACGCTCTCAAAGAAGCATGGAAACGGTGTGCTAAAAACCTAAGACTAAATCCTCAGAACTATTCTGGCAGCACACAGCACGAATAGCTCTTACAAATTCAAGAACTGAAAGTGCATAAATGTCCTAAATAACCCACTTCAAAAACTCTACCAATCTCGCAGACCCATAAAAGATCTGAAGTCCTTCGGATATTAGTCAGCTAGTACCCAAAATCTGCAGATTCAATAGGAATATAAATCAGAAAACAAGACTATCAAAACAAAAACCCATTAGCCTTTTCACTTTGAGCCCATAATCGGCAAATGAAACGCAATTCGCCACCAGTAAAATAATAACAGAAGCTTTCAGCATGAAACAAAGCCTATCTCCAGACAAAAACAGCCAAACAAGTTGTCTTCTTTTGTTTCAGAAATTATAAACTTAGCTGTCAAAACACACAGTACAAAAACTTTTGAACAAATTATATTCTTTAAAGTACAATTTTTTTCCTCAAAAAGGTCACAAATACTACCGATGATACATCATTCCCCGCTTTTAAGAACCAAACAGATGACAGCTAAAAAACAATGGTGCTGACACGGAAGCCAGAGACGACCAAAAAATTACAAAAATAGCGCATAATGGAGAAAAAAGAAAAAGAAAAACACTGCAGCGCATAAAAATATAATCTTGGAAAAAGAAAATCAGAGGTTTCACAGGATTTACTCGACTATGGTTCCTCTAAACAGACCATTGCAAGAAAGAAGCTAAAGAATATACAAGATTCAGAAATGTGAAAAAGGAAGAGCTCCACAGCCACGACTCCTCCATTCCCAAGTGCAGCGCGAGGAAGAATCCTAAGCAAAAGGGACTCACTTTTTGAAAAAACTAAAGGTTTTTCTACTTTACACCATATTTTATTAAGACGTTGCGGTCAGAATATTACTTCCTATTAATAAATTGGTATTACTATGCATTCCTTTTCAACTTATTTTCCTCAAAAAAATTGGAACTTGTGAACTCTACACCATTAATGCTTTTATATTTAACAGCTCATCGTCTACATCCACATCGTTTCAAATATATATTTTCAGTTTCCATTTTTAATATTATTTTATCAATTAATCTCATCATTAAATATATTACTTAATTTTAACAAATTTTTTAATCTACCAAAAGAATCATTAAATAAAATATTTTGTCGTAAAATTTATTTTTCTAATAATTTCGAATATAAATCTATTTATACGATACGAATATATTATATTTTTCTATTACATTCAAACAAACATATATTTATTCACGTGTTATAATTTACTATTCAATATAAATGTTTATGTATAAATATAATCCACTTAAGCGTGCATAATAATATAATCTTTACTAATTTTTTTTTCATCAAAGTTTTTTCTCAAATTTTACAAACTATTAAAGTTATGCATCATTTAATTATCTATATATAGGCAAAAACTTGTGTGAGATAGTTTCACATGTCGTATTTTGTGAGACGAATATCTTATTTGGGTCATCTATGAAGAGTATTACTTTTTACGCTAAGAATATTATTTTTTATTATGAATATCAGTGAGTCAAATTATTTTTTATTGTGAATATCAATAAGGTTGACTCATCTCACATATAAAGATTCGTGAGATCGAGAACTACATTTATATATAAAGATTAATTATTTTTATTTTATATATTATTTATCATATATTCTCACGAATCAAACAGTAATATTTTCATTTTGAGTTTGCATTAATAGTGAAAATGACTTTTAAAATTCATAACAGTGTCTTTTTAACCCTCAGCAATTAATACATTAAGTTATTTTAAAATAATTAAATGTTAAAGAAAATTAAATTTAAATTTAAATTTAATTTAAATTTTTTCTTTCTTTTCTATTTTTTTAATATCAGTGGTTGAATCCGACTGCCGCTGTCATTAATTCTAAATTCCAAAATCGTTGTCGTAAAACACTGCCCCGGTCCTTTCTGACCGCCGGCCATCCCTCAGCCACTGTTCACCGCCTCTCCTCCATGCTGCATACGCTTAGTTTACTTACGTTTGTGACGGATATACATTATATACACGCTCTTCCTGGTATACAGAAATGTCCGTGGGCGGTGGCGACACGACTTGGGTGGGAAAGAAACCACTGAGAAGAGTGGGTGGAATGTCCGATGCCCTATCCATCGCCGCC
Source organism: Primulina huaijiensis (assembly GCF_012295235.1). Taxonomy (NCBI): domain Eukaryota; kingdom Viridiplantae; phylum Streptophyta; class Magnoliopsida; order Lamiales; family Gesneriaceae; genus Primulina; species Primulina huaijiensis. The sequence continues at coordinate 22,162,010 of NC_133320.1, forward strand.
GATCTAGGATTCTCCGTGCCTCCGCCTCCATCACAGGTCCTTATACTTTCATAAGATTGTTTTGCGATTTCAAATTGGTATTGTTGTGATTCTCGCAGTGTTTTGGATTTCGTAATTTTTTTTTTTGGTTTTTTTTGTAATTGTTGTATTAGGAAGATATGCAAAACTTGTCAACTGGTTCTGGTGAGAAGGGGGATGACTTAATTAGGATTTTAAGAGAGTTAACTGCTGTGCATCGGAAAATTACAGATCTGCAAGTCGAACTTCAAGGAAGAAAGGTGGTGTTTTCGAGTTTTCCCCACTACGATCTTGGCATTAACTTTTGAATTTTTGAATGGCTGATTTTCGAATTTCTTGCTCCTGTGATTGTATAAATCCTGATTGACGTATCTTTGTTCAGTTGCTTCTTGTGAAGAGGACTGAAATCTTGTGTTTTGGAATATCAGGAGGACAAGAATGTTGCTCATCTAACTCATGTGAGTGAAATGGAAAAGAAGATTGAAACTTTAGCTCGGATCACCACTATCTTGAAAGATGTAATTCTGAACAAGGTAATGTACCTTGCTTAATGTTGTTGAACGTTTGCTTCATGTCTTGATTAGAAGTTTTGAAATAGAGATCTACGACATCTTCTAGAATATTCAAGTGAGTGTCTTATTTATTTCTCAATAGAAGAAGGCTATACAAATTTTGATTCACTGATTTCGAGAGAGAATTGCTGGTGTCATAGCTACGGTCTAGTAATGTTTTCTGCAAATTTATATTGTTAGCAAATAATTAATGAACTACAGATATATGAGAGGGAACATTGGATTTTAATGTGGGGAGGATATCACATGATAACATAGCCTATCTGAGTTTTTAGAAGGGTAAACATAACAGAGTTTACAATAAAGTGAATAAAGCCATTTGAATTGGTGTGGCAAATAATATTATGAGAATTTAAGAGGTAAAATAGAATGATTGTAAATTGATAAAATCTTTTTCATCCTGTTGTGACTTGTCAAGGAAAATATGTATTGTTTACACCCTTTTACGGCAATTCATACGCGAGTCTTGTGCTTATATACTTTATTCTCAGGATAGGATAATAGCTCGCCTCCAACAACCTTACTCACTAGATTGCATTCCTGTGGAAGCTGAGTATCAGGTATGTTCTTCATTGAGAAAATCAAAGAGCTCCCAGTCATTTTCATGTGAAAGCGCCATTCAAGCTTGACTTATTTTCACGGAATCTAATCATTACATATATGCACACGAGTATAGAGCACACACCTGGCAGCATTTGTCCTTCAAGGTTGGTAAGTTGTAATTATGGAGGCTAACCTTGGGATCGTTCTGAATGTCTACTAGGATATGAATGACTCAGAAATTTAGCTTTAAAATAACAATTATCACTCTTCGAAATCACTTAAAATGTCGGAAGATTATATCGATTCTAATGATTTGTTCCTGATTTGTACAGAAACAATTTTCAGAATTGCTTATGAAGGCAGCAAGTGATTATGGTGCCTTGACTGCTTCTGCATCTGATTTTCAATGGACCCAAAACTTTAAGGAACCACCCACAGTATGGGGGGTAAGTTAACAGAGCATCCGACACTTTTGCAACCATACATATGTTCAAATTCCTTTTCATATGTTTGTGAAAGAATGGAAATTGCATCTATTTCCAACCAATATGGGAAACTTAATTAGCTTAAACCTCCATTTGGCGATTTTTCCCGGTGAATTAGCAATTACACTATTGATGAAATGGGTCAAAACACTTAACAGTACGTTAAAGCTTGTTTGCTCGATAGTTTGTGCTTACTGGGAACACGTTGAAACAATTGACTTTTCGTCTACATGTTTCAAAATATGGTCATTATCTAGTGAGAATGTAAGGTACACGAGTTTAACTCACACTCTTGCTTGACCACCCTGTGTTGCGTTGTGATTTAGGAAATGCTCCGTCCTATTCCTGTTGCATTGGCATCTTGCACTCGCTTCTTTGAAGCCATGACGGCAATGAGAGAGTCATTTGCCAAGCTTCAAACCCTGAGAGTTGGTACTTCCTCTCAAAGAGTGATGGGAGAGTCCGAGTGCGTGACCCCACCTTGGAGAACTGAATCAAGTTTTGGTGTACAAGGTCCAGAAGGGGACAAAGCTGTGGAATCTAACTATATCGGTGGTGAATCTGATTATGTTGACGGCACAAGCCACGGGAGATTGTCGTGGCCTCCATCCGTTAAAAAAACTGGAGTCTGATCAATGTCGCAAGTTTTATTTCATGAGAATCAAACAGAACTATTGAGTGCAGGTTATTCATTCTTACAATTTTTCTCTCTTTCTAAATTTACTCACAAATGCATCCGTGTGTAGTCGTACGTAGGTAATGTGTTGTTCCACCTTTGGATTCCCGATTTGTGTTATTTGTTCCATTGGATTCCACTATTTTCAATACTCCCTTTACTTGTTTCCCAAATGATAAAAATCTTTTATGTTTTTCTTCAATTGTTACTTTGGAAATTTTATATTTGTATTGTCCAGAGTCTATAACTAAATTTTACTTTCTTTTCTTTTTCAATTTTCAATTCGACATACTTCAAAATCCAAGTGAGTAATTCCACACTTAATATTTTTATTTATTGAATAGAAAGAGGTCCATGATACTTGTAATATACAACTATAAGTAATCCACCAAAATTTATAATTAGACGTTAATAGAAAAAATTAGCAAACTACAGCGATATAATTTATTCTGAAATATTGCAAGAAAACAAAAGAAATTCTATTAGTAACTCTTTTCAATTTCGAATTAATTGTTATTATTTTTAGATTTTAATTTCAACAATAAAATAATAATGAAAATATATTAAATGGAGAGAGAGGAAAAACGGAATAAAGAAACCATTAAATATATAGGTGTAAAAATGTACTAGAAATAAATATCTTTTTTTTAAAAAAAATTACATAATTCTTTTTATAAATTGAAGAAGTCCAGAACTATCAAAAGATAAATTTGTCCATTTATAATGTATACTTTTTAAAAGTCTTAAAAATCAATACCAGATTTTGTATTAAAATATATTTTAGAGGTATACATGATTTATTATTGTATTTAATTTAACTAATATATAACTATACTATAATATTGATAAAGAAAAATAATATTATTTTTTANTAATTTATTAAATAAATATCATATTTTTTAAAAAATAATCTTGAAAATAAAAATATATATTATTTTTATTTATTTCATATTTTTTTAATCACAACAATTCTCGTGAGACTGTCTTACGGATTAATTTCGTGGGTCGAATCTCTTATTTGGGTCATCCATGAAAAATTATTACTTTTTATGCTAAGAGTATTATTTTTTTATTATGAATATCGGTAGTATTGACCAGTCTCACATGTGAGACCGTAGATTTACTCTTCTTTAATTCACCGTGTATTTTAAAAAATACAAATTACGTCTTATCTTACATTTCGTTGATCCAACTGTCCAGACTTTGAGGCCAACCAAGTCTGTTTGGGAGTCAAAATTTGCATCCGACTTGGATTTCAATTTAGACTCATTAATTGGTAGAATAGATTATGAATATCTACCAACATTTTCTCACACCAATCTGTTACACAAAGTTTGTTCGATCGTGTTAGCCTGAAGTTCAGCGCGAGATTCTGTACCATGAAGAGCCAAAGATCCGTCCTTTGCAACTTGCCAAAGATCATTGCCCTCCAGAGTTGACAGCCCCTTTTTTTTTCCAACTAAAACCCGCATTCTTGAATATGGACTCCACGAGTATAAATATATATATATACCAATCCGTCACCATTTTCCTACCTTCTACCTAGTGGGCCACCAGCACCCTCTTTGATAATTAATTTTTTGGGCACGATTTTCATCTGGTTCGGAACTCATTTACATCGATCATGGCTCATTCCGCCCTCTATCAGGTAATTTTCAAAGCACGAATGCTCTTTTTCTTTCCTTCGTTGGGTTCTTGGGTCGATTTTATGTGATGTTTTGACAAATCTTGGATTTTCTTGCAGGTCCCATTTGCCGTGTACGTCAACAGCGACTCCTCTCTTCGCCGATCCATGTTTAAGGTTCTTGATTGATACCTTCTATTTATTCGTCATTCTGTTTCTAAGTTATATAATGGGTTGATCGAATGAGGCGATCCTAAGTTTGAATTGCACCGAGCCGAGGACAATAAAAAATTCGTTTTGTTTTTTCCCCTAGTTTAATTGTCGATGAGCTAGATATTTGTTCAGAATTTTTTTGTCTCCTGCTTTATTATTTATTCGATATCTTCCAAAACTTGGGCAAATTTAGTGTACTGAAACTGAAAATTGACAGGCAAGAGTTTGCTTTTCTTTCCTCTTATAACCTTGTAGTTTCTGCAATCTTAGTTCTAGTGCTTTAGCTTTGAAGTGCAGTGTACAATGGTGAGGTGACCGACCCTCCAAAGGGGGAGAGGCTCAAATAAAATTCTGGATTTTGAAGGGTCTATTGTTTTATTCTCTCTTCTGTTCATTCTACTACACATGCATATATAAATGGTGGGTTTCCTGCTTGCCTCCACCCATAGATGTAACGGGTCCTTGTGCTAGCGAGCTTCTGGAAAGCTATATCAAGAAAAGCCTGATCTGCTCGATTTATGGAGGGTTGTTAGTTTCTTTTTGTCTTAGTTTTTCTGTGACTGTGTTTCCAAGGATCCTTGGGCAATTGTAGGGACCTAAGCTATTTGTGAATTCAACTAAGAATTCTTTAAACAGGAACCTGTTATAATTATTGTGATGAAATGATTGGATTTATTTGAAGTGGTTTAACTTGTTGGATGTATTGTTACAAGGTCTTGTTGGTCACCATTTGATGGAAAATAACTGTATCTTTTGCAAATCATTTTACATCCACCATGCTTCCACTCATGTGTTATTCAATCTATGAACCTTTTTTTTTTCTAAATTTTACATATGTATTTACTACCTGAATTTATTTTTTAAATGCACTATAGATTTCTTGAAACTATTTTTTCCGGACAAACCTTGGTTGTCTATACTACAACTTGTTACATTAGTGAATGTTGTCACAATCAAGGAATTCAATCTCCTAAGGGGTTATGACATCTCACAGTCAAATCATTTTACAGGGTTATAATGTGCCTTTTCACGATAAATTATGGGCATCTGGCTTGTCTTTAGACCTTAAAAATGCAAACTCAGGACCAAGGAGTAGATCCATAGTTTGCATGTCAGTGCAACAAGCCAGCAAATATAAGGTTGCAGTTTCGCCTCTTGGTTTAGAAGATGCGAAAGAGCCGCCAATGCACTTATACAAAAACAAGGCACCCTATACAGCAACCATTGTCTCCGTTGAAAGGATTGTTGGTCTGAATGCTCCCGGAGAGACATGCCACATTGTGATAGATCATGGTGGAAATGTTCCGTATTGGGAAGGGCAAAGTTATGGAGTCATTCCTCCAGTATGTTTTCAAATCCTTTTCTGCCTCATAATGTGTTGTTTACTTTAGTGTTACTTAGAAAACTATATTTATTTAGTCTGCTGTTGGTTATTGCTTATTTTAAATTGAGAAGAATTGTTCTTTTTCACGCACTCTCACTCGGTGGGTATTTGAGCTGGTCATGTACTGGCTTACTATGTGCAATTTTTTATGCTTGTGTTAAAGAATATTCCATCTGTCTGGTCTTTCTACTTCGCAGTCCCTGCTATTTTTGCTCTGATCTTAGATTGGAATTTTTCAGCTTCACCCGGTTTGCTGTTTCATGAAATTTATTTTATGTTCTTCAAATATATTTTTTATTTTTTCTGTACCATTTCAGGGTGAGAACCCGAAAAAGCCAGGTAGCCCCCAAAATGTTCGCCTGTATTCTATAGCATCTACCAGATATGGAGACTCTTTTGATGGCAAGACAGCAAGTCTGTGTGTTCGACGGGCTGTGTATTATGATCCGAAGACCGGATTAGAAGACCCTTCCAAACAAGGTGTATGCAGCAATTTTTTATGTGATTCAAAGCCCGGTGACAAGATTCTGGTAACGGGTAAGATATTCGTCATCTGGCACTTTTTTATGTAATCTCTGAAAAAGCAATATATTTCTTGGCTTTCAGTAGTCTAGATTTATTAACCAGTATAACCTTATAGGTCCTTCGGGCAAGATAATGCTTCTTCCAGAAGAAGATCCAAATGCCACCCACATTATGATTGCCACTGGCACTGGTGTAGCTCCCTACAGAGGCTATCTTAGACGTATGTTCATGGAGTCTGTTCCAACATACAATTTTGGTGGTCTCGCTTGGTTATTTCTTGGTGTTGCCAACATGGATAGTCTTCTCTATGATGACGAATTTTCCAAGTATCTCCAAAACTATCCAGACAACTTCAGGTATGATCGTGCTCTTAGTCGAGAACAAAAGAACAAAAAGGGCGGAAAAATGTATGTTCAGGATAAAATCGAAGAGTACAGTGATGAAATTTTCAAGCTTTTGGATGGCGGGGCGCATATTTATTTTTGTGGGCTCAAGGGGATGATGCCCGGGATTCAAGATACGTTGAAAAGGGTGGCGGAGCAAAGAGGGGAGAGCTGGGAGGAGAAGCTTTCGCAGTTGAAGAAGAACAAACAGTGGCATGTTGAAGTTTATTAACGATTCATCTCTTGTTATGTATTATGGCAGTCGTAGTTCATTAAGAAAATACATGATTTGATTAAAAGAATTTACCTCTAGAGAATGTTTTAATCTTCTTTTAAATTAACATTCAGGATTTTGTCAAATTCTCATTTTTAGTATTGTCATTGTGAGGGCTTGAGAAGTATTCTAATTTTCCACCAAAATTTCTTTTTTTTTAATGCCTTTTTGGCAAAATCACTTGAAATATAATGCTTGGTTTTAAATAGATAATGTCCTAATGGTTATTGAGTAGGTCTCTCGTGAGACAGTCTCACGAATCTTTATATGTGAGATAATGTCACGAATATTTATCTGTGAGACGGGTCAATTTTACCGATATTCACAATAAAAAATAATATTTTTAGCATAAAAAGTAATATTTTTTCATGAATGACACAAATAAAAGATCTGTCTCACAAATACGACCCGTGATACTGTTTCACGTAAGATTTTGCCATGGTTATTTTAGAAATGACACCAGCCGGGCTCCAACAAACCGCCTATCGCAATGAAAAGAGATCACGAACCGTCTGCTCAATATTTGATCAAATTACACATATTTTTTAATCGTGGTTTTTTTAAAATAAATTATAAATATCACTGCTATTAAGGCAGTATTAAATTACAAATATTTTTTAATCAGGATTTTTAAATTAATTAAAATCCACTTTTATTGAAAAACTACATTTGCTGCAGTACCGTTGATAAAGAGATTTTTTGTAACTCGAAAACCGCCTCCAAAACCACAAATTTAATTCTATTTGAAAAACAACGATTTTCAAAACAAATTGCACATGGCAATTCGGTTTCAATTTTATGGAAAAAAACGTTGCCAGCGAAGAAAACTAAAAAGAGAAATCAATATATTAAATTCAAGCCCCCGACGAAAGGAAAACAGAACACATATTGTACACGATACACAAATCACACACCATAAATCTAACTTATCTTTATATTACATAAACAGAAAAGCAAGCTTAGAAAACACATTACAGACAGACCGAGATTCGGGAACACATTTCAATTTGCAACCTCTTCTTCCTCATCGTCCTCGTATTGTTCATCAGCTGTAGCATCCTGGTACTGCTGATACTCGGCCACAAGATCATTCATATTACTCTCGGCCTCAGTAAACTCCATTTCATCCATCCCTTCACCGGTGTACCAATGCAAGAAAGCTTTACGCCTGAACATGGCAGTAAATTGCTCACTGACACGCCTGAACATCTCCTGGATTGAAGTAGAGTTTCCGATGAAAGTAGATGATATTTTCAGACCCTTAGGAGGGATGTCACAAACACTAGACTTAACATTGTTTGGAATCCATTCAACAAAGTACGAGGAATTCTTGTTTTGAACGTTGATCATCTGTTCATCGACCTCTTTGGTGCTCATCTTGCCACGGAACATGGCTGAGACGGTTAAGTAACGACCATGGCGTGGGTCAGCAGCACACATCATATTCTTGGCATCCCACATTTGCTGAGTCAGTTCGGGGACTGTGAGAGCACGATACTGTTGGGAGCCTCTGGAGGTTAAAGGTGCAAACCCAACCATGAAGAAATGAAGCCGTGGGAATGGGATGAGATTAACAGCAAGTTTCCTTAAGTCGGAGTTCAGCTGCCCTGGGAAGCGGAGACAGCATGTGACACCACTCATAGTGGCTGATATCAGGTGGTTGAGATCTCCAACTGAGAAATCACATAGCCAATGTTAATTACATTAGAAACAATGCCCAGTAAAAACATCGTACAATCAATTAGTAACAATTAGGGTGTCTATGGGTTATTGGGTGGTGCTTTCCCCACCCTTGGATGGATGGATGGTGAGGAGATAACCCGGTGTAGCATTGCCCTCCATCCAGATTCTGGCATGATGTATAGCGCAAGCATGTGCACTGCTGATGCACAGACCCAACAAAGAGGGACGAGGACAAATTCCCCCTCCGAAGTAGAAGTAGATAAATAGAGAAATGAATGAATGTGCTCACATGAAGGGGTGGAGAGCTTGAGAGTACGGAAGCAAATATCATAGAGGGCTTCATTATCCAAAACCATGCACTCATCTGCATTCTCCACCAGTTGGTGAACAGAAAGGGTGGCATTGTATGGCTCAACAACAGTGTCGGAAACCTTTGGCGAAGGAAAGACCGAAAACGTCAACATCATTCGGTCTGGGTACTCCTCCCTTATCTTGGAAATCAGAAGGGTGCCCATACCAGATCCAGTGCCTCCACCTAAAGAATGACAGACTTGAAATCCTGCAAACAAAAATACTTCGACGTTACATAATCATGTGGATCGCTTTCAGAACCGCCCAAAAAAGGAAAATGGCAAAGATTCATTACACATTTGAGCTTAGAAAAAATATAAGCAACCCCTAAATAAAAGAATAGGATTGCCAGCAGTGGAAAAAAAATGAAGGAACTGTTTATTTGCATTGCTAACCAACATAATAAGCCAGAGAATTCCAAGAAAAATCTACCACAAAACTGTAGCAAGAACAAACAAAACATTAACGTTCAATTAGATGATACATAGCAAATAAATGCTTCAATCGTATGAGATTGAAGGAATTCTGGAGTCAGCCCAACACAATTACAATTTCAACTAAGAGTAAACATACATCAGATCAAATGCATAAACAGAACCACGACCAACCACCGACAACCATAAAAAAAAACACAATTAAAGAGACTTAAACGTATACATGAATACATCACATTGTCAATACTGAGATTATAAAATGATAATAATAAACCAATGTTATTTATAACGAGATCTTCCAAAAAAAGCAGAGATAGATCTATCGAAACCTTGCAAGCAGTCACAATTTTCAGCCTCTTTGCGAACAACATCCAGGACGGAATCAATCAATTCCGCTCCCTCGGTGTAATGCCCCTTGGCCCAATTGTTCCCGGCACCAGACTGACCAAAAACAAAATTATCAGGCCGGAAGATCTGTCCAAAAGGACCGGATCTGACGGAGTCCATAGTTCCGGGCTCCAGGTCCATGAGGACGGCGCGTGGAACGTACCTTCCGCCACTGGCCTCATTGTAGTAAACATTGACACGCTCCAGCTGTAGATTGGAATCCCCGCTGTATCTTCCAGCCTGATCGATGCCGTGCTCGTCGCAGATCACCTCCCAGAACTTGGCGCCGATCTGGTTGCCACATTGACCACCTTGGATGTGCAGGATTTCTCTCATAGTCACGGCGTGTCCGGAAAGTAGCGATTCAGCTTCAGAATATGGAGAAATGGAATTCGTGTAGTTTATTTCAGTGGATTGGATGAGAGGAAATGGCGGAAGACCAACAGAGATTTCTTAGGCTGTCATACCAAATAATAATTATTTTTTTAAAAAAAAACATTACTTACAAATATAATATTTATGTGAAATAAAATATCACTAATAACTTTTCTTTGATTTATCGGAAGAAGCGGTGGGCTGTAACTTAATTCGGCGGTCCCCCGGCCATTTCGCGGGGATTGGCGGTGAGGAATGCATTCCACGGCTGAATCCACGACCTCTCTCCTTCCTTTTTCCCGCCCACATATTCTACGGGTGCCGGGCCTCCTCCCATTTCAACGTTGTCCATAATCTCCTATGCGACTTCGTTGATATAGAGAATTTTTTTTCGAATAAATAAATTGGACAGCGAAATCAAAGTGCTGTGAAGTTCGACCATCGTTCCCGGTGACATTGTTCTAAGGTACATTGTGTCAATTTGTTGTTCAAAGGGATTTGTTATGTCTATTTAACATTTGATATTCAATTCTTTATCAACAAAATGCATTTCAAAATTCATCTTTTTTGGGTTTGTTTGCCTTCTCTTGAGGCGGGATATGATTGAAAAGTGCATAACAAAATCAACCACGACCTCGAGAATTTCACAGGTGCTGAAAAATCTATGGATTAATGGAAGAACATGTGACTGAGAAATAAATGGAGGTAGACTGCCACAGTGAAATAACGAGATTACTGAAAATCCCATGTTCTCAAATTTTGAGCAAACATACCTATAGATAGACAAGGCGTATGTGCTCAAAATTTGAAACTTTGGGAATTATGTGCTCAATATTGGAAAACACTTCAATCTGGCTATATGCAATTAAGCCTTGATTTGTATGCACAAAACTAAATTTTTCGAAAATTATTTATAACATTTGAAATTTACGCTAGTTATTTTGAGTGTCTTATGTAAAATGAAAATGATTCAAGAAGAATGTACGTAGATTCAGATTTCTAATTTTCGAAGGAATTCATGTCCAATTTTATTTGGTCGAACCATAGTTTTTACACTTGGTGCGTTAACAGGTGACAAGATGGTCAATCAGGGTTACATGGTGGATTTAAACAAACCACTTGTTTTTCAGGTTGGTGCACGACCTGTTACAGTTTTTCTTGCGTAACATCTTTATATTTTTGTTGATATTATTCAACATTATACTATGACATCAAATGGCTAGAGCATAAGGAAATTAATTGATCTTGGGAAAAAACTTGATGAAACTGTGTCCTAATAGGTTGGCCGTCTTGGAGAAGCTTATGATGAATGGGTTCACCAACCTATAGTGAGCAAGGAAACCCCAAGATTTTTTGCCAACGGCGTTCTTGAGGTATCTTGCGATATTTTGTGGTATATGAGTCTGTACAGCATTTAGATTTGGGTTCTTTCCTCGTTATTATGGCAGCCATTTCTTGCCCAAGAACAACATAATGAATCATAAAGGATGTATATCAGAAATCAAACAATATTTCTGAAATCACATTTGATATCTTTAATATTCAGATTAATCTTTGATAGTTTGATTGTGATTCAGTTGTGTTGAAAATTTACATTTTTTATCAGAAGATTTCTATTTCTATATAAAGGTTGATAATTGAATTTTAAATTAAAAGATATTATTAGATTTGAAATACTCTTTGTATTGTGTTTGGATGTATTTTACGGCCCTATCATGTTAATTCCGTGTTAGTGTTGCATTCTCTTCTCATTTTACTACTACTGTTTAAAATTAAAAAATATGTTTTGGATTAGATGTTGCAACTGAAGTCTAATAGAATAAATAAGATAAATATAGAGTGATCAAAATTAATATATTTTGATTACTTGGACCAGTTCATGACACGTACTCCTTGGTGGACGATTCCTACGGTCTGGCTACCGGTTGTATGCTGGTTAATCTCATCATCCATGAAGAATGGCCTTCCTCCATATCATCTAGCAACATCATTAATTGCCGGTGTCTGCTTTTGGACATTGCTTGAGTACTCCTTGCATCGATTTTTATTCCACATAAAAACAACTGGCTATTGGTTCGTCAGTTTTCTTACATTAACCTGTCACTTTGATTGTCAAAATGAAGCAACAAGTCTTGATGGTTTTAAAAATTTCATGCAGGGGAAACACAATTCATTACCTCCTCCATGGATGCCATCACAAGCACCCAATGGATGGACTCCGTCTTGTTTTCCCTCCAGCTGCTACTGCTATTGTGCTTGTGCCTGTACGCATGCAAAACACGATATTCGTCAAAATTATCCAAATTTTCTAACTTTATAGCATTTTTTTCATTTTCTAATCCTTATATCTGTTATATCCATCAGTTGTGGAATGTGATTAAGCTTCTAGTACCTGCCTCCTGTGCCCCTGCATTTCTTGCCGGTAGCCTACTGGGATATGTCATATATGATTGCACTCATTACTACTTGCATTATGGAAAACCATCCAAAGGAGTTCCTCACGATCTCAAGGTAAAACAACATTCGGCAAGAATCATGTCCTGTAATTATAAGCGAGAGACAATTTTAGCCCTTAATTATGTATACAACGAAAAAAATTTTTCCCAAATAGTCGTGCTCATGGGAGTTGGCCCAGTTCACGCTCTTGCGTATGTAAGTCGGAGACAGAATACATACTTGGAATTAATATCCAATTATTACACGTGCATGAAATCAGGTATTTTGTTAGATGTGCTCATACATAGTAACCAGGACCTCCATAATGTAATAATGATGGGAATTTCATTAATAGGATTTGAACTTGTGACTACCTGTATGATACCATGTTAGAAGTCACTTTTTAGAAGCTTGAGCTTAGGAGAGATGATTTGGTAATAATATGCATATTTGAACATAGAATTTGGCACATTCAACAACAATGACTAAATTCGTTGTTGGGATATTATTGCTCCGACTAAAATTTATACTCATAAATGTTTTTGATTATAATTCACATTGAATGGACAATTTTGAAATAGATAGTAAATCCTACAATTTTATTGAGAGGAGTTCATGTACTTTGGGAGGTCACACTCGCTTTGATATGTCCGTCTCGAATAGAAATATTTATTTGAAGACTAATACATTGATCGTATGGTAATTTTTGTAGAGAAATCACATGAACCATCACTTCAAGATTCAAGATAAGGGATTCGGAATCACCTCAGCTTTCTGGGACAGAATATTTGGAACCCTTCCTCCCAAACCTGCTAAGAAAAGTAGCTGATTTCAGGCAAAACTTTGAACTATTTTTTTCGCTGAACCAGAGTTTACCGAGTCGGGCTACAAACATAGCATTGCTTCTACTCAAGGAATTTAGCTCAAGCTGTAGATTTTTGTTTTCTAAATCTTGTCTCTTCCATATATTCTTTCCTTGTCTCAACTTTGGTCACCACTGTAATTATAGGTTAAAGGTTGATTAAGATTTTTACCTTTTTTTTTTGTTTTTAAATCATTGAGAGATTGATTTCATTATTATTTATTTATTTATTACCTTTTTTAAAAATCAGGACCTATATGGCTGCATGAAATATTTGTGACAAGAAATTATGGTGGGTTCGGACACACAATTACGGAGAATTCTTTAGTGATTAGTTAATCATGTAAATATTGTTTGGTGTATATGATAAAACATTGATCGATTATTCAATTTTGTTTTTGTCAAACGGTTGACTTAAGTTCACAAACGATTTAATGACATGCATCGTTATCAATCATATATCATTATCTTATCAAGCATATTGATTTTAAGGGTACATCATGTACAATGATCAAATCCGCGGCTTTTGATGACATTCACAAACACATGGAGATGTTAAATACTCTGTAGGATAATCTAAGTCTATACACACTGGTTTTTATTATCATTCTAAGTTATTTAATTTCATGCATTTTGGCTTAATGAATTGAAGTAGTTATAAATTAATTTATTTTCTTTTGTAAGTTTCATTCCTACAAATAAATTAGAGTGTCTCCTCATTACTTGTTATTATCATTCTTTTTTTTTAATTACAACACACGCAAGGGAGGAGAATTGAACCCGAGGAGAGAAGCCAGCTAATCTGGCGGGTGAGACCACTGGGCTACAAACCGGTCTCACTTGTTATTATCTTTCTAAGTTATCATAACTCGTAAAGTTCCATTATTCATTCTCACATGTGGGATCCATGATTTTTTTCATGAACCCTGCATAAGGATGAGTTTGAATACAAAAGTTTTAGATTAAAAAACGTTTAAATAATTTCACATTTTTTAAAAGTGTTTTTATTTTTAAAGCCATAAACGGTTTTAGCATTTAAATAAATGCTGAAAAAGTTTTTGTTTTAAGTTTTATATAGAAGTTGAATCCATAATTATTTTATTAAAAAAAACATTTTTTTAGGCGAGTTTATGTAACCAAACAATAAAATTTTCAAAAAAAACATTAAAAAAGTGCTTATAGCCAAATTTATTTTATTTTAAACCCCATATTTTTATAATGTCTCGTTAAAAACCTTATTAGGAAAAATCTATTGTGATAAAAACCATAGTAATGAAAAAAAATGCAGTTACGTAAACTTCCCTTCATGTTAACATGAACAATTCTTCACAAATTTCGTAGATTGCACATTCCAACATTATATATATGTTTTCTGAATATTGTCACAAGAATTGCCTTTGTGAAGAGATCAAATGAGTTTTCATCTGATTGAATGTGACGAATATCAGTTTTTCTTTATTATTAGTTTGTGCATCTCAATATTATATATATGATTTAATTTATTATTTTGATATACTTAAATCTTAGACTGGATTCAGTTTTTCTTCAAAGGTGGGATACTTTGTTCATTCCTGAAGAAATTATCAGGATCCACCATTGTTTTAATCTTCGTCAATCTGTCAAAATTTCCTTTGAAATACTTCACCCCATAAATCTTGCCTCTGTCATAGGCATCTTTACCATTATCTGTGCTTCCAACGTCAATATCTCTGTAGTTGAGAAATGCTTCCCTCGGATTACTCGAAACATACGGCGTCATGTAACTGTGGAGCTCTCTCATTTCATCTATATGTCTCTTTTCTGCCTCAGGCCCTGATTCTTGCCAGAAAACTATGTACTGAATCTTGTAAACATTCCCCCGTCTGTGAGGAAATGCAGTCTCCGTCTCTAAAATTTCGCTCATCCTTCCGCCGTAAGGATTGAACAACATCCTAACTATGTCCCCGGAAGATTCCGCCATTTTTTTGAATGCTCCCTGTAATCCATCTTTCGGGATCGGGGTTTTTACGTAATCCGATTTAATTTTAAATGCGGACACATGGAGTTCTTTCCTCCCAAGTAAAGCTGTTTCTGGAGTTCCTTCGGGAAATTCTGCCCAGAATAAAACCGATTTGATCCAACTCATCTCTTTACAGTCCTGTTTTGTCAATCCCAATTCGGGGAACTTGTCTTTCATGATAGACAACAACCTGTTTGAATCTCCAAGAAACATGGCGATAAAAGATGACTCGATGGTTCTCTGGCCTTTAATCTTTGAATCAGTACTCGCTTGTATCCTGGCCCGGAGAAAGAGGTCATCGTCCACCTTGTCCGCAAAATATTGCCACCTGTAAACAAGATCTATAGCATTTTCTTCCAGGGTTCTTGAAACCTTAAAAACGGTCACGGTCGGGGGAACCTGGACGAGCTTGATTTTATAAGATAATATCAAACCAAAACTACCGCCGCCACCTTTAATAGCCCAGAAAAGATCTTCTCCCATTTCTTTCCTGTCAAGAATTCTTCCCTTCGCATCAACAATCTTAGCATCGAGCAAATTGTCGACTGAAAGACCGAATTTTCGCAGCATGTTACCATACCCACCACCAGCGAGGTGACCACCAACGCCTAAGGTAGAGCAAACTCCAGCCGGGAAAGCGTGGATTTTACTTTTCTCCCAAATTCTATAGTACAGTTCACCGAGGGTCGCCCCTGATTGAACCCAGGCAGTTTCCTCTGCCATGTCGATATCAATAGAAGTGAAATTGTTCATGTCAAGAACTGCGAATGGAGCGTCAACGTTGGACGTATACGAAAGGCCCTCGTAATCATGGCCTCCACTTCGGATTTTCAGAAGCAATCCCACATTCTTGGCGCATGTTACAGCCGCCTGGACTTGTGATTCTTCGTAAGGACTCATTATTATGGTTGGTTTGTATGTTCTTGAAGTGTTGAAACGACTGTTTCTGATGTAATTTTTTAACTCGGACGTGTAGTTTGCAGTGTCGGGAGTTTTGATTATTTGCTCCAATACTTTCGTTTGGATTTTTCTGCTTGAAAGGCACCGGAGAAAGGGGTCAGTGGCAGCATTGGAAGAGTAACTAAACAAGCAAAGCAATACAAATAAGGGGTAAAATGTTTCCATGATGCCTTTAGGTTTTAGTTTGATGGGGACAGACGGAAGCATTATTAGCTATAAATACTTGTTGAAGAGAGGGAACTAACGAGTGGTAAGGTAAGTACATATATATATAAGGTAAGTATATATAATAAGAATTGGAGTTTTTGATATTCATTTGTATAATAAGGTTACATTAAGAGATCCTATAATCACAATCTATTTATCAATGAAGAATATCGATCAAATAATCATGTAATTACATTTTTCGTCTTGTTTTAAGTCAATATACGGTTTTGGTATATTACTTATTACTTTTTTTTTATTTTAGTCTTTTTTTTAATCGTATTACTAACGTGACAACGAAAATAATAAAAAAGATATGATATATGGACAATATATGCTTCAATGTTATAATTCACACCATGTTATGTTATAAGAGCTCATCTATTTATTTACCAACTACTAGTGGGTATGCGAGAAACAAATATTTAACTATCGATGACAATGAGTTTGATTCTCTTTATTTATTATTTTTTCGAGCGAGCCTGTTTCAAAGGATTTCCCCAATTCGATTAAACGTTTATGTATTTAATGTGGTTTGCAAACTACTATATTACTCTGAAGTTTGCTCAGTGTGTATCGATAGAGATCGATTGCGAGTTCCATCGTCGTTTAAAGAAATATCAATAGGTGAATAGATAAAAACTTAGGTGGTGGACAATGATAGCGCATAGCTGAGGTGAAAATTATATGCATATGAAAATTGCAAGGAAATGGCAAATTAGTTGAAGTTGTATTCTGGTAATGATGTCACAATTTGTAATTGATTTTTTTGAAATATGAAAAATCGTGAACATCGAAATGGATAATACTTTCAATTACAACAATTCAACGTATAATTTTATGAAAATTATCTAATCAATTTTATGTAATAAATGACATAATTTTTTTTATTCTAAAATTAAAAAATTAAAAAAAATAAAAAATAAAAACCGTGCATGTTACATTAAAGTAAACATTTCCCCATTTGAAAAAAACATTAAATGAAATGTCAATGGAACACGTAGATATGGGTACGTAATATGGCAATATTACTCCTATCCAAAGTCAAACAAAATAAATATATTTGTGATATGTTGTGTTAGGCGGGTGGGGGTGGGGGTAGTGGGGGTGGGGGGAGTGGTGCTCAATTTTATTTTTAAAATTTTTCTTTGAAAACATTATATGTATAGTAAAATAATAGTTTTAGAATCGCTATATAAGATTATTCTTTAGAAAATATGTTTATTTTTATATATTTTAATGTAATATATTTAAAATTTTAATAAATATCTAATATAAATTTTAAATCTAATTATAATATTTTAATACAAGAAGCATCTTATTCTACACAAAACTAATTTTTTAGTAAGAATTGCTATGGTTGATGCCATTTTTTTAAACCAATATTAGCTAACTTTTTTTAATTAATTATTGTTATATGTCAAATAAATTTATAAATCAATATCAATTTGGAAAAATTATCTAAAATCCTTATAATATGTTAGGATATATTAATGAAAAGTATCTGGAATTAATCTTTAGAGAGATATAATATATTTAATAATTTCATGTATCAATATTAATGAATAATCACTATTATTTATTATTTTTTCTCTAATTTTTTATGTTGAAATTTTGTTGACATTCTAATTTTTTTCTAATTGTTATGTAATTTATTTTCGATAATTCTTTTAAAAAAAATCATTGTAATAAATCAAGATATTTTTAATATATGATTTATAACAGGATCATTTCAGCGGTCAACTGCCGTATGTTAACTGCTCGTAACCGTTCCTGCGGATTTTATACGTTCATGGAAGGCTAAAACACTATGGCATCCATTTCTGCGACTTCCCTTCTCTTCTTCCTCGCAATGTGGTGTCCTCTGACTTTTACGGGCACTGTGATCGAAGATCTCAATAATTTACAGCCCCCTTCAGATTTCAACTCTGTAATCACTAACAACTGCCACTCGAATCCTTCTCTCAGATACTGCAGCGCCACCACCCCTTTTGATCTTCATGAAATCTTCAAGTCCACGATTGTCGCAAGCCATTTATGCAACATTTCCAACAATCCCAACTGTGTGGAATCGTTTCCGGAAATCAACCTCCGTGGCCAGCCAAAAGTAGCGCCACTTTACTTGTCCTTCACTTTCTTTTGGAAATTCTGCCCCTTGTCCATATTGTCCATTGATCTTGCGAATAGTTCGTTGAAGGGTAGCATTCCAGGTGAAATTTTTTACTGTTCTCAGATTCAAGAACTTGATTTGAGCCACAATCACCTCTCTGGAGACATCGTTTTAGATAAATTTTCTGGCCTTGAAAATCTCACGTTTCTGAACCTTTCTTATAACGAGTTTTCAGAGATTAAAATCTCAGACAGACACTTTTTCGAACGGTTTAATTCGTCGAGTTTTGTTCACTCGGGTCTTCTTCCAAATCATCAACGATTCAGGATCAAGGCTTTGCTTCTGTTGGTTGGGTTTCCAGTTTCTGTAATTTTAATGGTTGTTTTCTGCGGATGGCTCTGTTTTTGGCGACCAGACTTTTTACCAGATTTTCTTCGGAGAAAACACAGGTTCACTCCTTCGATTCTCAAAGCTGCAACAAATGGATTATCGAAGAGAAATTTGGTTGGAAACGCTAGGAATGTAAGCATATATAGAGGTGTACTAAGGGATGGAAACGAAGTAAAGATTGAGATTTATTGGGACATGAAATCAGGAGTAAACAGAACAAGATTTGTCGAAAAATGTAAGATTCTCGTTCAATTATGCCATAAAAACGTTGTCCCTGTAATGGGTTGGTGCGATCACCGCAAATTTAGTGCCATTATCACCGAGTGGATCAATTCGGAGAACATTGAAACATGGCTGTTGAATACGATTCCTCCATGGAAACAAAGGTTGAAACTGATATTAGGGGTTGCATCAGGTGTTTGTTATTTGCATGAGGAATGCCCTGAAATTGTATATGATCTGAAATCAAGAAACATTCTGCTGTCTGAAGACGGCGAACCGCTGATTACAAGGTTCAAATTTCATGATCATCGTCATGGCAGCTCGAAAAGTAAGTCCACGTCGAGTTTCAGAATTCAGATATCAAATGACCTGTAAGGTGCTGGTGTTGATATATTTATTAATGTCATTTAAGTATATTTTTCAATTAAACAAAATTTTGCTTGTTCGAGTCAAATTCGAAAGCTTGTGCTTGTGCTTGTGCTTGTGCTTTGAAAGTGAACTATGTTGTTTAACAGCATGAGTACAGGTTACCAACTTTAACATCCGACGGAGTAATTCGAACCTTCATTTGATAGGGTTCAAATTCAGTTTTTATTCGAGTTAAGCTCCCAACATAGCTGAATCTCTAAGGCTTTAACCTGGAAACATTAAAGTTGTAGCAAGACTGGTTGGTGCCCCGAGAGCTGAATAACTCAGTATATCAAGCAATGAAAAAACTTATAATTTCGAAGTCTTAGAAAAGATGATTTGAAGTATGAATCTTCATGCCCCTCTCCCCCAGACAGGCCGTGCATGCTATAACTATGATACATTCTTGTTATTCATCACACAAGATTCTTGTGAAAAATTAATGAATGTTTAAGCATGATCATACCAGAGACCTACAAATTTGGTGTGTTCATATTGGAGATGGTGGCTAACAAAAGGGAATTGGAAGATTTCGAATGTCGTAAATCTGGTTTTGTCGATTGGGTGAAGATGCAATACCCAGACAACATTGAGTCTGTAATAGATAAAAGAATGAAGAACTCGGGCAACGTTGTTGAACAAGCCATAGAAGTTATTCGACTTGGGCTAATGTGCACTGATTTGTCTACCAGTCGACAGCCAAACTGGGAACAAATCTGTAATTTGTTGTCAAATTTATATTCTATGGCAGCACCGGGCTTGCTGGATCACAAGACATCGCGAGTTAAACGAGGAGAAGGCCACACGCATGCCCACCGTCGATGACTTCACATTGATAATTCTGTAAAATGCGGGTGTTTATTTCTGAAGAAACATGTAAAACCATTTAATGACTCGTACTAGCTCTTACTCGTAGTTACTGTGGCAACGGTAGGAGACAAGGTCTTAAACATAGACTTCACATATATCTTCTCTCATTTTATAAAATAAAATTCATGTGTAAAAATTTGTTCTCGAGTTTGTAGCAGGGTACTAGTGAAAACAAGACGCTGGCTTGCATGGTGCATCCAATATCGTTTTTTAATTTTATGGTTTAATATCAATAATAATACTAAATTCGAAATAAGAAATATTTGAAACATGTAACAACATTGACCAACAGCTGACATGTTAGACATCCAACCCAATATCGTGCATCATATCATGAGACCAACAAAATCAATTTCACACATTCTCACTCACACATTGACAGATATAATATACAATTCCCGAGTTGCATGTTCAAAGCGGAACGGATTATCAATCCATATGACACCCAAAAAAAAATTTAATTATCTCTTGGCACTTCACACAAAGAAACCCATACTTAACATAGCCAAAATATGCATCTCTATACCGATTAGAAATCATTCACTCATGTTGTGACACCAACCACGACGTTGTTCACCTATCAATATATATATATATAATTATAAGCTTTCGCATTTGGAATATAAGATAATAGAATTGTAAATAAACCCCTGCACTACAGAGGAAACAGGGGGCAAACAACATGAAGAAACTCACCAGCTTGCCACTTTCATCGACTGTGGTGGGATTCTGAACTACCACAGTTTGGCTATGAGGACGGGCTGTTGCCTGAATAAAGCATAGTGGTTTGAATCAGGTAATGCCAAGTCAGTCTTTCCTAAAATGTTGCAACCGTATCGGAGACAACCAACTCACCTTCGAAGTAGGCGGTGCTGATGTAGATGCGGAGTTCCCACCCTGCGCAAGAAGTTGAATCCTAGCGTCACCCATCTGGATAAGAAGAAATATATAAAAAATGAAATGTAAAAATGCACACAATCTACAAGGCTGAATTCAAGACACCAACCAGATTATTGCAAATCCCACGAAGCCATAAACATAACTACAAGATCAGGAGCTACAATTTTGTTAATAAAATATTGGTGGAATCCAAACATGTTCAAACGTTCAACTTCCATTACAAAAAACTGGCATGCCCAGCTCATTTTATCTGTTAAAACTCACTGTTCTTTATTTTTCGACAAGAGATTAGAGTGAAAAAATATCAAGACAATTGAAAATTCTATTTTATGTGTATCTTTAATTTTATAATTTTCTACCACTATCCATTGATAAGGTCAAATGCAAAACAAGTTACAAGGAGTACAACATGTACATAAGTAAGAAAAGTTGCATCTATATATTATTTGCAGAATGATAGTCTTCTTTTTATATTGGAGGAATAGATGCAATATGTTACATGCTGACATCACCTATTATGATCAGGGTAAGCAATGCACTACAATCTTAATCACACAACATAAGATACCTCCAAATACATCCATTATCTGCAGTCCCAGCCCTTGACACATTTAATCAGAGAAAGGCACTGCCAGAATCTAATATTTTAAAGTTCAGATTCAGATTCTGTCAGCAACCAAAATTCCAAATTCCACGACAGTTATTGAGTATATTAAAGTTGTATGCTAGAGGAGTATCTTACATTTCTTTTCCTTCTAACATTTAAAATTCTCCTACCGACTATTTTTACTTATAATTTTTTCTTTTGGTACACTAATCATTTTTTTGGACTATCATTCACATTAATCTCCTTAACATTGTGCAAAGGCAAGCCATAAGATCAGGAAAGTAAATGGAACCAACAGACAAAAGTGTGATTCCCATTTGTATCTTTGAAGATTCATGCAAGTACTTTATGAAAGAGATCACATGACTTCATAAATTGTATACCCCGGCACCAACATTAGTACTCATAATGTAATGGCAAATTGCACATCTAACTGATGGAGCACCAGCTGGAAACATCAGCATAGTATGACAGTTTCCGCAGTTGACATGAGCAACATGATTAGGTGCTGCAGATCCAAAAATAAGAGCTAGTCAGCAGCGGAAGGAACACGATGTAGTAGCACCAAAAACTGACAAGTTAACAGACAAAACTAAAAAGTCAAAGAAGCTCCAAAGCATATTTGCTTGGAGTGGTAATGCAGATTTTGCATATTTAATGATTTGAGATATTATGTAGTTTATGTTTTTAAGGAAAATCAATCTGGCTAATAGCAAAGAACTCGTGGACAAGAAATCAACAAAACCAATAGAAAAGGACTACTGATGTTACCAAAAACAATAGGGTCTAAGCATCATATGATGGAAATACAATTCGTCAGATGGTTACCTGGCACAAGGTTCACCGTATGGCAGCAGGAACATCTGACACTAGCAGCACCACGTGAATGCATGAGTAATGTACGGCAACCCCCACATATTAATTGAGCCATGTCCATCCCTGCATATGCAAATGAACTTTTGTTGACATAGCCACCAATCTAGAACGTGAAGACTCAAAATATGTACTGAACATGTAAATAACATGAATTACAAGCTCCACTGATCTCATTATCAACTCCACGAAAACAATACTCGTGACACCAGACTACTACTTTTATGGACTTTCTCAAACAAGGCTATTATATCAATTAGTCTCTGTATAATCAGCAAAGCACAAGATGCATCATCATTAGAACCCAAATATTTGGTGTTTTGAGAAATATGCTCTAAGAACCACACTTATCTCTTCAAATGTTATGAAATTAAATGATTAGATACGAAGAAATATATGTGCGCAATGTATCAAATAGTAAAACGATATGAGGTAAAATCGAAGTAAATAACAAACAGAGAATCACTGCATGGTGTAGAAAATATGATCCAGCAAAATAACAATAATTTAAAAAGATAAAATAGAACTCAGAAACAATATGCAATGAAATATAAATGCACGAAGCAGTAAAAATGCAATAAAGTCCAAAATGGCTAGTATGTGATGCAAAATTGATAGCTGATTATGTTCCTATCTAATGCCGGGAAGATGAGCTAAATAACAGAAAGTAGCGTTTCTCGTATTACCAGAAGGTGGTACTGCAGTAACCATATTGCATATTGCACAGCAAACATTGTTAGCTCCAGAGGGATAAAGAAGGATAGTCCTACACCCGCTGCAAACGAGTTGGTTCTGCATATCTATCATGCACGAAGTTCAGGATAAGAATCAAATTAATCTCAACAAAAGATTCTTCTTCTTAAGGCAAGTCCATAAGTCTGAAAAAAATTGGGCTTAACCATAAAAATTAAAAGTGGAAACTTTAATTCCTGAAAGAATTTGTCAACCAGGACCATAGGCTGGTGAAGAAGAAGAAAATTTTATGTAATTATGGATTCGCCTATTTGCTGCACATTAACCTTACCAGGAAGCTAAATAATACATCAACAAATCCCTATCTTTGAGCATTGAGAAACAAGCAAAAAACGAGAACCAACGGAATGCAAGAAATTTACTAATATTGATTGTGACAAAATTGCAAGGAAAATTACATATAGCACCTCTTTTGAATTTTGAAATGTGTTGAAATCCCCGAAGATAAATTGACATAAATCCCATGAGATTTAAAAATCACTGTCAAAACCCCTACGTTCAACTTTTGACATGCACACATTGTTTTTTGAGCGCTTATATGCTTATTTGTCAACCAAAACCGGTACAAATGCTATGTTGGAGAATCTGATCATTTATGGACAAATATTTTAAGTACTTAGTTTCCTTTTCTTTGGGAGATTTGTTACGATTTATCATTTCTTTTCCTTCACACAGATGAAGGCAAATATAATGCTCGCATAAATCACTGCCATCACTAAAGACATAAGCAAATGTGATTGTATCGTTTTATGTACTTATTTAATGTTATCAAAGCCATTGTTTTCTGTAGCTCTCAAAATCGTTTAGTGAAAACAATATACAAGGATCAATAAAAAAATGGTTGGAACTCATACGATGACCAAGTAATCATCTAGTGCACATTAGTGATTAAGCTAAAAAGCTAATGTATGATTTGCAAATGCCAATCTCTATCTGAAATGCGATGAAACTACTGTGATGACAAGTTTGTTATAATCATTGCGAACAATCCACTTCCACGTGATGGAATGAAACATGTCAAAATTGATAGAAACTTTGTTAGGCATGAACTTGATGAGGATCGACCTAAATTGCATTCTCACTGGAATTCAACAGGCAGATATAACAACTAAGTGCTTGCCAAAACACAATTTTGGAAGTCTCGTAGACAAGTTTGGAATGATGAATATCTATCAACGGATTCAGGGCAACTGTCGGAGAATCTGATTTGCTTATCGGTAAACATTAAAATTGATTGTAATCACTCAGTTTCCTTTCACTTCGGAGATTTGTCAGAATTTCACGATCCCTTTTCCTTTTGTGGATGAAGGTTGGTAGAATGTTTTTGAAAAAATTAATGCTTCCTTTATTGCTTTGTGTATTCGTTTAATGCTGTAAATACCCCTAACTAGATAAATAACAAGAAAAGGACACGACAGGCAAACAGCTCAAGCGATTCTTGGAGCCGTTTTAGACTTCTAACTTCTCAGTAAATATAGATTGACCTCTTGTTTTCCATTTATCCATCGAGGAGATTTTATAACGTCATTATCTGCCTTAGCCAACGAAGAAACGTATAGAAACAAAATAATGATTCATTGTGTGGGTATTCGCAATTATTTCAAAACATGATCAGGGATTTCATCTCTACTTATAATACTGGAACTTTCTGAATATTTCAAATTTGGCATGGCTTTGGATGCAATTTATCCCGCTATTACCCTAAGTATCGCAAGAACAAATTTTGCAATGGGGATCAATAATTTCACATCGAAAACTAGTAAAAAAAAACACATCTTACATCAGGATGATAATTTCTCACCGTCAATAGCCGCAGAATTATGGTACAAAACGAAAACGTGACCGATATTGATGATTTAGTATCCTCGAATCAATGAAATTGAATTCGTAGATTAACCCGACAATTACAAATAATAATATCTTTCCGGGATTGGATTGGATTGGATTAGCTCCACCGTTGACAATTACCAGAAGCGGGAGGGCGACGTTGAATATTCTCTCTTTATGGTTGGTTTTCTTTCATTCTTTGACTTTCATTATTTATACTCTCTTTTTTTGTTTTTCTTGGTCCAAATGTATAATTGCACTTTTAGTCCCTTATGGGCTCGCAATCTAATTTTATAGGTCCAAAAGATAAAAATGAAATTGAATCTATTTGTTTGACAATCAAGGTATTAGATAGGAACTTGTATTATAGCTGGTGATCTTGAGTTTTTATTTAAAATTTAAACATATTTATTCAAAAAAATTAAAATAGTCACGGAATACCAGAAAAAATAATTTAACCTATATCGAAATTTGTTGCAGTCTAATTTCAAATCCTACACTTTGAAACACAAAGTTAATAACATCCAAGAAATGTACAAAATCTCATAAGCTACTCGATTCGTCAGTATCATCGATTTTTTAGTTTTTCTCGAAAATTATATCATTAATTAATAAATTTATCTTTATTCATCCGTATAATTTTTTGAGTAGGTTTCTTGTGAGACGGTCTCACGAATTTTTATCTGTGAGACGGGTCAACCCTACCGATATTCACAATAAAAAGTAATACTCTTAGCATAAAAAGTAATACATTTTCCGTCTCACAAAATACGACCCGTGAGACCGTTTCACATAAGTTTTTGCCTATTTTTTTAATGAAATTATGTTTGAATCCATATTTCTTTCTTATTAAGAAAAATTTATGTCGCTAATAATCGAGGTTCTCTTACAATTTCATATATCTTAGTATATAATAACCTCATGCTACGCCAAATGGACCAAACATGAGCGAGCCATTGAAGCAAGATGGATAAAAACCAATCATCTGCTGACAGTTCAAGTTGATCCATCCCACTTTCATAGATCGAGTTGTTACCGAAAACACTGAAAATGGCAGCGGAAATCGAGGACTCGACCCTTTTTTCGGATTGAGAAACCACTTTTACGGTAAAAAAAATTTGTGATTCGACAACCCCTTCCAAAATTTTAATGTACCCTTCAAGCTCCCTTTATCACTGTTTCAAAGAGGAGTAAAAACACCTAAAACGGCTAGAAACCCAGAAAGGAAATTACAAATCCATCAAGAAATTTCCTACGAAAAGGGAAAGGATCATTATAATGAAGCTTTGAAGCATGTGGGAACCTTAAAAAAGGGACAGGACCATTACAACGTCGTCAGTCAGTATATTGTCAGGAAAAAGGAGTGGCGGCGGGTGATGGTCTGATGGAGTTTTACTTGAAATTCGTTTTTCCCTCCTCTGTTCCCCTTAGCGACGAGCTGGCGGTGGCGTAAGAGTGCGCGGTGGTGGCACAAGGATTTCGTGGAGAAGGTAACAGCGGAGAGTGACGACGCACTAGTATGTAAAGGTTTCCAATGGAGATCCCATCTCGCATTCTTCTCTGTGTGAAGATGAAATGGACAAACGTTTTTGTTTTTTTAAATAAAAAAAAATTTAAAAAGCCACACGGTTGTGTGGAAGGAACAAACCTTTATGTATGTATGTATATGTATATATATATATATATATATATAGACTAAATAAGTAAGAAGGAAAGCGAAATAAAAAAAATTGGAAGCAAAATAAATTCTCTTCCACTGTGATCATCGACACTTTTCTTTGAAGTTCTCAAATTCTACAATCCAACTTCTAAACTTGATTCATGGCCTCCAGCGGACACAAGAACGTCAACGCCAAGCTGGTATTTACTTTCTCCGGTCTCTTTTGGTTTTCCCCTGATTTAGGGTTGATTCGTTTATTTGTTTTTTTTTCTCGATGCAATTTTCAGTTTGGTTCTGCTTTATCTACTTCAAATCTTCTTGGGTTCCTTTGTTTTCTTGTGGATATATGTCATTTGTTAGCCTCGAGGATTGAAATCGTTTTTGTATCTCTACGAGGATTGTTGCTAACAATAGATTATAGAAATTTGGGTTTAGATTGACTATTTCTGTTAGTATTATTAGTTCTTGATCAGTTGTTAATCTATTGTGATTCCTCGATTCCCGTCTTCTGTCAATTTTATGCTTTTTTTTCTCGCCGATGATAAATCGGACATGGTATAATATTTTAATGATGTTGTTTCTAAGCAATTTGTGGGTTAGTTGATGTTAGGGTTGATGTTAGGTAATTCCATCAATTACTTCAGTTCTTATAACTCTGAATGACACCCATTAGATCGTGGATTCGTGTATTCAATATTATTCGCGTCACCGTGTTAGATTCTTGTTCGAGACTTGCTCTCAGGGTACACGAAGCTAACGGCAGGTAAAAATTTTTGTTTTTTTTTTAAATTTGGACACACATGATCAAAGATTACCATAATGCCTAGTTTATCAGGTATTTGTTATGATTAAAAATAATAATTTTTGCAGTGTCAAAATTTAACAAACAGCTCAAGGTAACACGCATTTTACTCTGTATGAAGCCAAATTCCCTTAGTTTAAAGTAGATTCTTACCAAATTTGATTGGTGGTATAGCAGTTTCTATTAGTTCACCGTGATTAACAGTATGAAAGATTGGATGACATCACATGTTAATTATATATGTTTGAGGGAGAATGAATAATTTTGTATTTTGTTGTTTAACAAGGATGTTGATTGATTGGGTTGGATGTTATTGTAGCTAGATCAAACCAGGAAAGAAAAATAGTTATAATGGTTTGTTAGGCACTGATGACTTTAATTATTGTGGGTTTCTGTTTTTTCAATGAGAATTTAGGTAAGTGTCCACCTGTTTCACTTTTTGTGGTTATGTTGCATATTATACTTTATGTTATTCTTATGTTCCATTTCTACTTTATTTTTTACCAACATCTACCTGTTTCAGATATTTATTTCTGCCTGTAGGTGCTTCTTGGAGATGTTGGAGCTGGAAAATCTAGCCTAGTTTTGCGTTTTGTGAAAGGACAATTTGTCGAATTTCAGGTTTGATAAAAATTATTTTCATGGATTTCATATTAATTCCTGCACTTTTTAAACTTTTCTTTTGGAGATTGAATTTACATGCTTGATAATTTAGGAATCAACTATCGGTGCTGCCTTTTTTTCACAAACCGTCGCTGTAAATGATGCAACTGTGAAATTTGAAATATGGGATACAGCAGGTCAAGAGAGATACCACAGCTTAGCTCCAATGTACTATAGAGGAGCTGCTGCAGCCATAATTGTCTATGATATAACAAATCAAGTAAGGGTGCTGCTGCCATAGTTGTCTATTAAATATAATTTATTGTCTAGTTGATAAGTATGGATTATTCTGTTTAGTGTTGTGCCCTGCATTACAATTTGATCCGCCCCACGTAGGAAAGCAAAATGTTTTTACTATTATACAAGGGAATATTTTATTCATTGTGAATGGACAAATGGTTACTTAAAATTGCACATTGTCATGCTTTTCATGTTAGTAGCCTGTCAACTTTGTAGGCCTCCTTTGATCGGGCCAAAAAATGGGTTCACGAGCTCCAAGCACAAGGTATATTCCCTTTTACTAAGTAGACTAATTTGGCTGCAAGTTATTGCGACTTTTTTCACTTGTAGGTTTTTCTTTTGTCGGAAGTGCCTTTTTTATGCTATGTCCTTTATATTCATTATTTTACTGATTGGAATGATGATTGAAAAAAGTGAACTGATTAAACCTTTTATTTTCTTCTTCGTTAGCTGAATAATTTTTTTCTTTATACCCTACTTTACTTTAGAAAGGCTTCTTGTGGAAAGAGAAGGCCTCTTTTAGGAAGACCATGGTATTGCCTAAAACCTTGAAACTGGAAATGGGAGAGAGGATTTTATAAAAGCTATTGTTTGGTATCTGTTTCTTTGAGAACTTTGAATTTCACCATCTATCTATCTATTTACCGTATGTTTTTCTGCTTTTCTCTGTTATTTATTTAATTCTATTCTTTGGGGCAACTGTTTTCCGTTTTGTGGCATAAGGTAACCCAAATATGGTGATGGCCCTTACTGGGAATAAAGTGGATTTATTGGAAGCAAGGAAGGTGGCAGTGGAGGCAAGTAGTCACTTAATTTTTGTTGTGTTGCTATGTCTGTGTCCTTGATTTCGATTTTAGTTGACTGTTTATTTAGTCTCATGCGTTTCTATTTAGAATAAGCTCATAGTTTGTTGAGCATGCTCATGAACTTGTTGCTGTTTTTTTGGACTAAAATTTTTAAACGGGTAATTCTATGTTAACCAGCAATAGCTGTGAGGAAGGTGAAATCTTATTTCAATTGGTACAAGTGTTTCCAGACAGGGGTGAGCAAGATTTCGGTTAAACCGAATTAATCGACCGAACTGAGCCAATTCAGAAATTCGGTTTGGTTATTTCGAAAATTCGGTTTTCAAATTTAAAAAAATTTGGTTATATCGGTTAAAAAAATTTGGTTATATCGGTTGATTCGGTTCGGTTACGGTTTTCAAAATTTTGAAATCGGTTAAACGAATTAACCGATATAATAAATATTATTATTTAATAAATTTTTATTAATTATCAATTTTTTATATATTTTAATTTTTAATTTTAAAATCAACCATAATTCTAATCTATGATCTCGTTCTCACTTCTCTAACCGAATTTCTCATTCTCACTTTTTTATTCTCCATTTGTGTAGAATGTAGTGTTCAAGAAAAATTATATATATAATTAAAGTTAAAGCACAAATTTTTTTAAAAACTAAAAATTAACCGATTTTAATTCGGTTCGGTTTTCATCGGTTATGAAAATTAATTCGGCCGGTTCGGTTATGGCTAAATATTTCGATTCGGTTCGGTTATGGCTAATTCGGTTCGTGCTCACCTCTATTTCCAGAGGCACGAGTATGTGGTTGTTCAGGTCATCACAGTAACACGAGCTACACTTTTGGGGGGTTTCTGTTCTTGAACACCGGAACTGAACCTCTAGCTAGGCAGTAATAAATGAGGCGATTGATTTGCATGAAAATTCTTCAGTTCCCGAGACATGGTCCAAAATTTATACCAACACAAAATGTTTGTGTGATCATTAGTCCAGTAACGTGAAACTTCTCTCTTTCTCAATTAACTAGCATTTTCACTATTTCGACATGTGTTCCTACTTGCTGGTAGGATGTGGTTGCCCATCACATTCCATGGTTCCAGAATAGCCGATAATCATGTACAGCATCTCAAATCCGAAATACTATCTAACAAGAAAATTTTCTCTGGCATAATACTCATCTTTGTTTGAGCATCGATCTACCATTATCAGCTGTACAAATGTGAAATTTTAATGCAGGAGGCACAAACTTACGCTCAAGAGAATGGTCTTTTCTTCATGGAAACCTCTGCCAAGGATGCAACTAATGTCAACGACCTATTTTACGAAATAGGTGAGTTCATAAATTCTTAAAATATTATGGAATGTGTTTTTTCATGATAGAACAATGTGAAAACAACCAATAGGTAAGTAGGTAACTACTTTAAACTGAACGGAATATCCAGAATATGTTCTTGATTAGTAATTATGATGTAAAGAGCAATTGCTTAGACACTGAGCATTACAATATCTGGTCTCAGTCGATTGTTTTTTCATTGTAGTTTTTCCTTTTGATTAATGCTTTTTTTATCATTGTGCTTTTGCATTGTTTGTTGAACAAGAACAGTGAAGACGTAATCAGTTGATTTCCCATTATACATGGAATTTCAAATTTCTTGCGTAAGTTTTGAAAAATTAAAAATGTTACTTCTACCCCAAAAAAGTACCGTGAACAGTCCTTTTGAGTATGTCCTTGGCTAATTCTTTTACTTCTTCAGTTAGAATACCGTTGTTCTGTGTTATTCATTGGCCTGTTGTCTTTTATGTGTCCATTGAATCTATCCACAGCAAAGAAACTGCCACATCTGCAGCCAGCATCAAACCCATCGGGCATGGTTCTTGTAGATCGAACAGGCGGGAGTGCAGCAGCAGGTGCTTCTTGTTGCTCTTGAGGTGTTGCACATTTCCCATCAGAGTCAAATGTATCCAAAAAAAGTGTCATTATGCAGATTACTTTGGCAGCGACTACCCATTTTGTTTTGTTTCTATATTCCTCGAGATGTATGTATAGGAGTAAAACTTTTTGTCTTGTTATTTTCATCACCTTCTGTTACTGGCTTCGATGTGTTTAGTGTTTTTGTTGATCAGCAAATTTGGATTTTATATTTCTGTTTGATCCCAATATTTTTACTTTATTTCTAGTTTAACTGATCTACAAGTAATGTTCAAGTTCATTTCTGTTTGATCTCCGACCGGATCGCTTTTTTGAAAAAAAATATATAATAGTAACTATTTATTATTATTTCATATAATTTTAATAATCTTTTCTTTAAAAATTTTTGTTTATGAAATTAAATACGATATATATAGTATTACTATATAATGAACATGCTGCCAATCTGTCGAAAATCAAAGTAATCGAATTTATTTCAAGGTAACAAAATTATCTAATAAATCAAAACAATTAAATACATTATGGGTAAAATTAGAACTAAAAAAATATGTATTAATATATAATGTGTATATATATTTAAAAAGCCAATAAATTAAAATAAAATATCATTTATTTATAAAATTAATAATATACGTAAATAACCAAATCAATTTTACAAATAACAATTTTTGGAACATATTTTACAAATAACTTACCCAATTAGTCCGTCCGTGTTAGTTCACGTTTTACCATTGTTTTTCCATCTGTAATAACCATAGATAAAATACCCCCCCCAAAAAAAAAAAACTAACATTACAAAAGCACATTTTTTGATATTTTTTTACATTTTTCAATATGAAAATTTTAGCAGTCGATTAGCAAAATCACTATATTGCAGTCCGAATGTTCAATCAAAATTTTATATATTAATAAAATCATGAGGTAAAGTGGAATTAACACTAACTTGCACGTAGATATAAAGAAGATAATTTAGCGCAGACTACAGAGAGAGAATCCAAATGTTGACACCTTAATCGGTCAAGAAAATGTTTTCATCTTGCTTACCTTTCATTTCTTTCCTCGATGAAATGTAATCCTACCACAAAATAATTCAAGCTCATAGGCTATGAGCACTTGGATATAACAAGAAAAATATATAAAAAAGAAGAAAACCCCGTTTGCTAAAACAGGAGTTCAAGAGTGAGGTACTCTACCTCCAACGCTAATAATGAACTTTCCAGGCTTGCTACAAGTCATTGGATGAGGTCTTCATAGTAATTATCATTAATAACAGACACGAATCTTTCGAGCCAAGGCAGCTGATTCAGATCCTTCATGGCATCGACGTAAGAATCTGTACATTGAGGTGGGGACTGGTAAGGTTGGTGATCGGTCAAACTGAAACCTCCAGCGAGAAACCTATGGATAAGTGCCAGTTGTGATCTTTCTTGCTCTGAATATACATCCCTCATAATTGGAAGTGATTCGAATGAATCCCAAGCCCATTGTTCAAAGTGTTGAGTTTGATAAGTTGCCAATTCGTCAGAGTAATCTTCATCCCATAATGCACATTGACACGTCTGTTGGCCATCCCTATATTCAGCACCACAAGAAAAGCAGAACTCATTACCACAACACCTGTAACAAGAAACAAGGGGTGAGTGTATTGAGCTTGGAGGTTATAAATTGTATCCAAGCGTATATTTGGATTCTATATCTGTTTAACCCTTTTGCAGGTTTATGTTATCATTCTGTGGTGCTATTTCTGACAGAATATGTCACGAAGTTCGACACAACTAGTAACATAAAAAAACAAAATAAATAACCAACATCACATGAATCACAGATGTCATTTATCATTTTGGTGATGTATGTCTCCACGTGTTTCCAATCTGGATAGACATATTATTACAGGATAAGATTGTGTATGCTTGAATTTTTTTGAACTTATACCACACTTTAAACCCCAGTGATTTACATTTCCAGGATCCTTAAATAGCTCTGAAGAAAAAATCATCATAGGCAAGTTTAGATGGGATATGTCCCATGAAATCTCATACTAAATTCCACAAGGAAAACCAAAAAGTTTATTACTGAATTCTATGGATAATACCTAGTTTCAGTATTGAAGTGTGTCTCCTGATCAAGTAAACAGAGGTCAGGGTTCTCCTTCCAGGCAGTCAAGAGACATAAGATGACATGAAAATAAATATTTGGGATGTCGGTAAATATCTAACAAAGGAAATTAATACCAACCTCTCAATAAACCGATAGATTTTGTTAAGTTATTACAGAACAAAAGGTTTGAGAATTAGCTTTTCCAACACCATATGTGATGCAAAAGAGAATTACGCTTTTCAATGGAAATGTATAACAATGAAAAAAAAAATTATTTACCAGCATGTCAAGTGGGAGCAACCATGAGTGAGCTCAATCATTCTCTGGCACTGCTGGCAACGCCTCCACCTTTTATTTTGTGCCAATTGATGCAAGGTTATGTCACTAGCATCCCTCTCTTCCAATGGCAGATTTTGGTATTCTTCACATGTCACCGAGGAATGCCAAGGAACCCCACAATCAACACATATAAACCTCTGACAAACAGGACATTCCATACAATTGTCGTCTGACTGACTTGATGAACTTGATCGGGTGGACAAGCACTCCTTCGGATCAAGCAAGACCGAGCAATCAGGATATGGACAATAAATCTTATCTGAGATCTGAAACTTGGTTTCTTCAAGGGCTTTTTCCAAAGATTCATAAGAGGTAACTGGAAGAAAAGACCTACATTCAGAAGAAGAAATACAATATTTGCATTTCGGCAGAGGGCACCCAATGGGAACTTGGAAAGACTGTACTTTTTCCTCAACATATGTTCTCATACAATGGGAACAAAAGGTGTGGGAACATTTAATTGTAAGCATCATAGAAGACAGCCTCTCCTCACAACAGATGGAACAAATTTCTGTAACTTTTGCTCCCTCAGTAGGAAAGGAGACAACACCAATAGCCACCTGTGCTAGCTGTAACGCCTGGTCTACCGTTGGGGCAATTTTTAGAACAAAAGATTCCATATTACCCGCTTGTTCTAGGATCCTTCGTCTCAGCGCCAACAAAAGGGGATTTGCAATTACTTCACCCCGTGTAATCTGGAATAGATCCATACCAATTTTAGTACCATAAAGCATAAAATGGAAAGAGGAAATCAGACTCAAGAAGATATTTGTTTTCATACACGAAGCCATGCTTAGATTATTTTAAATTGAATAATAACAATAGCTCGAAGACACTAAAATTTCTGGCTCAGGATTTCTCACCTGATCATACATGGCTTGAGAATCGGTCAATGCAAGCACCCGCATGATATTTTTCTCCATAGCAACAGAGAGACCATCAAGTAAAGCTAAATAATCCGCGATTGTTTCTTCCACATAGAAATCAAGCTTTTTCTGGACTCGAACTGGAGAAGCATCACCTGACTTCTGCATCACCACTCCAATTCCAGAAATCCCAGAACGAGAATCTCCCGGATTAGCAACAGATATACCTTTGAAATACATTTTAACCGAAAGTTCATCAAGATTGTCTTTTGAATCCATCTTCGAATTGACTTCTATATCCTTCAATTCATCCTCATCCCCACAACAGCTTCTGAATTCGTCTTCTTCTTCGTCATACTTCGCTTTAATTTCAATCACATTAGAACCATCGGCAATTACTCTTTGATCCTCCATCGCAATGTAACTTTCCCAACCTACTAAAAAATTCGAAGAAACTCAAAGTTAACGACTAATTAATTAGATATAAAAATTCAACAAAAAATCCAATTGTTGCTCTTGAAATAGATCCTGCTTCCATATGACCAGCATAAACTAACACTAACAAACCCTTTAAATAACCATACCGTATATACCCATTACGAAAATTTAACGCTAAGCTGAAGTAAGCATCAACTTAAAGATTCATCATAAAACTTGAAACATGATTAAAAAAAACAAATCCTTTTTTTCCAGAGAAAATTTCCCTCCAGCAGAAAAAGAAGTCGAGACAAAATTCCTTCGTCCAAAAAAGTGAGCCAAAGAAAGTGGAATCCCACTTCTCCACCTAATCATCACCAACACTTGCACTCATACACACAATTATTCAACAAATTAAATCTATCTAAATAAAAATACAATGAACAGAAAATTTGGAATCAAGAACGTGTTTGAAAGGATTAATAACCTGACTTGTCTCCCAGAAAGTAAAGACCCCCGACAATTCTTTAGTATTATAATTTACATGTGAGTAGGGTAATACAGGGGGGCATTAGAACCCTAATCTGACAAATGCTTATTGATGTCTCCCCAGAAGTTACGACTCCTTTTTCTGGTACGGAGGAAAAGAGAGACTATCAGTTACTGCTGCTCTTCTCATGGCCATAAGTCTCGCTTACTTCTAATATTTTTTTTTATAAGACGATTCATCAATTATTTAATTTGAAAATAAAAAATATGAGATTTGTTAATATTTTATATTTTATGGACACATCATTTTATACATACATAATGAGAGCAAAACGTAGACCCCAGCCTTTGGTAATTATATATATATATATAT